>NC_056741.1:1889720360-1890057860 GCF_019279795.1 Protopterus annectens | reverse complement strand
GGTTTACCCCGGGAATCATCTCTGTGTCACTGCTGGACAGAGGCACAACAAACTAATGGGCACAGTATTTTTTCATATAAGGGGTGGCGTAAGCCACAAAAATTTGGGCTAGGCTTATAAATGCCTTAGGGCAGATAGCCTAGTATAAACCTATGAACCTATAATGATTGCCAGTTGATTTATACGTGCTGAGTTGCCAGCCCTAACGCATAAGCTTCAACGAAGGGACGCCCATTCATGCATGTCTCCACGCAGAAGACGCTCTAGCTGAGAGTCGAACTGGTCAGCGTCTTACTGTGAGGCGACAACGCTACTGCAGCACCACCACCGCGATTACAAATGTATATGCAGATAATTTGCAAAAAAGGCAATAAGTATGGACTTCTGTGTTGATAAGTACCCTTCATGGGAAACCCTTGCAGAGTAGTACAAAGTAAGCTATGAGATGAGCAGTTCATATTCAGATCAGGATGCGTTAGAACTGACCTGATGTTCCTGTTAAACATCCAGCAGAGTAGAAAAGAATCAGGACATAAGTAGAGAGTCCATCTGGGCATTTGCAGTCATGGAGAAAGCAATTGCCAAGGTCCCAAGAAAGCAGAATTGGACAGTCCTGAGATTTTCTGAAGTCCTGTGAATACTGGAAGAATTAATGCAGGCTACATACAAGGATCCAGTGATATACTAGCAAATAGTAAGACTTGCAAACTCTGCAAATAGCTGGAGGCATCACTGTACAAAACAGTGTAAAGGACTAAATGGTTCGGTGCTGAAGACAGGAGCACATTTCTTACTAAACACTCTCACAATTAAACTTATAAATTAAAGGTACTGTTCATTTTAAACAATCCTGCTTATCAGGCTCAATCATTATGGCTTAAGTAGTCAAGATGGATTAAACCTACAAGGGTATGGCCAAGCTACTGCTGAAAAAATCTTCTGCAAGTCAGTGCAGCATTATAGAACTAAACCCCAACACTTATACTAAGGACCTAATTCTTAGTTGTAAGCTGCTAAATCATCTGAACCAACGTTTAGGTATAGTTGTTTAAATAAAGCAGTTTAATCCTTTGTCTTTTGCTTTTATATCCCTCTCTTACTACAATTTCAAAGAATTTTATTCTTTGCAAAACATTTTTATTGAATTATTACTTAAGATATATGTAACCATACATATGGAAATATAAATATAATATTATATTCCATATAAATGGAAACAAACCAAATCCACATATTTTGATTTGTAATTACTATACACCACATATAATCTTCTATACAATCATTGTCAAGAAAAATTACATAGCTCATTCATATCCTGCTTTCATGTAAACCTCATTCATCCTCCAAAACATTGTGCATGTATTGTTCTCACAATTCCCGTTTCTTCTATGTAATTTGAACCTAACCTATTCTAAAGATCCCATTTCCAGTTCTGTTATCTGTTACCATATTCACTGCTTCTAGTACGGTCGCTTTCCCTTTACTAGTAATTGCATTTTAGGCAGATACGAGATTTAAATTTAAAAAGACCACTGCATTTCTAGGCACATCCTATTCTGCATACAGGGTGTGTTTTGGTACCAGCATCTGTGGAGGGTATTCGTACTGAGTTACTTCCCTCCTGTTCTTGGATATTAGTCTTCATCTTTGGTTGTACAACTTAATTATACCTTTAGTCCTTCTGGGTGGTTTGTTTTTTGGGATTTCCAGGTTTTTTTTCCTGTTAGGTTCAGCTGACTCGGTGCCTTTTTGTAAGTGGTTATATAGGGTTATTTTGTTTTTTTTTGCATAGCAGACATTGATGTGTGTTATCAGGGGCTTTGAAAGTTTTTATACCATTGCTAAGTAGGCAGTAGTTTGCTTTTGAGAAGGTTTTTAATTTTTTTTTTACTCATGTAAGGGTGTCAGGTTTGATCTTTACTTCGAACGAAACAGATTTATGGTCTGACCTTACCAGTAAGGCAGACACACAAGGGTTAATACAGTGATTCCCCCAGGTTAGTGAACACCAGGCTCAGCACGTTTGAGCCTCTGGAGGATGTACGGACCAACTCTTCCAGAGCATTTGAATTAACAAAGTCCAGCAACCTAGTAGCGATTGTTTGTGCTCGTGTATGTCACACGATCGATGGAAGGCTAGTCGAAATCTCCCATGACCAGAGTGTTTGGCTGTATGTTGAGTGACTGTAGCTAGTCCTGGTAGAAGTTGTGCTTCTCCTGCTTCAAGGTCGGGGACCTGTAGCTAACGATGAAGTTGAAGGGTATTTTTCCTATAGTTAATTGGACCTGGAGTAGCTCAAGACGATCTCACTGTTTCAGCAGTCTTGGGGAGTATTTGGATTTAATAAAGATGGATACACCTACACCTTTCATAGGATCATAGCAGGTTACTAGGCTGTCATTTCAAGAGTGGCCATTTCATCACAATGTAATACCAGAAATACTCTAGCCAACACCAGGATTGTATTTAGTAGTGCCTTCCCATGTCCTGGAAGGTTGTGGGTGGTAACCCCGGTAAGAATTTATGGTGCCCCATTCACTCACCCAGGTTCTCTCTGAACAGTGTCATAGAGGTGCTCTGTTGCACATGATTTTGCAGTCTATGCTAAAGTCGCAGCAGTCAATGGCAGGTAAATCTGCCAATCCAGCATGTCGTATTCAGGTTGCATGCCATATTAAGGTCCCTTTGCATAGCTCTAGTCTTGTTTGACAGATGTGCAGCAAATGTCAGATGCAAGCAAGGGATAAGTGTGTGTGTGTGTGTGTGTGTGTGTGTGTGTGTGTGTGTGTGTGTGTGTGTGTGTGTGTGTTTGTTTGTGCAAGCAAGGGGTGAGGGTGTGTGTGTGTGTGTGTGTGTGTGTGTGTGTGTGTGTGTGAGTGTGAGTGTGTATATATGCAAGCAAGGGGAGAGTGTGTGTGTGTGGGGGGGGGTGCAAGCAAGGGGTGAGTGTGTGTGTGTGGGGGGGTGCAAGCAATTTGTGAGTGTGTGGGGGGGTATGCAAGCAAGGGGTGAGTGTGTGTGGCTGTGGGGGATGCAAGCTGGTGATCAGTTTGTGTAGGGGGGCATACAAGCTGGGTGAGTGTGTGGAGGGGCATGCAAGAAGGGGGTGAGTTTGTGTAGGGGGCATGCAAGCTGGGTGAGTGTGTGGAGGGGCATGCAAGAAGGGGGTGAGTGTGTGGGTTCAATAACACGAGTTAGAGCACAACAGCTTTTTGTCTGTGACATAGGTATGCAGCCCATTGCTTGTTGGCGATGGTAACATGCCACTTGCAGAATCAGGCATAATGATGCTTGCCCCAGTACTACCGTTGTGTTTTTAGGGTGTGGCTGTGTCCCACTTGTGATTTATATGTACATGGTGGGTAGACCTTGTAGAAGCATTTGCTGTTTGCCAGAAGATCGTTTTCTTAGATACAGAGCGTATGGGTTGCTAATCTGTTATACCATACTGTCAACATAGCTTTTTCGCCTATTTTTAAAACAAGAATTGTTTAGGTTAGTTGCTGCAACTTTGTATGCATGCTTGAGCTGAGGTGTTTTAGTCCACTTACATTTGTTGCTGCACCCCCCCCCCCCCCCAACTGAGTTTCAGTTCTGTGCATGTGGGTTAATTCATCATATATACTTTTACTGACCCTCTGGTCAGGACTGTTTCGAATTGACACATTTGTAGCTTAACAGCTTTACTGTTTTATGTGCTTTTAATCTGCATTCTCTGTGTATTCTTTGTGCGTTGGTAGTCACTTACGGTGTGGGTAAGCTTTGGTGTCTAGTAATGTTCTTGAGGTTTGGTTGTCAGTTTTGGAACTGCCTTAATCAGTGCTATGTTCCATTTGCAAATGTTTCCAATGTGGAAGTACTTCACAGTTGTAAAAGAAGCATGGATACTGACAACAGTGATTGGTGAGTGAGGAAACTTTACCAGTTGTCCAGAAGGCTTCATGGGTGAAAAAAATCTCATGAAATAGGACAGTCTGGACCAGCACGTGCCAGAAATTCCTGCAGCTCCTTCATTGTGGCTGTAGGTCTCTTGGAAGCCTCCCTGACCAGTTTCGTCTTGTCTTTTCATCAATTTTGGAGGGACGTTCAGTTCTTTGCAACGTCACTGTTGTCCCCTATTTTTTCCACTTTTTGATGACTGTCTTCACTGTGTTCCATGGTATATCCGATGCTGTGGAAATTTCTTTGTACCTTTCTCCTGACTGATACCTTTCAACAATGAGATCCCTTTGATGCTTTGCAAGCTCTCTGTGAACCATGGCTTTTCCTGTAGCAGGCAACTGAGTACATGTCAGGAAAATCCAACTTTATTTGGGGTTAATCAGGGTCTCATTAATTGATGGCAGGTGTGCACCCAAGAAGACTGAATGCTGTAATGAAAGCAAAAAGTGCTTCAACAAAGTATTAGTTTACGGGTGTGCACACTTATGCAACCAGCTTATTGTATATTTTTTATTTATTATATTTTTCCCCTAACAGATTTGTTTGTTTTTTTCAATTGAATTGTACAGGTTATAGGTCACATTAAAGGTGGGAAATATTTTGAAATGATTTATTGTGGTCTAATTTTTTTTATATCACAAAAACCTAGCATTTTAACAGGGGTGTGTACACTTTTTATGTCCAGTGTGTGTGGATGTGTATTTATATATATAGGTATGTATAGTGTGTGTGTGTGTGTGTGTGTGTGTGTGTGTTTTTGTGTGTGTGTAAAACAATCTTAAAGGCAAAATCAAATCATTATTAGATATGTGATGAATAGTGATGTGGTGGATATTTATAAGGAGAAAAGCACAAAAGGTATGTAAGCATGTAGAGAACAGAATAAAATGATCAAAATGAGATTAGACACTGCATACTGTCCTGCAGACGTCTGCATGTAACATACTTTTGCCATAGTACATGTATTACTGTTTGCATATAGTGCATTTCAGCACGGGTCTACATCACAATATGATCACACACTGGGCCAGTAAGTGTTTTCAGGTAAATCAATCTCAGGAAGTACATACCAGCAAACCAAGCTGTCTGTGGGCAATTACAGCCTGCACTATTGTTATGTGAACCATGTAAATAATAAAATACATAAATGTCTTATTGTTGGCATAATGGCTAGTTCTGTAATCAAAATTTGTACATGGGCATCACAAGACTTTCATATGGTGAGACAGTGGTGATTTCAGTAAGCATGCGAGTCCTCTACCTTAAAATTCTACTTTGAAATGCAAGTCAAATTAGTATTTTTTGTCCATTAACAATGTTCTGTTTACAGCACTGTTAAAATGTAAGTATTGAGGCAAATACGATAGCCCAGAGAAAGTAGTTATTTTTATTTTAAAAGCACTGATTTTCCAAATACTATAAACTATGCATCCCTGCTTCATGACAGGAGGCCATGGTGTTGCATAAATAAGTGTCCCACTATCAGAAGGAAAAGGCTAGAACTAGGAAACAATGGATGAGTTAAGTCTCCTGTGGTGAGGTGTCAATCAAAACAACAACAGGTCAAATTACTTTTAGCCCTTTGACAGCTAAGGAGGGGAAGTGTGAAGGGGGAGGGGAGATAATCTAAAGAACTACAACTCGGGCATGACAAAAGAGTGCAAGTTAAGATCTCTAAGTGTTTTTTACTGCTTCTTTACAAAGTCTGTTCTGTGTCTTTGTCTCAGTTAATTTTTTTAAGTAGACACTGAACAGCAGAATATCTTAGTTGAAATTTAGTGCCTAAAAGACACCCAGTGTATGCATGTATAATGAATGCAGTCACAGTAGCTTCTGCCTTCTGAACAAAGAATGTAATGTGTTAAGGACAAACACTGCATTCTGTGATTTGTGGAGGTTTAGAAAAATGTTTAACTCTCATCAAGATGGTAGACCCCGTGTGGTCAGACTCTGAAGGTACATATAAATATTTAAAAACCTGTAAAGAATCCCAGAGTGGCGTTAAAATATTGGAAACATCTAAACAATGAAATAAGCATGTTTTTTTGAGTCAGTGGCTGTGGTTCTTTTTAAAGAGAATCTGGTTAACCCCAAATAAAGTTCAGCTGTCCTAGTAGGATTTTCCTGATATTTACTCAGTTACTTGCTACAGCAAAAGCCATGGTTCGCAGAGAGCTTACAAAAATCAGAGGGAAGTAATTGTCAAAAGGTATCAGGAGAAGGGTGCAAAAAAATTTCCACCGCATTGGATATACCATGGAACACAATGAAGACAGTCATCAAAAAGTGAAGAAAATATGGGACAACAGTGACGTTGAAAGACAAGACGAAAACTGGTCAGGGAGGCTGCCAAGAGACCTACAGCAAAAGTGAAGGAGCTGCAGGAGTTTCTGGCACGTACTGGTTGTGTATTACATGCGACAACAATCTCCCGTATTCTCCATATGTCTGGACTATGGGGTAGGGTTGCAAGATGGAAGCCTTTTCTTACACAAAAAAAAACATCCAGGCCTGGGTAAAATTTGCAAAACAATACAGCAAGACTTTCAAAAGCATGTGGGAAAATGTGTTATGGTCTGTTGAGACCAAGGTTGACCTTTATGGCCACAATTCCAAAAGGTACGTTTGATGCAAAAATAACAATTTGCATCACTAAAAGAATACCATCCCCACAGTGAAACTTGGTGGTGGCAGTATCATGGTTTTGGGTTGCTTGTCTTCTGCTGGAACTGGGGCTTTAGTCAAGGTGGAGGGAATTACGAACAGTTCCAAGTACCAGTCACTTTTGGCCCAAAACCTTCAGGCGTCTGCTAGAAAGCTGAAGATGAAGAGGAATTTCACCTTTCAACACGACAGTGACCCCAAGCATACATCCAAATCAGCAAAATAATGGCTTCACTAGAAGAAAATTAAAGTTTTGGAATGGACCATCCAGAGCCCAGACCTAAATACAATGGAAAATCTGTGGGGTGACCTGAAGAGGGCTCTGCACAAGAGATGCCCTCGCAATCTGACAGATTTGGAGCTGTTTTGCAAGGAAGAGTGGGCAGATATGCCAAGTCAAGATGTGCCATGCTGATAGACTCCTACCCAAGAAGATTGAATGCTGTAATTAAATCAAAAGGTGCTTCAACAAAGTATTAATTTAAGGTTGTGCAGACTTGTGCAACCAGCGTATTGTACATTTTTTATTTTTTATATTTTTTTCCCCTAATAGATTTGTTTCATAGGTTCATACTAGGCTATCTGCCCTAGGGCATTTATAAGGCTAGCCAGAGTGTGTATGGCTTTCGCCACCCATATTAAATTAATTTTGCTATGCCCTTTTTCAAGGTTAGTATACTGTGCCTCTGTCTAACAGTGACACAGAAGTGATACCCGGGGTAAACCTACGATCTCCCATCCACTCATCAAGATGCCTCTTGAAGAGAGTCAATGAGGGACTCTAACTAACCTAAACTGGGATTTTATTCCAGCCTCTGGGTTATGAATCTGTCCCTCCAGCATGTCCTATTTATTTCAGTGCTGAGGTTCAAGTCCCTCGAGCGCGTAGCTCGATGGGATTTGGATTTTCTGAGGTGCAGCATGTCCATTAATTCCGGGTTGGACATGGCTTTATATGTCAGGCACAGATCGCCTCTGAGCAGGCGGTATGCCACTGAGTAGAGCTGGAGTTTCTTTAACCGGGCAGCATACGGCATCTGTTTGAGCCCCTTGATCCTCTTGGTGAGGTACTTTTGGTGTTTTTCCAGTTGCTGCAGGTGTCTGGTAAGGTACATCCCAAAAGGGGCATTGTACTCTGGGCCTGATGAGGGATGAGTAAAGAGGCACGATGACCTCCCCTGATCTAGATGTGAATCCCTTCATGATTAGTTGGGCTATATAAAATGTTTTTCTAACCACTTTGGCCACGTGGTTGTCAAATGAGAGATTGCTATCAACTTGGGTCCCCAGGTCCCTAATTACTTCTTCTGTACTTAATGGATTACCACCTATGTGGTAATTTGTGGGCACTTTGTTTTTGCCAAAGGGGATGACTGTACACTTTTTGGCGTTTAGCTTGAGGCCATGGCTCTGGCACCAGTTGTCTGTTTCTATGAGGCCCTTTTGGAGGATGCTTGTGTCGGCTGGAGAGTCTGTTATGACGCCCAGTTTGCAGTCATCTGCGAACTTGGTCAGCCACAGTCCTTCCATGTTGGCCTGTACCTTCGAGAAATATATACCGAACAAGAGAGGTCCCAGGACCGAGCCTTGTGGGACTCCACTTGTAACTGGTTTGGAGTCTGACATGGCTCCAGCTATTCTAACCATGTGGGTTCTGTCCTTGAGTCAGTTTGCAACCCATCTAGTGACATAGGGGTTTATAGTTAAGCTGGTGAGCTTATCTATAATGCCCAAGTGGGGTATTGTATCAAAGGCTTTTGCGAGGTCCAGGTAGGCTGTGTGGACCACCTTCCCCATATCAATGGCCTTGGTGACTGTTTCAAAGAAATCGACCAGGTTCAAGAGGCAGGATCTGCCCTTAACAAAGCCGAACTGGGTAGGATCCAGTGTCTGCAGGTCTCCAATATCTTTATTTATAAGGTCCATGATGATCCTTTCCATAGCTTTGCAGACCAAGCTAGTGAGACTTATGGGGCGATAGTTTCCAGGATCCGTTGAGGCGCCACCTTTGTGGAGAGGGACCACTGTTGCTGTACGCCACTCTTTGGCTACATATCCTGTAGTAAGGCTGAGATTGAACAGTAGTTTTAGGTTTGGGTTTAGCTCTTCTTGGAGTTCATGTAGGACGCAGCCCGGGACACCGTCTGGTCCCATTGATGCTGTTTTTCTTGCTTTGGAGAGGGCAGCTCTTACCTGAGCATCTGAGATGTTAGGGGGGCAGCACTCTGCTGAGATAGATATTAGCCCTTTTGGTGCAGGGTTGCCACCTTTTAACAAGGGCAAAGTGGGACATGGGGTGTGGTCAACAGGATAGGGGTGTGGCCAACCTGACACTGGCCACACCCCCACCACGACATCACCAGAGTTGTTAAAGGAGATGCAGTATTAGTTATGGATGCAACATTGTGACATTACAGCATACTGAAAACTCAAACCATTTAAATGAAGTGAACTATTACTGCACACACACACACACTAATCAGTTGTAACAATAAACTTTAAAGGAATTAAAAACATACTACTCATTAAACAGACACTTGTTTAACCAACCATTGCTATTCAGAAAGAAAACTTAAAAAAATCTACATACCACATACAAGCCAAGTATAAAATTAAGACTTTGTCAATTAAAGCTAAAGCAAAGAACACAAAACTACATACCCTAGTACTACATATGCACCCTAGCAAATTAATGCTAAACAAAGAAAAACACAAAATTACGAACTGCACCCTAGTACTTTATACTGCACACTAGTACAATAAATCAGCTACCCCGTAACAACAACATGGTTTAGCACAATCTCAAATACATTGCATTAACTTCTGAGCATCCATCCACAAAAAAAAAAAAATAAACGGGAAAAGTCCATAAACATTTTAACTTTTAAAAATACTTCTTGCAAGAGAAGTAACATAAACTACAATGTACAGCAGACTCCATGGACTCCTTTTACCTCAAAACATAGCAATTAATCCAGCACAGCAATGCAATAAACAGGCCCAAGTAAAAGTAACACACAAGCAAAGCAGTACATTTTAACCTTATTAAAAATGCATAATAAATTAAATGCACACATTTACAAGTATAAATGAAAACAATCTTGAAACAGCTTTGGCAAATTGGCAATGTGTACCTACTAGAATAATAAATGAATTACATTAACTGTTAACATTCCCCCTCAAAATGTAGACTTGTACCACATAGACATGGACTTGCAGGAACAGGAAAAATTACCTAAACAGTATATCGTAACTTCCTGAAAACAGCATTATAGTGCATATTTCCATACAAAAAAAGTGCAAACTATGCTCAAACATTTCCTATCTACAAACAGACAATACCCAGAAAAAGCTACGACAATAGAAATGTGTCACACTAAGTTTATATTTCACTGCCCCCCAAGAGAAACAAACAACTTCTATATACAGTTCAGCCTTTTAAAAGTAATGCTTCCAATCATACCCCCAAGAATAATAACAATTACATATACGTTCAGGTTTTATATCTTTAAAAACTACTACTCAAAAATATCAAACTAACCACTATACAGATTTAAATACTGCATACTGCACCCACCATCTACATTTAAACATCAAAAAAATTAAACCACAATATATTCCCATTTTAAACTAGTACTCAAAAGTCTCAAAATAACCACTGCACAGATTTAAATACTACATACTACATCCCCATCTACCTCTAAACATTAAAAACTTAAATAAAGCACACTATTCCCATTTTAAATAACTAAAGCCACAAAATGCAATTATCTACTTACCACTCACAGTTATTGCTGGGCTGGCTGGTAGGCTCCCTTGCTGGCTTCTTTCCTGGCTGGCTGGCTGGCTTCAATGCTGGCTGGCTGGCTGGCTTCAATGCTGGCTGGCTGGCTGGCTTCAATGCTGGCTGGCTGGCTTCAATGCTGGCTGGCTGGCTGGCTTCAATGCTGGCTGGCTGGCTGGCTTCAAGGCTGGCTGGCTGGCTGGCTTCAATGCTGGCTGGCTGGCTTCAATGCTGGCTGGCTGGCTGGCTTCAGTGCTGGCTGGCTGGCTGGCTGGCTTCAATGCTGGCTGGCTGGCTGGCTGGCTTCAATGCTGGCTGGCTGGCTTCAATGCTGGCTGGCTGGCTGGCTGGCTTCAATGCTGGCTGCCTGGCTTCAATGCTGGGTGGGTGGCTGGCTAGCTTCAATGCTGGCTGGCTGGCTTCAATGCTGGCTGGAAAAAAAAAAATCAGATCTTTCGTCGCAGCTGCTATAGAGCTTAGTGCTCTACAGCTGCGACCTTTATGGGGCTCTTCAGAAGAAGTTCCCGCTCCCTCCAATGGCTGCAGCCAATTACTGTGCTGCATTACCACCCGGACCTAGCAGAGAATCCCTCTAACTGCAGGTCCGGGTGGTGACGTAGCCGCATTGCCGTGGAAAAACCGGAAGTATTTTCGGCTTTTCCACGGCAATTTAAAATGCAAAGCGCAAAGGGGAAATAATGGGACTTTTAAAGTCCCACGCTTGGTGAGCGCGGGAAGCGGGATGAGAGGACTCAAACCGTGAGTGTCCCGCTGACAACGGGACGGGTGGCAACCTTATTTTGGTGGGGGGGGGAGTTTGCGCTGAACCTGTCAGCTAGGATGTTGGCAATGTCTGTGGGTTCGGTGTATTTTTTGTCATTTTGGACTAATTCTGAGCATATCTGGGAATTCCCACCCAGGTTCCTAACATAACTAAAGAAAGCCTTGTGATTTTTAGTGTCCTGTGCAAATTTTCTCTCGAAGCTGGCCTTAGACGATTTTATGAGTGCACATAGTTTTTTGCTAATACTGATCAGAGATGCCTTCCCTTTTTGGGATTTTGCTCTATCATGTAGTAGCTTCCTCCTTCTATTGTATAGTTTGTTTATGGCTGGGGTCCACCAGACAAGACATCTGCCTTTGGAGGATTGGGTCTTGGTTTTATTTGGGATTGCATGATCCATGCATTCCTGAAGGTGTTCATAGAATGCGTTTATAAAGGATTTTGCGGTCTGGGCCGTATTATCCACAGGCCCGGGGGCTTTGAAGGATTCCACCTTGGTTTTGAGCAGTGTGAAATTTGCTTTAGAGAAGTTTTTCACTGTGGTTTTCTGGGCATGGGGTGGGGTCGGGATGTGAATATCCAGTGAGATTAGTTTATGGTCTGATCTTACCAGTGAGGGATACACTTCTGGTCTGGAGCATAGAGTCCCCATGTTGGTGATGATCAGGTCCAGTATGTTTTCCCCTCTTGTGGGAGTGGTAACAAGTTGTTCCATAGCATTTGAGTTTATAAATTCTAGGAACCTTTGGGCTAGGGTGTTGGAGCTAGAGTAATGCTCCCAGTCTATGGTTGGGTAGTTGAAGTCACCCAATATAATGGTGTTTGGAGAGACCATCATATTTTCCAGTGTTCTCAGGAAGGCCGAGTGGGGTTCCTGGGTTTGGGAGGGTGGTCTGTAGCAGGCTATGAACTGGAAGGCAGTTTTACCCAGTTGCACATGGATAGTCTCTGATGCTTCGTGCTGTGCCACCAACCTGGAGGTGTGGGTATCTTTGACGAATATTGATACTCCCCCTCCTTTTGTGGTTTGGTCCAAGTTTTGGGGCCGAAAAGCATGGTATGAGGTATAACCTGGTAGTGCTGGGGTGCTCTCGAGAGCCTTGAACCAGGTTTCTGTTACTGCACAGATATCGATGTTCTCCATGCTAAGGAGAGTTTTGAGTGCGTGCATCTTCAGGTTTAGACTTCTGGCGTTGAGTAGCAGTACTCTTAGTTTCTTATCCCTTGTGATACCTATGGAGGTGGGTTTGTCTTTTGAGCCTTGCCTAAAAAAGGCACTATGGGAGTAGCAAGAGCCTTTGCCAATATCCGAAAGCCCAGGGGTGACAGGTGCAAGCTGTCCCTAGCGAAGCATCGTGGCTTTTCGAGCATGTCATCCCAGGCTGACAGGCATTGGATCCCCTTTGAATGACACCAATACTTAAGCCAATTGCTGAAATTGATAATCTTGTCTTCATACTGTGGCATCATTCTTGGTGAGGGTAAGATGCTACTCAAGGTCAGGGTCATATCGGCCTGGGCTACATGCTCAGAGAGCTCCTCTATGTCTCTTTTCATGTAGTCCAGGGAGGTACGTCTCAGGTCATTCACACCAGCATGGACAATGACTGAGTCATATTTGTACTTGTCTTGGAGTGACCTGAGTGCTTGTGCTATGTGGCGGATCCTAGCGCCCGACAGGCAGCTCACCATGACCTTCTTGTTCAGCCTGGTGAGTGGGACGTCAGTGTGCCTGATGATAGAGTCACCTATTACAAGTGTATCAGGTGTGTTGTTTAGCCTTAAGGGCTGTGACTGTTTGGCACACTGGCTTTGTGAGCTATGTGTTGCACGTGTTTTGTTTTGGGGTAGCGGTTGCTTGGGTGTCTGCTTTGGAGGTTTCTGCTGCTTAGGCAGATTTTTATTTAGAGCCTCCAAGTATGTTTTTGTGTGTTTATGTGTTTGGTTTGCTGTCGTGGTAGGTCTATGTGAGACTGGAATTGTAGTGAGTGTGGTTTCCTTCTCCTCCTGACTGGTTACGCCAGTACTGAGTTGAGAGAGCTTAGCCTCCAGTTTGGCTATATGGTTGCATCTCTCACATGTGTTGGAATTTGTTGGGAGGAGGAGAGGGTTGTCTGTGTACATGAGGCAGTTGTAACATTGCCTCAAGATTGTCAGATTCACCAGCTGGACTGGAGAGGAAATTGACAACTGACCTTTGGATATGCTAGAATAGTATTGGGAATTTCTTTATAATTGAAAAAATGGCCAATGGGGAGCAAGGTACTCCAGGGGGAGTTTGTGAGGGTGTAGTGCTTTTAATTTTTTAGTACTGACTTATATAATTGCTTTACTGAGCAAGTGCCAGGTAACTTAAATGCAAAAATGACAAACAGTAACTTTCTTTCAAGTGAAACAAGGAAATAAGTACAGTAAGCAATGCAGATATCACTAGGGATCCACAGAAGCGCTGAAAAGCCGCGTTTTAGGTGGAATTAGCTTTTCAGGGAAATAACAAGCATACAAACAAAATTAGATTCAGCAGGCCTGGATCTAGTCTATGCTGCAGCAAACAAGGCGTACCAATTACAGTAAGAAATAGTTCAAATATGCAGGCACTATAAGCCTTTAACCAGAAATTCTCAGCTCAGAAGGGCAGAGTCCAGCCTCTTCTCCCACAAGAGTGCAGACCATGAACCTTCTTAATGTAAAATAACTGGCCTGAAGCCCTGGTGCTTAAACCAGAACTAATACACTTTTAGAATAACAGACACTGAGCCCTCAATCAGCAGTTCCTAACTTAGAAGGATGTAAGCTACCTGTCCTGCCACCACAGTGCAGCCCACAGACCTTCCTAATGTAAAACAGCTGGTCTAAAGCTCAAGTGCTTAAACTAAAATGCTTAGAATAAGTTACACCAAGCAGTAATAAATACAATTGAGTACTTTTAAGATGACGCAAAAGCAAAATAAAGTAGGGAAAAACATAAATACAGTAAAAGCAGATACTTTTTTTTTTTTTTTTTTTTTTTTAGTGGAAAGAGAGAAAGGAGTAGCCGAAACTAAGCTGATTGGCCTTCTCAGATGTTCTCCCTGTACTGGGTAGAATGAGGTAATGACACTAGACTGGAAGGAGGGTCCCAGATCAAATTTACACTGTGGGCGGGCAACTGCAAAGCCACCAACTATAAAAACACTATACCAGCAGGGAGGGTGGGAAACAAACTGCAGAAATGTTTCACAGCTGAAAAGCAGCAGTGAGCCTTTAAATGAAAGTTTTAAACAGCTAAAGGAGCCTCTAGAAAAAAAGAGTTTACTGTAACCAGTTATCAGAAACAAACAACCCAACAGATGGTTAATAAAGGTGGACAATTTCCAGTTAATACCGCACACACAGTGAAACTAGCTAGAAAAATACACAGTGCACAAAGTTCTATAAATAACAAAGAAATAAAGAACAAAATAAACAAAAAACAGGATACTTAATGTTATATATTATAGCTCCTAGTTTCCTCAGTGTCCTTCCTTCGATCAGTTCACAGTGAAATGGCAGAGCATTCACAATTGAACTTCTTAGGTAACAGAAAGTTGAAACCTGAGACAGCTTTTAAGAAAGAAATCTCAAAAGAACCAGTGAGGTGCTTTGTCTAAGCTGTAGTCCAGGTGACCTCAGTCAGCCAATGACCTCAAACAATTCTCTCTCACAGAAATGCCTGATGGCCTTGGCCAAACCAATGTCTCTGAATATGTGCTCAGACACACAGCCTCCACAAACACTAGGCCCAAATACAAGCCTCAATATAGAAATGCTACAAATATCCCCACTACTTAGAACAAACTGCAGAAATGTTTCACAGCTGAAAAGCAGCAGTGAGCCTTTAAATGAAAGTTTTAAACAGCTAAAGGAGCCTCCAGAAAAAAAAAAGTTTACTGTAACCAGTTATCAGAAACAAACCACCCAACAGATGCTTAATAAAGGTGGACAATTTCCAGTTAATACCTCACACACAGTGAAACTAGCTAGAAAAATACACAGTACACAAAGTGCTATAAATAACAAAGAAATAAAGAACAAAATAAACAAAAAACAGGATACTTAATGTTATATATTATAGCTCCGAGTTTCCTCAGTGTCCTTCCTTCGATCAGTTCACTGTTTTTCAGTTGAATTGTACAGGTTATAGGTCACATTAAAGGTGGGAAAAGTTTTGAAATGATTTATTGTGGTCTCATTTTTTTATAGCACAAAAACCTGGCATTTTAACAGGTGTGTGTAAACTTTTTATATCCACTGTATATTGTCTTTGAGCAGCTAAACACCAATTGCTCAATATGTGCAGCTTTCAATACAAGGTCTTTAGCTGACAAATGCAATAAAGTTATCCTTAAGGGTCTTTTTCCTCCCTCCCTCAACTACATCTTCTGCAGGGGCTCACCCCCCCCCCCAATAAAACCTCTAAGGCACCTTTGGAGCATAGGAAGCATTCACCGTCAAAGTCCCCCAGGACTACTTCGGAATCGCCTCCTAAAGTTTCAAAAATATCGGCTCCAACTTCTTTGGACCCAAAAGTTTGCACTCCAGATTCAGAATCTTTGGATCTTAAATCTTCAGATCCAATTATTATATAGGCAAACCCTACAGCTCAGGTTATGGATTCCTAGCCCTCGGATCTGAAACGTAGTATATCATACACTCCCAAAACTCATTCACCCAAATTTATTTTGGATCTGGTCTCCCCTAGGCTCCATTCTCCTTTTATGCAAAGTCCCAAAAAAGCATTCTATGCATTAGTCAACCACATTATCCATCAGGTCCTCCAGAAGTCTTCCCAAAATGGACGTGGCTAGAATAATGCAAAAATTCCTCAGAGCTCAGATCCAGATGGGGGTTATCTCGGCTCTGCCCCTATTGGATTTGTGAGTCTTCCAGTCACTACTGACACAATGCTATCGCCTTCTCCGATCTCTCCTTCAGTTTCAGAGCTGCGGGATCTGACAGCTGTGAGAGTTCTGGAGTCAGATCCAAAGAGAATTTATTTCTCGACTCCAACAGTATCACTGACCAGTTATTGCCCTATTCCTTTGGATTGGAATGGGTTCTAGCGCCGAAGTGTTGGTGTTAGATCTATTGGACAGAGATCTACTGTGATGTTGTTCAATCCATCCCTGCGCCTTGGAACCTCAGTGGTGCATAGCTCGTGTTTGGTTCCCCCCTCCAGGCATGGATCTTGTCAGAATTGTGATTTACCCATGCTGGAATTCTCTGCTCCAATGTGGGGTGGCCACGGCTTCCCCACATTCGACTTCTTTCAAGGTTGTGGAAGGGGCTTTTCCTTATTATAGGGATCTGGTCTCTCTTCCTTTGGATCCTCCCTTTATTCCATCTTTTGTTCCGAGCTGTTAGTCCATTAGACGTAATCCTCTGAGAAAGCTAGTTCCATCTAGCTTCCTGTCAGTTCCCATGGAGGAACTCCCTCTCTCTTCTGACACCTCCCTCGAGCATCCCCCTGAGGAGGTCCATTAGAAAAGAAGGTGCAAGAGGAGACACATAGATTCCCTGTTAGAATCTCTCATTGAAGATACTAGTTTGAAGGAAAGGCAAAGGCTCCCCCAGATCACCACCTGATGAAATCTCTTTTGGAGACATATTAGAGATCCTTAGACAAAAAGATGGTTGGTCTTTTCATAATCCTTCTCCAGAGGAGTCAGTATTATTGGAGGCTTTTCTTTCCGGCCCATCTACATCTTGACTCCCCACCCCCACCCCCAGTGGATGAATTGATTGATCTAGTCTCCTGCTGGGTATTGAAGGAGTTGGATTTTGTTGAGCCAACTGGATATGGAAAGAGCTGGATTCTGTTGAGCCAACACTGAGTCGACATGCTAAACTCATAGATCCCCCCCAAAGATGTCTCACTGGAGCAAAGGAGTCCCAGTTGATGCTGTGGTGAAGGCGGCAGCCACTAAAAATAGATCTAACAGAACAGAGCTCATCTGTCCACCCACCAACCAGAGAGTCTAGGGCACTGGACAGGTTCGGAAAGCGAGTCTTTGCCTCAGCAACATTTGCCTTGCGGTCCTATAATTATCTGGCACACTTTACGAGGCTACAGACAGATTTAAGCAAAGAACTGTCAAATTTTCTCTCCGAGTCCTCACCAGTGGACGGTTCAGGCATTGCTGTAAGGATTCATAGATTCATAGATTAGTACTAGGCTAACTGCCCTTGTGGGCCATTTTAAGCCTAGCCAATTACCCTATGTGAGAATCAAACCCTGCAACTTGTGTCTCCAAGGTAAACACCTTAACCATTATGCCATCCTCCCACCCATCCTCCCATCATGCCTGGATACCACTATGCGTCTTTGTGGAGCCTTTTAAAGTGCCTTTCATCAGTGCTTCCTTTGATTGAAAATCTTTGTTTGGTCTGTCTGTGAATGAAACGCTTACCCACAGCAAACAAGGCATGTCTGCCATGGGAATCAAGTTTTCTACCCCTCAACAAACTTTCTGTAGAAATCAGAGAGATGGTAAAAAAAAAAAAAAAAAAAAACGTGGTTTTGCAAATCTTGAAGACCATTCTAAGATCCGCATGGAGACAACTCCTTCAGAGGCAGAGGAGACAGTTCTAATGGTAGATCCTACCCTCGAGGCAGAGGAGGCCCACAAAAATCAGGGTTTCCTTCCTTCATTCCTGTCTGGATAGGCCGTTTCAGCTGTCCTGAAGTACTGCCCTACTGTCCACTCTGGAGGCAGTTGGGGAATGATTGTCCTTGCACCCAGATGCTTGGGCTGTTATAACAAAAGATACCTGGGTGCTAAAAATAATATCCAACGGTTACTTCATACCATTTTTCCAGCTCCCAGTCTACAAAAGGAATATGTTTCTCAACATTTCACCCAGTCAGAGGAAGGCAGCAGCACAAGAAATTCAAAAGTTGCTAGACAGAAGAGTCATCCAGGAGGTCCCACCAGACCAAACAGGATTCGGAACTTACTCACATTTCTTTTTAGTACCCAGAAAGACAGGGGACCTGAGACCAATCTTGGATCTAAACAAACTGAACTAGTATGTGAAAAAAATCAAAATTCTGAATGGTCAGGATCCAGTCCATTCTGCCATTTCTTCACAAGGATGATTGAATGTGCTGCATAGATCTTCAGGATGTGTACTATCGCATCAAAATAAACAAGTGCACCTGAAGATATTTACGCTTTTGGCTAGGAGCCAGACATTTCCATTTCAGAGCTCTGCCCTTTGGACTCACCACAGCCCCCAGGGTGTTCACCAAATGTATGGCAATGGTAGCAGCTCACTTAAGACTAAAAGGATTCTGAGTGTTTCCATACCTAGACGACTGGCTGCTCACCACCCATACTATGCATCTCCTTCAACAGTCCACAGACAGTTTGTTCCAGATGTGTCACTTACTATGAATAACAGTCAGCTATGCCAAGTGAAATCTGACACTTGAAGTTTATTGGTGCACATCTGAATGCAACAACACAAATTGCCTTTTTACCTACTCAACTCATAGTCAAACTCAGATCTCAGGTTCATCAGATTCTATCCCATCCAGCTCATCCAGGCAGATTCATTCTTTAAGCGTTGAATTTGTGGCAGTAGTAATAGTCCTTCTTCCTTTAGCACATTACTATATGAGTGTTCTTCAGTGGACTATAGCTGTTCAGTGGTCTATTTTTCAGCAAGTCTATCCTTTCCAGTCAAGCTTACACCAATTTTCAGATACCACTTCCATTGGTGGAGCCAGTCGTATGACATTTACCTTGGCCAGGCCTTTGTTTTACCACCCCAATGGCCACAGTGACTACAGATGCCTTCCAGTCGGGGTGGGGGGCATTTCTTTGGAAGGACAGTCCAAGGAATGTGGCCTCCCCTAAGAGACCAGTTTGCATATCAATGTCCTGGAAATGAGAAAAGTCTAGTGTTGCAGGCATTAAAAGATATTCTTCCTTTAGGGACTGTTGCTATTCAGACCAACATGTCTGTAAGGGGGGACCTGATCTTACACTCTCTGCCAGGAGGCTGTGAGAGTGTGGCAGTGGGTCATCTCCACCAACCGCTTTATAGTTGCAACACATATTCCGAGGAAAACCAATGTGCTAGCAGACAAACTCCGGAGGTTCATTCTGATGCCTCAATAATGGTCTCTCAATCATTGGAGGTGGAAAATTTCTGTCATTGGGGCCACCCTTGCTGTGAGCTCTTCACCTCCCCCCCCCACAGCAACAAGTGAAGCAGGTATTTTGCCCTGGTCTCTCCTCAGGAGGAGTCAGCGAGAAATGCTGTAGTCCACATTTCGTCATCTGGTCTCCTTTATGATACTTATCCACCACTTCCCCTAATCCCCAAATTCCTACAGAAAGAAATTAGGTTGAAGAACTCTGTTATCCTCATTGCCCCTACTGGCCTTGCTGGGTGTGGTTTCCCTTCCTTTTGTCTCATCTTTGCTATTCTCCCTGGATACTGGACCCAACTCCAGATCTCCTCTCACACCCCTCAGGGATGAGTCATCCCAGTATGGCAGCCCTCAGTCTAACTGCATGGTTTCTCCAGTTCCAATAATAGCAAGACAGCCCAGGCTTTCTTCCCCAGTAAGTACCATTCTATTATCCTCGCAAAAAGACTCCACCAAGAATGTTTACAAGAGCAAATGGAAAAGATTTTCCCTTTGGGTAATAAGAAATTATTTTGATCCCTTTTCTGCCCCTATCCCTGCTGTTCTTGATTTTCTGGCTGCTCTCTTCAAAGAAGGAGCTAGTGTTTCTATGATTAAACTACAGTTGGCAGCCATATTAAATTTTCATACAAGAGATAACATTTTTTGTTTGGCCTCATCCAAGTTATGTAAAACTTTCTTGAAATGCAAAGATCATTCACCTGCCTGGGTCTTGACTGTGGTTCTTCAAGGTCTGACTCAGAAACCCTTTGAACTTTCAGCAAAAAAAAATGATTTAAAATTCCTGTCATGGAAAACAGCCTTCTTATTAGCTATAACCTTTGCAGAAAGAATTTCTGAACTCCAGTCTCCTTCATCAAAAACTGTACATTATTTTCCATAAAGACAGGGTAATTTTATGGACAGACCCTTCCGTTTATTTAAAGTGGCTTCTGAATCTGATATTAACCAATCTATTACCAGTCTTCTTTCCAAAATTTTCAAACAAAGGAGAATACATGCTACATCTCCTAGATGTGCACAGACAATTATGTTTTTATTTACACTAAGAAAATCAGATCAGCTGTTTTTATCTTTCTCAAAAAAGCATCTGGGTTATCCAGAATCTAAAGTTACATTGGCTAAATGAATAATTAATTGCATTTCTTGGATTTATTAACAGTAATGCATTTCTCTACCAAGACTGGCTAAAGCCTACTCCACTAGACATTTGGCCACTTCATCTGCTTTTTGGTCAAGAACCTCTATTGATGATATTTGTGCAGCAGTCACATGGTCCAGTGCTCATACTTTTGTTACTCATTACAAGTTAGACCTAACTTCCAAAAATGGAGCTGCCTTTGGTTCAGTGGTTATCCGGGATATCCTTCCATGAGGGCCACCCAAGATTCACGTAACTGGAACTCTGTCCCAGTCATTGAGAAAGAAAGAAAAGGACAACATCAAATATGAAAGTTATGTACTCACCATAACTGGATATCTGTGTTGGCTTTTTCATTCTTCCTTACCCCCCCCCCCCCTTCCATCTCCCTTCCTGTAATCTTCTGGAGGAACGTGTTGGATTTCTTATTGGAAATTATTATACTTCCCAGTTTGAGACTTATTCTTTCAGCTAACTCTTTCTTTAACTAATATTTGGGGATGTTATGGCAACAATCTTGATTTGAGGTAGTGAGGATGTACTAGGGCATTATGGGTAGAGGGAGGAGCATGAGAGTTGGATCCAGAGTCTGAAGTATGCGTCCGAGTCAGATCCAAGGTTCAGGTCTGTAACCCAGTCATTAAGGAAGAATGAAAATTAACAACTAGATGTTAAGTTCTCTCTCGCCTTCATTCTTGCTGGTTGGGTTCGGATCCAATCTTCGGCTCCGACTCGGCCATTTTCTAAAGCTCGAGAGCTACTTACTGGCTCGAGGCCTTCCTATATCCCACAATGCCTGGCGCTAGATCCCCAGATCTCGTTTGCTGCTTCAGCTACGAGGTTGCGCTTTACTGGCTCAGGTCGTATTCTTCTTTTTGCAATATTAGCAGTTACATTTTTAGTGTATTTTTCAAGCCTTTCTTTTGTTTAAGTAGATAAGTACTGTTAGATAGTCTTAGTATCTTTGTGTTTCTGCCCTTTAGGAACTCGTTTTACTTAGAGAGTTTCTCCCCTCCCCCCTCTATCTCTCTAAGTAGGCCATTTAAATTAGTGGCTATCCCCTTCCCTTTTTAATCCTTTTTCCAGTAGGAAGTAGTTTTTAGCCTTTATAGTTTAAGACAAAATTCTCTTAGTTTTGTTAATTTTTTTGTGTAAAGGTGTGGGACTAGTGTGTGTGTGTGTGTGTGTGTGTGTGTGTGTGTGTGTGTGTGTGTGTGTGTGACTGTGTGTGTTTCTTTGCACTATTCTAACATTCTTCTATTGGTATCCCTTTTTCTTTACCATGTCAAAGGATACCAAGGTATCAGGGTTCAAGAAGTGTGACTCGTGCTGCCAGAAAGTGTCTCTGACAGGCGGTCACACTTCTTGTGTTTATTGTTTGGGTGCCCTACACCTGCAGGACTCTTGCTCGGTATGTCATGCCTTTAGTCCGAGAGTCCTGCAGGAGCGTAGGAACAAATTGATTCCCAGGGGGTTACTAAAACCCGAGGGGTCTCTGGCGAACTCTCAGCCAGCGAAAACCCCTAAGCCCACCAAGCCATCTGCTCCCAGTACAGAGCCGCTGCCAGGTGGAGTGTCTGCTATAATTTCGGTTCCGGCCAGAGCCGAAGTATCTAAATCTATCTCGGCTCCGACCTTGGTTTCGGAGCCGTCAGGGAGCCATACGCGATCCAGGTCGCCATCCTTAGAGTCGATTCACTCGGCTCCGGGATCGCCTTTGCTACAGTCTGAAAGGAGCCATCGGTCCCACTCTTCTCGGTCCTCAAGGCAATCCGATCATGACTTGGAGAGAGTGGTTAGTAGACTCCTCAAATTGCAGGCCCTGGCCCAAATGTTAACTAGCCCTCCTCCTCAGGCTGTGGCTGTTTCTGTTTCTGAAGTAGTTCCTCCTCTGACTCCTCCTGTCAGTTCGGAGCCGGAGCTTGTTGGGGCTCAGATCCTGGAAACGTCAGCGCCGATACTTCCCCTTTCGACTCCTTCGTCGGCTCCAATTTCTTCAATGGTGCCATCCTTGGAGGGATCTGTGTGCCGAGACTCCCTCGTCGGCTCCGAGGGGGCGAGTGGCATCGGACCCTTGTCCAACCCCATTCTCCCTCTCGGTGCCTCGGCGCAGGTAAGCTTGGCTCCTACATCGGCCTCGGAGCCATCCCTTTCGGTGCCGGAGAGGATTCCTGTCTCTTTGGAGCAGGGGCCCTCTTCTCTGCCGGACAGGGGCGCCTTCGAGGTCATGAGGAGCGTGCTGACTTCTGAGTCTGCACCTCGATCAGCCCCTTCAGCTCCTCCCCCCAGGGTGCCTGCTTCAGTCTCTTCCCCTCCTCCAGACCCCAAGCGAGGGGATCAAACGCTCCAGGTCACCCCACTGGGTGTATCTTCCTATTCCGAGGCCTCCTCTGAGATTTCAGAGGAGCCCCCTCGAAAGAGGAAATGTAAGAGGAAACATGTTGACTCCCCAGAGACTGTCACGTCAGATACTGACTTGGAGGATTCGGAAGGGTCCCCAAGATCCCCCTCTGAAGTTGTCTCTTTCTCAGACATCCTTGAGATCCTTAAGCAGAGGGGGAAATGGTCTGCCCTTAACCCTTCTGAGGACGAGTAGGTATACTTGGCTGTGTTTGGTTCTAGCCTCTCCACCTCCTGGGTGTCTCCACCTTTCGATCCATTAATGGAAGTGGTGGCTCGAAAGGCATGGTCAGCTCCGGACACACTGGAACCAACCCCCCACAGGCCCACTAAGTCTATTATGGCCCCTCAAGACAAACAGTTTTTGACAAAGGGTATCCCCCTTGATGCCATGGTGGTAGCAGCTGCCACGAAAAAAAAGTTGGCTGACACTTCTGTACCTGTCCACCCCCCTAATAAAGAGTCTAGGACGATGGATAGATACGGAAAGCAGATGTTTTCCTCAGCGACCTTCTCCATGCGGTCGCTGAATTATTTGTGCCACTTCACCTGTCTTCAGAGGGATCTCCTCAAGGAGCTAGGAGATACCCTGCAAGATCCATCAGCTGTGGGGGCTCAAGACAAGATAAACTCCCAGCTGGCGACTCTTAATTCTATCATTAACTCCTCCATGCGGCTCATTTCGTATGCGGCTGATGGAGCGAGTAGAGCTGCAGGCACAGGCGTGGCTTTGAGAAGACATGCCTGGATGCAGTTATGTAACTTTGCTGATCCCTTCAAGGAGTCTTTCACCAACACCCCCTTTGATGGTTTGGCTCTGTTTGGACCTCAGGTGAATGATACACTTACCAGGTGTGAGCAGGAAGGCAAGACTCTCTCTGCCGTGGGAGTCCATTTTTCCACTCCCTCTAGATCATACCCTAAGGGTCAGAAGAATGGAAAGATGTGGTTCCGAAAACCCCAGGGAGCCGTACCTGACACACTTGGCGAGTTTCCCTCCAGAGGCAGAGGAGGGAACAACAATAGACGCCGCCCGCGGGGCAGAGGGGGTCCGCAGAATCAGGGCAGCAGAGAATCTTTCTCTGACAAGCCCTTCCAGCACCCCTGAGGGGCTGCCCGGCTGTCCACCTTCGGAGGCAGTCGGGGGAAGGTTGTCTCTGTACCCAGAAGCCTGACGTCTCATCACTCGAGACATATGGGTACAGTCTATCATATCCGGAGGTTACAAAATCCCGTTTCTCCACACCCCCTTAAGATCAAACAACCCCATCCCAGATGTTCCACCCAGTCTAAGGGAACAAACAGTACAAGAAATTTCAAGACTGCTAAAAAAACGGGCCATCCAACAAGTCCCAGCAGACCAGCAAGGATCCGGAATTTACTCAAAGTTCTTTTTGGTACCAAAAAAGACAGGGGACTGGAGACCCATTTTGGATCTCAGCAGACTAAACAAGTCTGTTCAAAGAACGAAGTTCCGGATGGTCACACTTCAGTCCATTCTACCCTTTTTGGGTCAGGACAATTAGATGTGCTCCATAGATCTTCAGGATGCATACTACCACATCACAATGGACAGGCGTTCCAGAAGGTTTCTCCGCTTCCGGCTGGGAGCCAGTCATTACCAGTTCAGAGCCCTGCCCTTTGGTCTCACCACAGCCCCCACGGTGTTCACCAAATTCATGGCAGTGGTTACCGCTCACCTGAGACAGCAAGGATTCCAGGTGTTTCCATATCTAGACTGGCTCCTTACTGCTACCACCAGATATCAGTTGCTGAGAGCCAGGGATTATACCATCCAAACATGCTCCAACCTAGGTATCTCAATAAATTTCGAAAGTCTGCATTGTCACCTTGTCAGTCTTTAACCTTTATAGGTGCAAGATTAAATACGAAAGATCTGTCCGCAAGACTTCTAGTAGACAGAGTGGCAGACATTCGTCGACATGTATAGGTATTATTAGGATGCAGAAAGTTTCAGGCCAGATTCGTCCTAAAAACCTTGGGTCTCATGGTAGCAGCGATCTTATTAATTCCCCTGGTTCGTTTTCACATGAGGATTCCCCAGTGGATGCTTTTCACCCAATGGTCCTTTCAACAACTTCCTTTGTCTCACAAAATAATAATCACACAGTCATGCAAAGACCAACTGACTTGGTGGATGGTCTCTCAATCAGTACCCCAGGGCAGACCATTTGTCCTTCCTCCTCCAGTTGCCACGGTGACCACGTATGCCTCCCTGATGGGGTGGGGGGGGCATTTTCAGGGCAGGACTGTCCTGGGCACCTGGCAACCCCACGAGTACCACTTGCACATAAACGTCTTGGAGGTGAAGGCGGTGCTTTTAGCATTGCAAGCTCTTCAAAACTCTCTACCCACTGGGACCATTGCAATTCAGACAGACAATATGTCTGTAGTGTGGTACATCAACAAGCAGGGTGGAACCAAGTCATATCCCTTATGTCGAGAAGCACTCAGACTATGGCAGTGGGCGATCTCCTCTCAACGGTTTCTGACAGCAATGCACATCCCTGGGAAGTCCAACGTCATAGCGGACAGGCTAAGCAGAGCTATTCTCATGCCTCACGAGTGGTCTGTCAACCAGACAGTAGCGGACAAAATCTTCCGCAGATAGGGTCAGCCTTGCTGCGACCTTTTCGCAACTCCTCAAAACAGCAAGTGCGACAGTTTCTTCACTCTCTTCCCGGACACTCCCCCAGAGACGCTCTAGTTCACAATTGGCCCCAGGGACTACTGTATGCATTCCCACCCTTTCCTCTAATTCCTAACCTAATTCAGAAAGCTACCGTGCTGGGTTGCAGGATGATCCTCATTGCCCCCTACTGGCCTCGACAAATCTGGTTCCCTTTCCTGCATTGTCACCTTCAAGAGCAGCCTTAGAATCTGGACCCAGTTCCGGGCCCTCCTGATCCATCAGTCGGGCAGGCTGCATCAATCTCTTCAGTATCTCAACCTCACTGCTTGGTTGCTCCATTTCCAACCTTAACCAGGCTTCCCAGTATTTCCAATTCAGTGCGTGAGATTATCCTTTCTTCGCACAAACCTACAACCAGGAAGACTTATGCTAGTAAGTGGAAACGTTTTTCTTTCTGGGCAGAGGCTAGAAATATAGATCCTTTTACGGCCCCTGTCCATAATGTTCTAGACTTTTTAGCAGAACTTTTTCAAGCGGGCTCCTCTTCTGCCACCATTAGGGTTCAATTAGCGGCAATCTCTAATTTCCATACGGGCCTCTCAGAAACCAGCATCATGTCCCATAAGCTTTGCAAAGCCTTTCTTAAAGGAACAATCTTGTTCAGGCCTCCAGTGAGAGATCCCCCACCTCTGTGGGACTTGAATTTGATCCTAGCTTCCTTGATACTGCCTCCTTTTGAAATGGCAGCTTCCTGTTCCTTGAAATTGCTGTCTTGGAAAACCCTCTTTTTGGTACCATTACTTCAGCGAGGAGAGTTTCTGAACTTCAAGCCCTATGTGTTCGTCCTCCTTCCCTAATTTTTCATAAGGATAGGGTTTCACTCAGGACTAATCCTTCGTTCCTTCCTAAGATCCCCTCTGAAAATAATTTGAATCAATCCATTGATCTGCCAGTTTTTTTCCCAAATTATTCCAACAAGGCTGAACACAAATTACACCAGTTGGACGTTCATAGGCAATTACGTTTCTATTTGCATAGGACTGAGCAAATAAGGAAAAAAGACCAACTCTTCCTCTCCTATGTAGAGGGTAAGCAGGGTCGACCACTGTCTAAAGTAACCTTATCCAGTTGGTTGTCCTCTATTATTATCCTTGTTTATCAGTTGAGAAACAAAGAACTCCCTGCTAAACCTAAAGGCCACTCTACTAGGGCTTTAGCTACATCGGTAGCCTTTCAAGCAAGACTACCAATGGAAGCCAGTTGTGAGGCTGCCACATAGGCCACCCCTCATACCTTCATTTCACATTATAAATTGGATGTGGCCTCTAGGAGTAGAGCTGATTTTGGTTCTACTGTGCTCAAGAGTCTGTTCCGATGAGCCACCCAGGACTGAGGTGCTAGGGACGCTGTCCCAACCAGCAAGAATGAAGGCAAGAGAGACAACTTAACATTAAGAAGTTATGTACCTTCCATAACGTTCCATGTCAGTTGTCTTCTTCTCACCTTCTTTCTTGCGTCCCACCCTCCATCCCCCTAGCCTAGATGGACCGAGAAGAGTTCTACTATGAGTCTTGTCACTGGCTGAGCCTTAACCGTTTTATGTCCTCTACCTTTTCTTTAGCCCTATAGCTGAAGTCTTGCTATTTGGATGGTTGTCCTCTTGTATTGTGATGGTGTTAGGTCTTCCAAACGAGATCTGGAGATCTAGCTCCAGGCATTGTGGGATATAGGGAGGCCTCGAGCCAGTAAGTAGCTCTCGAGCTTTAGAAAATGGCCGAGTCGGAGCCGAAGATTGGCTCCGAACCCAACCAGCAAGAAAGAAGGCGAGAAGAAGACAACTAACATGGAACGTTATGGTAGGTACATAACTTCTTATTATGGCGAGTACATAACTTTTTTTTTTTTTTTTTGTGGTAACAGTTTCAGAGCATAGAAATTCATAATGTGAAGACTTAGGCAACAGAGAGTTGATAGAACTGTGGCAAAACTCTGGGACACTGTGTCAAGAAGGTTAACTTGTAATCTTGAAGAAATAACAGATATTTTTTCAATATTATGAAAATTTGTATAGAGCAGAGGAGTAGGAAAATCAAAAGACAGTACTAGAAGAATTGGCTGAAAAGCTTAGATATTCTAAAGCTTGGTGAAAAAGATGCTAATCAATTAATAATCAGAGGAGATAAAGGATAAATAAAACTGTGATGTATAAGCAAGTGACAGGGAAATTTCAAGAAATGGATGGAATTTCTGTAGAAGTCTGTAAGTTACAATGAAGGAAACTTTTGAAAACTTGGAAGGCACAGTTTTATAATGTTATGACATGCATCATGGAAGAAGGTAGTGGTGATGATAGTATTACTGAAGGAGGACAAGAGCACTGCAGACCCTGCATTATATAGACCAGTTATGATTCTGAAGTGATTATTAGCTAAGAGATTGGTAAACATGTTACCAAAACATATATATGGATTAGTGTGTTTTTATGGAAGGAAGACAAATGTTTGATAACATTAATAGCAGAGTGATGATTCAGAGAGAATTGGAATATAAAATGTAATATTGTTGATTGGTTTGGATGCTGAGAAGGTTTGATTGAAATTCACAAGCAGGGCAATGTTAACATTTATATTCTCACTAGTATTACATCTTTAATAAAGTGAATATATGTAGATTCATAGGCAAAAGGAGTTTGGAAGAGTCCTTTCTGACATCTTGGGTTTAAACAGAGAGATCAGGTGAGGATATCCTTCTCCTATCTGCTATATACTTTAATCCTTTAAATACGATCACTTATGGTAAGGGATTCACAAATTCAGGGATATAATTGGTGCATCAGTCAAAAAAAAAATAGTCTGTTTGCAGATGATAGCATTCTGTATCTGGCAACTCTTGAATATGACATTAAGGTTCTGTGGGATATTTTTCATGTCTTTTGAGGATATAAAATAAATGAAGGTAAAACATAGGGTATAACGGCAAATTGTGTGTACACTTGAACTTATTCAACAATGCCCATATTTATTAAAACATGAAAAGATGTGTGGATTGAAAATAATTCTGCTGTGGCAGCTAATGATATGTGGAAAGAGACCAAGTAGAAGATTATTAAAAAAGTATAAGAGACTGGAAGTTAATGGCTATGGATATAGAGAATAAGATACAGGCAGTAAAAATGTTTGTTCATAGGTTCATAGGTAGGTACTAGGCTATTTGCCCAAGGGCATTTATAAGCTTAGCCAGAGTGTGTCAGCTTTCGCCGTCCCATTGATTAATTAACTGAGCCAGCTGATCCAGGGCATTTGAGTTTATAAATTCCAGAAAGCGCTGGATAGATGTGATAGTCAAAGAAAAGGCAACAAAGTTTACACAGATAGATGGTACATTGGGTGTGCATGCAGTTAAATATGGAGGTTATGTTGTCCTATCTCACCTTTATTCTTACTTGGATGGGTTCAGAGCCAATCCTTGGCTTCAACTCGGCCGAATACAGAGCTGGAAGTCTCAAACATGGCTCGTGGCAGGTTAGTATTCCATGATGCAGTGGTGCAACTCCCCAGATCTCGTTTGTCACTGTACGAGGTTGGATGTGCTCTTCTTGGCCGTGACTAAGTTTTTTGTCTTTTTACACTTTACTAGCTTAAACTTTTAGGATCATACATTAGTAGTGTTTTTGTGTGCTTAGATAGTTAGATTTAGCGTGTAGCTTACTTTATCTCCTTTTTACTGTTGTGTGCTGTTGTTTGGCCGTCGGTTTTCACAGGCTTACTTGTATCCCGTAGTTAATTATTGTAGTGGTGCCTTATTAGAATACCTGTAGTGTTGTGTGTTGTTTTTAGTCTACACTCGTAGTTAGTCTGTCATTTAGCTCATTTAAATTAGAGAGCTAATTGACCGTTTTAGTTAGAGGGCTTGTAGTGTTGTTGTTAGTGTGTTCTCTCTTTTGGTATCTAGGTCCGTTTAAGTTAGAGGTCCTAGTGCTCGCTTTTAGTCAGAGCAAGTTAGTTTCCAAATATATCTTTAATACTTAGATCTGCAGTGTTTTTTTTTTTGGTTAGTGTGTGTTTATATATTTAGCAGTGTACTGAGTTATTTGTAATCCTGTTGGGAACTTCTTTCTTCTATGATGTCTAAAGACACTAGGGAGAAAGAGCATAAGCCTTCAGGCTTTAAAAAATGTCAGAAATGTACCCAGAAAATGTCAATTACAGACGGACATGTCATTTGTGTATATTGTCTAGGGACTATACATCTACAGGAGAATTGTACTTTCTGCCACTCCTTCAGTGCATGTGTGTTAAAGGAGAGGAGAACAAATTGATTGTTAAGGGACTCTTAAAGCAATCTTTGAGGAAGCTGTGCAGAGTGCTTCTTCTTCTTCGTCGTCTTCTTCTTCTAAGATGGACAAACCATCCAAAAGGCCATCTCCTATCTCTTCGGCTCCGTTTGAGCCCCCAGAAAAATTGTCAATGTTTCCTAAGCCATCTACCTTTTTGGCTCCACAGGCCTCGGATCTTAAGAAGGTCATCATTATTGACAAGCCTGGTTCTTCTGCCCCAAGGTCTTTGGAGCTGCAAGACACCGTGTGTTGGAGCAGGTCCATTGACATTCCACCTGTCTCCACTACCCAGAGATCTCACATTTTGGAGAGATCTCATTCATCTTCTCTATCCTCCAGGTCCACTAGGAGCCTATCTGATGATGACATGGAGCGGGTGGTACGGAGACTCTTGAAGTCGCAGGCGCTAGCAAAATTGTTCTTGGCTCTGACCCATCAGGTCTTGGAGCCTTCCAAGACTCTTCCATCCACTGTTTTTCCTCCTCCGAGCCAAGCTGGATTTTCGGAGCCGGAGTGCCTGGTACCACTGTAGAACCGTCAGTTGTGGGACCCCCTTTGAAGATTATGGAACCGACATCTCAGTGCTGTTAGGGGTGTCTGGGAGCTGGGGTTCTCCGGTCGGCCCCAGGGGGAAGATGCTTGATCCCAAACTTCTTCGGTTCCAAGCCTACCTCTCTGTGTGTTGGCTCAGGTGAGCTCGGCTCCTACATTGGCCTCAGAGCCAGTCTCTCTGGAGCTGGGGGTGTCCTCCATCTCCTCAGAGCTGGAGATATCCTTGGAACCGGTGAGATCTGCGTTCGAGCTGATGAGTGTGCTGTTCCCCTCTACAGCTCTACATAGGGATACCAGCATCCGTTCCCCCCAAGGCAACGGCTACAGTCTTGGCACCACCCCATCCACAGGACAGCAGAGATCCAGAGCCTCAGGATCCCCATTGGGCGATCCCCTCTCTTCCGAGGCCTCCCCAGAATACCCTTCTGAGGAGCCCCCTCTTAAGAGGACATGCAAGAGGAAGCATATAGACTCCCTTGATGAGTCCGTCACTTTAGACATTGACCTCGAGGAGTCAGAAGGGTCCCGACAGTCATCCTCTGATGATATCTCATTTGCAGATTTCCTGGAGATCTTAAAGCAGAGAGGTGGCTGGAAAACCATCACCCCTTCTGATGAGGAGTCGGTGTACCTGAAGGCCTTTGGATCTCACCCTTCAGCCTCCTGGGTGTCTCCGCCTTTTGATGAACTAATGGACTTGGCCAATCGAAAGGCGTGGGAGTCACCTGACACTATGGAACCAGTCCCTCGGAGGCCAAGCAAGTTTTTGTCAGCCCCTACTGGAAAAGATTTTCTCACAAAGGGTGTACCTGTAGATGCTATGTTGGAGGCAGCAGCCACCAAGTAGGAACTTTCTGAAACATCCTCATCTGTTCATCCTCTGAACAAAGAATCTCGAACAATAGCTACGTGAAGCGTGTCTTTTTGTCAGCGACATTTGCCCTCCGATTGCTGAACTACCTCACACAATTTACTAGGCTGCAAAGAGATTTCCTGAAAGAGCTAGGAGATGCTCTACAAGGTTTATTAGCTGTGGGGGGTGAATGAGAAAGTTTCCTCCCAGCTATCCACCTTAAATTCTGTCATCAATTCCTCCATGAGACTGATATCTTATGCAGTGGATGTAGCGGGTAAGGCAGTGGGTTCAAGAGTTTCCTTGAGGAGACACTCCTGGATGTGCTTGTGTAATTTTGTGGAACCTGTTAAGTCTACCTTTACTAATGCCACATAGGATGGTTCCTCACTTTTTGGATCCAAAGTAAAAGACACACTCACCAGATGCGAGCAGGAAGGGAAAACTCTCTCTGCTGTTGGAGTACATTTTTCTGTACCTTCAAGACCTTACCCAAAAGGTCAGAAGAGTGGAAAAATGTGGTTCAAAAGATCCCAGGGAGCTTTCCAAGATGCACAAGGTGAATCCTTCCCCAGTGGCTGAGGGGGAGGCAACAATGGTAGACATCCTAGAGGCAGAGGGAGTCTGCAAAACCTGGGTGACCGTGATTCCTTTCACGGACATCCCTATCAGTGCTCCAGAAAGGAAGCCTGCCTGCTCTACTCTGTAGGCAGTCGGGGGACGTTTGTCTTTGTACCCAGAAGCCTGGCAAAGTATCACAAAAGACAAGTGGGTACAAAGTATAATATCCAGAGTATATTCCATTCCCTTTTGCCACCCTGTCCAACAAATCAGAACAACTCTGGATGTTCCGCCAAATCTAAGGGACCAAGCAACTATAGAAATCCAAAAGTTGCTAGTCAAAAGAGTCATCTAAGAAGTCCCCGCAGACCAAATTGCATTCAGAACTTACTGAAGATTCTTTTTGGTGCCAAAAAGAACAGGGTACTTGAGAGCCATATTGGATCACAGCAAGTTAAACGAATCTGTTAAAAAGTCAAAGTTCTGAATGGTGACACTGCAGTCAATACTTCCCTTCTTAGGGAAAGACAATTGGATGTGGTCAGTAGACTTCCAAGATGCGTACTACCACACAAAAATGGACAGAGCATCAAGGAGTCACTTATGCTTCTGGCTGGGAGCCAGTCATTATCAGTTCCGAGCTCTGCCCTTGGTCTCACTACAGCCCCCAGAGTCTTCACCAAATGCATGGCAGTAGTAATGGCTCACTTGAGTCGTCTTGGATTCCAGGTGTTTCCATATCTGGACGACTGACTTCTAACTGCCACCACCAACCATCTACTCCAACGAGCCAGGGATGCGACATTGGAAATCTGTGCTCAGTTAGGCATAACAGTCAATTTACAAAAAATCTGCCTTGTTGCCCTGTCAACATATTACCTTTATAGGCACAAACCTGGACACTGTTTCCATGATGACATGTCTTCCAGCCAGCAGAATTTCAGTCCTCAGACAGCAAATACTTCACCTTCTTCCAAAGGACAAGGTAAAGGCAAAGGTAGTTCTGAAACTTCTAGGGACAATTTTTTATTTTATTTATTTTTTATTTTATTTTACATTTGTTGACTGGGATATTCCGACTGGATGCATGTCCATTTTCAGTGGAGGCCCGGGGAGAAAAGCTCCAAGGGTAAGCCGATACAGCATTACATATTGGGGAGAAAAGCTCCAAGGGTAAGCCGATACAGCAGTACATAATACCAGCATTACATATTACAAACAGACTATTTACAGCGATTACATAAGTAAGCAAGTTAAACGAGTTCCACAGGTTAGAGTTAATCCCGAGCGTAAGTCAGGATTAAATTCAATTACACAGTAAACTGGTTAACAGATTTTTACACATTCTAGAGAGAGTTAGCCAGGCTTGATACATTGACATAGCCAGTTAAGTGCCAAATGTTGTTTGAGTCTAGTTTTAAATTGACCTAAGGTAGAAAGTAAGGTAATATCAGCTGGAAGAGAGTTCCAAGGTCTACTTACAGAGTTTGCAAAGAGAGAGTCACCGGCTGTGTTATTAATTTTGCTAGTCTGAATTAGTAGTTTGTTAGGGGATCAAAGTGGTCTAGGATTGTTATAGGGGGTGATAATATTTTTAAGTGCAGGAGTATTGTCCGGATTATAGAGGATTTTATAGGCCATAAATCAGTTGGTTATACTGGATTAGGCTGGGTAGTTCAAACCACCCTAGCTGATTTAGATTGATGCAATGATGTGTCCTAAAAGGCAGCCCAGTGGCAAACCTGGCAATCTGGTTGTAGCAAATTGAGAGCTTAAGGACAATCTTGTTTAAATTCGAGAGTAGAGGGGATGCATACAGAAGGGTTGAAAGAAGGTGAGAGCGAGCTATGGCAATTTTAGCTGGAGGGGTTAGGAAGGCTTTTATTCTGCAAAGTGACCTTAGTTTTTTATTGATGGTTTTGGTAGTTTGGTTAACATGTAGGTCGAATTTTAGATTATTATCTATGATGACACCTAATAGTTTTGCAGAGGGGTCAGGGGAGATTATTGTGTCATCATTTGAATTTATGGTAAAGGTGAAAATGGTAGATCTATGTGTTGGTGAAAATAACAGCATTTTAGTTTTTTGGGATTTAGGATTAGACGACATTCAGAAAGCCAGTTTTCTATTGTATTAAAGGTGGTCTGGGTAGCTGACCATAACTCTATTGGAGATGTGGCCGAGCAAATCAGAGTAGAGTCATCAGCATATTGGATACAGCTGACTTTTGGGATGACAATATAAAGGTTGTTAATGAAGATGGAGAACAGCAAGGGCCCTAGTATAGAGCCTTGTGGTACTCCAAGGGTGTTAGGTAGAAGATTAGAGAGTTTGTTCTGCCAGAGGACAGCTTGCTGTCGACCATTCAGGTAGGATTGAAACCAGTGAAGGGCTCTAGTGTCTAGACAGAATGTTTGCAGGGTGTGGATTAAAAGTTGGTGATCAACCATATCGAATGCCTTGGAAAGATGCAAGAAGAGGGCTGAGGATGTATAATTATTGTTGCGATTATGGTTTATGGTGTTGGTAAAGGCTAGGAGGGTTGAAGTAGTGCTGTGATGAGGACAGAAGCCATGCTGAGTGTCTGCCATAAGGTGATTCTGGATTAGGTGGTGCATGAGTTGTCTATGAATACATTTTTCCATAATCTTTGCAAGTGGAGAGAGTATAGCTGTTGGCTTATAACTGGAGAATTCAGTAGAGCTGCCTCCTTTGTGAAGTGGGATTACATAGGATATTTTCCAGATGGTGGGAATTTTAGCTTCTACTATGGTTTGATTGATTAGTATTGAGGCGGGGTAAGCAATAGCATCAGCTGATTTTTGTAGGTACTCGGTAGGGAGTTGATCAGCAGAAAGTGTAGTGAGTTTTAATTTTTTGATCAAGGTACGGATAAGTGAAGTGGCGACCTGGTTGGAAGCTGAACATGAGTAGGTTTCTAGGGGTGGTACTTTCAGGACCAGGGAAGCTAGGAGGTAGTTGGCTAGCTAGGGCTTGAATTGTCTCAGTAAAGAATCAGTTAAAACTGTCAAAAACATCTTCAGGGGTTTTATCAATAGTAGCATCAGGGATTGGGGTTGAAGTTTGTCCAGGATGTAGTAGATTATTCAAACCTGCCCAAAACTTCTGAGGGTTATTTTGATTTACTGTCTGTAAATTACAGTAGTATTGTTTTTTGTCTTATAAAATGGATTTTTTAGTTTCGTTCCTGGATTGCCTGCATTTAATGTGATCTTGGGGGTCTTTAGAAGAACGCCATAAAGCCCATGCTTTGTTTCTAAGGGTAATTTTGAGTTTAGACTGTTTAGAAAGCCATGGCACAGTTTTTGCCTTTGTTCTCTTTGAACGAACAGGTGCATGCAAATCAAAGATCTCAAGGAATTTGTTGTTAAAGTATGCTACTGCTTCCTCTAAGGGGAGGTGTTTTAGAATAGACCAATTACATGAGTTTAGTTCTTGTTGGAATTTGGCAGGGTCAAAGTTTTTATTGTTTCTAACCTTTCTGAGTAAGGGTTGTTGGGAAATAATGGCTTTGTGCTTAATTACATATGTGAGAAGGTGATCGCTTAGGTCATCAGGGAGGGTACCAGAGGTGTACATTTAGGGGTGACTATTTATGAGTAGCCAGTCAAGTATGCTTTCTTTTTGGTTGGGTTTACCTATCGTGGTAGGGGTGGATATGATTTGTGTAAATGCATACAGGTTAATATGGGTGGTTGGGGATTCTGAGGAACAGGTGCCCCACTCTATGTTAAAGTCTCCAAGTAGTAGGGTTTCTTGGGGGTAGTGACATGATAGCCAGTGCAGGATATCTTCAAGTGTAGATATATTGTTACCTGGGGAAATGTACATACAGATGATATTAATGCATTTATTTTTATTAAGTTGCAATTTGGTGGCAAGAATCTCTGAGTTATTAATCTGAGGTGGTTGTATTACATCTATGGTGACATTCAACTCAGATTTACAGAGTACAGCTACCCCACCCCCCTTCCTGGAAGCACGATCTGGCTTGTGGTAACACTTCATTGTCAGTAGTGTTAGGTTTTAACCAGGTTTCAGATAAACAGAGAATCTCAGGGGGAGTGAACATCCAGAAGTGCATGCAATTCATGTACCTTGTTATTAATGCTTCTAATATTGAGATGACAGGCTAGGAGAGAGTTAGTTGGCCTATTAATTGTTGGTTTGTAGCTTAGATTGCAAGTAGAGGAGGTATGTGTATCTGAAGTGGGTGGGCCAGGGTTGGGGTGAATATCACCACCAAGTATTAGGTTAAGTCTATACTTGGTGATGAACTTCAGAAATTTGTTTATTAGTTTGTGGTATTGTTTGGATCTACAGCTAATGTGCCTGGGGTTGAGATGTTGATAGACTGAACATGATGTTGGATAGGACCTGGCACTGTAAGTATGGTTGAAGGTGGTAGGATTTACAGCTGGGGTGATAGTATGGCCTTTCAGGACCTGAAATCCCGTGAGAAACTGGTTTCATACAAGGTAAGGAGGTATGGTGCGAACAAGAGGGGTAGTAAATAGGAGTATATCATTATTTCTGATTCAGCTGGTGAGTTAAGGAACTGTTTTATCTGGTGATGCAACACCAGAAGATAGAGTGGTGAGGTAAAGGTACAGAAAGGGGGGGATGGGAGAATGCCAGATGAAAGCTAATAGCTGCTATTAAAATGTAGGTAGAAGAATGGTGGTGGGAGGAATTATCCCAAATGAAAGCAGATAGGATCTAGAAAGTGAGGGAGAGGCTATAGTACTTTAAATTTAGAGGTACTGGGAGCGGGAGGAAATTGGGGGCAGGGAGGGGAGCGAAGAGAGCCAGAGCGCAGCAAGGGGGAGCATAGCAGGGCTATCGCAGTTTACAAGGTTTCCTAAGGTGTCCTAAAGCTATAAGGCAAGTATTATAGCTCTTAATGCAAGAGTCAGTTTACTTAAGTTACAGGGGAAGGAGGCAAACACTCATGTAGAAAAAAGAGCCCTATGGCTGACCAAAATGGTGACCTGCTTAATTACACAGCACTAAGTGAAAGCTTAACAAATGTCTTTTGTCTGCAACCTACTCTGCTTAAATGCTGAAAGAAACTGATGTTGTTATGGTGACCAATTGCAGTCCTAATGTAGCGGGGCTATTGCAGTTTACAAGGTTTCCTAAGGTGTCCTAAAGCTATAAGGCAAGTATTATAGCTCTTAATGTAAGAGTCAGTTTACTTTATAGGGGAAGGAGGCAAACACTCAAGTAGAAAAAAGAGCCCTATGGCTGACCAAAACGGTGACCTGCTTAATTACACATCACAAACTGAAAGCTTAACAAATGCTTTTTGCGTGCAACCTACTCTGCTTAAATGCTGAGAGAAACTGATTTTGTTATGGTGACCAGTTGCAGTCCTGTAGACTCCATTTTGTAGGTAAATGTAGAGTTCAACTAGGAAAAGAGAAAAGCAGAGATTCTAGGGTAAGCATGAAGGCAACAACAGGCAGTTATTTTATAATAATACATTCAGAAAGGTTTGAGGGTGGGGTGGGGGGGGGTAAAGTAACACACTTCAGAATGAACTAAGATTTATAGCTAAGAAACCTAAGAAAGAGAGCAATGCAGTAAATAAACACTTGTCAGATTTTAAAGATATACCAGAAAAACTAAATCTATTGTTCACAATTGTACAACTGTAAAATTGCCAGTAAAAGCACTTCAGATATAGCTAGCCCAAGTTATTCAGGTCATAAAGCACTTCTTCAATGTGTGTACGTAGCGGGGCTATTGAAGTTTACAAGGTTTTGCTAAGGTGTCCTAAAGCTATAAGCCAAGTATTATAGCTCTTAATGTAAGAGTCAGTTTACTTAAGTTACAGGGGAAGGAGGCAAACACTCAAGTAGAAAAAACAGCCCTATGGCTGACCAAAATGGTGACCTGCTTAATTATACAGCACTAAGTGAAAGCTTAACAAATGCTTTTTGCGTGCAACCTACTCTGCTTAAATGCTGAGAGAAACTGATTTTGTTATGGTGACCAGTTGCAGTCCTGTAGACTCCGTTTTGTAGGTAAATGTAGAGTTAAACTAGGAAAAGAGGAAAGCAGAGATTCTAGGGTAAGCATGAAGGCAACAACAGGCAGTTATTTTATAAGAATACATTCAGAAAGGTTTGAGGGTGGGGGGGGGGTAAAGTAGCACACTTCAGAATGAACTAAGATTTATAGCTAAGAAACTTAAGCAAGAGAGCAATGCAGTAAATAAACACTTGCTAGATTTTAAAGATATATCAGAAAAACTAAATCAATTGTTCACAATTGTACAACTGGAAAATTGCCAGTAAAACACTTCAGGTAAATAGGACATGCTGGAGGGACAGATTCATAACCCAGAGGCTCCCTTCACTCTGGAATAAAATCCCAGTCCAGGTTAGGCAGAGTCCCTCATTGACTCTCTTCAAGAGGAATCTTGATGAGTGGATGGGAGATCGTAGTTTTACCCCGGGTATCACTTCTGTGTCACTGTTAGAGGCACAGTATACTAACCTTGAAAAAGGGCATAGCAAAATTAATTTAAAATGGGTGGCGAAAGCCAAACACACTCTGGCTAGGCTTATAAATGCCCTAGGGCAAATAGCCTAGTATGAACTTATGAACCTATAAGGTATAGCTAGCCCAATTTATTCAGGTCATAAAAACACTTCTTCAGTGTGTGTACATAGTGGGGCTATTGCAGTTTACAAGGTTTCCTAAGGTGTCCTAAAGCTATAAGGCAAGTATTATAGCTCTTAATGTAAGAGTCAGTTTACTTAAGTTACAGGAGAAGGAGGCAAACACTCAAGTAGAAAAAAGAGCCCTATGGCTGACCAGAATGGTGACCTGCTTAATTACACAGCACTAAGTGAAAGCTTAACAAATGCTTTTTGTGTGAAACCTACTCTGCTTAAATGCTGAGAGAAACTGATTTTGTTATGGTGACCAATTGCAGTCCTAACATAGCTGGGCTATTGCAGTTTACAAGGTTTCCTAAGGGTCCTAAAGTTATATGGCAAGTATTATAGCTCTTAATGTAAGAGTCAGTTTACTTAAGTTACAGGCGAAGGAGGCAAACACTCAAGTAGAAAAAAGAGCCCTATGGCTGACCAGAATGGTGACCTGCTTAATTACACAGCACTAAGTGAAAGCTTAACAAATGCTTTTTGTGTGCAACCTATTCTGATTAAATGCTGAGAGAAACTGATTTTGTTATGGTGACCAATTGCAGTCCTGTAGACCCCCGTTTTGTAGGTAAATGTAGAGTTCAAACTAAGTCACAACAGGTCAGACAAGAGGGGAAGAGAGAGAGGCTATTGCCAATGGCTTCAACCATAACACTAATTCCTCTCAATAGAATGCATATGAGAATCCTTCTATGGCTCCTGTTCTCCCAGTGGTCGCTTCAAGAACTTCCTGTGTCCCACCTGATCAGAATAATGGAGTCATGCAAAAAGAACCTACGGTGGTGGATCCAGATCCATTCGGGAGACCCTTTATTCCACAACAACTTGTTGCTACAGTGACCACGGACGCTTCCCAGGTAGGGTGGGTAGAGGGGGCATTATCTGGGAAGGACGGTCCAAGGTATATGGCAGGACCACTTGCATATCAGTGTTCTAGAGATGAGAGCAGTGCGTCTGGCGTTGCAAGCACTACATGACTCTCTTCCACTGGGGACGATTGCTATACAGTCAGACAGTATGTCGGTGGTTTGGTACATAAACAAGGAGTAACCAAATCATACCCACTTTGTCGTGAGGCTCTAAGAGTTTGGCAATGGGCAGTTTCTTCCCATCGCTTTCTAGTAGCAACAAACATCCCGGGGAAATCCACCGTGTTAGCCGACAAGCACAGCAGGGCAATATTAATGCCTTATGAGTGGTCTTTGAACCAGAACATAATGGAAGAGATTTTCTGAAAGTGGGGTTAGCTTTGCTGCAATTTTTTTTGCCACTCCCATGAATGCCAAGTACAGCAGTTACTTTGCCCTAATTTCCCTGCTGGGGGAGACACAGAGAGATGCTCTTGTACATGATTGGGCCTCGGGACTTCTTTATGACTTTCCCCCCGTTTCCCTTCATACTCGGTTATCCAGAAAGCTTAATCCTTGGGAAGCAGGATGATTCTCATTGCCCCATATTGGCCTCGGCAGATTTGGTTCCCCTTCCTCTGGCCTCATCTTCAGTAGAAGCCATGGGATCTGAACCCAGTTCCAGACCTTCTGACACGTATGTCAGGAGCACTTCATCCTTCTCTCCACACCCTCAACTTGACACCATGGCTGCTCCACTTCCCAATTTTGTCAGGCTTCAAAACTTCAATCCAGCAGTCAAACACATATTGATGTCCTCTCATAAAGTTTCTACTAGAAAACTATATACTTGCAAGTGGAAAAGGTTTTCTTACTTGGCCCAAAATAGAAACATTGACCCTTTTTCTGCTCCTGTTCAGACCATTTTACAATTTCTGGCAGAACTCTTCCAGCAAGGCTCGGCTGCAGTAACTATTTGGGTCCAGCTGGCTGCAGTTTTGAATTTCCACATTGGTGACCATTCTCCTAACAAAGTCACACAGGTTGTGTAAAGCATTTTTAAAAGTCGCTTCCTTATTGAGACCTCCTTTTAAGGAACCACTTCCTCCTTGGGATTTAAATTTAGTCCTATCTCAACTTACATTGCACCGTTCAATCTTTCTTCATCTTGTGACCTCAAATTTCTTTGCTGGAAGACCATTTTTCTAGTAGCTGTAACATCTGCCAGAAAAGTCTCAAGAGTTGCAACACTGTCAATCAGACCTCCATATCTGATCTTTCATAAGGCTAGGGTATCATTACGAACTAATCTATCCTTTATACCTAAGGTTTGCTCTGAATCCAATATCAATCAATCCATTGAGCTCCTGGTGCAGTTCCCCAACTATGACAACAAGGCAGAGTATAAACTCCATCAGTTGGACGTGCATAGTCAGCTTGGATTCTATTTGCATAGAACTAAAGATTTCAGGAAATCTGATCAATTATTCATCTCCTTCTCTGAGGCAAAAAAGGGTATGCCAGTATCTAAAGTCACCCTTTCAAATTGGCTTTCAAGTTGTATCACCTTTATCTACACTTCCAGTAATAGAAAGTTACTATTCAGAATTAGGGGCCACTCAACCAGAGCATTACGTCATCTGCTTTTCAGGTCAGAATGTCTATGGACAGTGTTTGTGCTGCAGCTACGTGGGCCAATTCTCATACATTTATCACTCATTACAAACTGTATTTGGCTTCCATGGACAGGGCTTCCTCTGGTTCCACTATGCTCAAAGGTGTACTCTCGTGAACCATCCGGGAAAAAGGTGCTAGGGACGCTGTCCCTTCCAAGTAAGAATGAAGGCGAGATAGGATAACATAACATAAAGAAGTTATGTACTCACCATAACGTTCCATGTTTATTGTCCATCTTGCCATTCATTCTTACGACCCCTTCCTCCTTCCCTTGTCCATGGACTCCTAGAGGACCTGGTGGTGATCTTTCCTCTTTATATGAGCTTTTTGACTCAGTTTGTTTCTCCTTGACAAGGGGTTATTTATATATATATGTCCCCTTTACATGGTTGACATTTCACAATGTCGACATTCATATGGCCGAGACCATATGATGGACATTTGAAATGTCGACCATGGAGAACCGGCATCTCCATACAGTGCGGAATGGAAAGATTTCCATTTTTCCATTTCCGGACTGTAGTGCAATCTCGGAGTTGGTATATTAAAGTTACGGGGGAGGAGGCCCCCATGGGGGTAAATGGGGCATACCCCCCCCTCCCCCCATCTAATCTAGCATCGTTAAAGTTGCTTTTTTTTTGTCTGCTTCTATGTTCAACATTTCAAATGTCGATCATATGGTCTCGGCCATATGGATTTCGACATTGTGAAATGTCGATCATACCAAGTAGACTCATATATATATATATATATATATATATATATATATATATATATATATATATATATATAGATATTAGTGTATTAGCAGCAAACAAGATCTGGAGAGTTGCACCATTGCATAATGGGATACCTAGTTGCCACGAACCAAGTTTGAGACTTTCAGCTGTGTATTCAGCCGAGTCAGAGCCGAGGCTCGGCTCTGAACCCATCCAAGTTAGAATGAATTGCAAGATGGACAACAAACATGGAACATTATGGTGAGTGCATAACTTCTTTTTTTGATGCAGTGGATGTCTGCAAATTGGGTGGTGGCCCCTTGGACAGTGTTGAGGTGGCAGTATGTATCAGGCTTCAGCCCTTGCCTTCGGATTTTAAGGGTCAGGTGCAGAATAAGTATCTCCTGCACTGCTGAAAGTATTCTAAGAGCTTTGCCAGTATGGGAATGGAGAAAGTATATTTTGCCAGTAGGGCTGACTGCAAGTAGGGGTGCAGAAAATAGGCAAGAGGGGCTGGAATTTACTGGAGACAACTGGCAAAGGAACCAAGATATTGGGAGGAAATAACTAGAGAGAGAAAGGTAATAGGGTGGGGTGAGGCCAAGAAGAAGTTTAGACTCCAGGTTAAAGATTGCCTTCTCTGCCAGGGATTGATGCCAGAGTATAGGCAGAGAGAAATGGATAGGGTAGTCCTTAGTGAAATACCTGCTCTATTAGACTTTTTAGTTGAATCTGGAACAGATGCTGCTATTTTAAAAGAGATAATTAGTAGGGCATATAAAATATTACATGATAACTTTGAAAATCTAGCAGAGGAGGTTAGAAAAGATTGGGAAGATAGACTGGAAACATAATTTACAATAAACAATGGAAGGATATATGTATGGCTCCCATGTGTGCAACAAAGAAATAAAAACACCTTTATTAAATTATTTCTTGCATTGCCAACTTTCACAGGTTGTTTTCAGATGCCTAGAAGAGTAAAGGTAAACCATGGAATCGGATAGGAAGATGTTTTATTTGTCAATCACCAAACAGAACAGGAATTCTTCATACAATTCATGGGCATTGGAATTCTCCATACAATTCATGGGCATTCTGTAGCAAACAAATTAGGGCACACTAAGGAAAATGGCTTTTAAAAAGAAGTGGGCATGGCTGCTGAAGGTGTTAGAGGCAGCAAAGTAACAGAAGGGGAGAGAATTCTTGACCCACTCAGGGAAAACCCCGGGCAATACTTACTACTTCCTCCCCCTCACTGGGCAATGGACCTGCTCATCACAGGGATGCCTAGTTCCAGCTGACATCCAACTGATGGGTAAAACCATAGTGTCTTGGAACAAGACAGAATTTTTTCAGTATATTCATTTATGGGAATGCCTTTGGTTTTCCTGGATCAAACAGGTTTAGCACTACTTATAGTAAATAAGCTGTGGGGCAGTAGACTATATTTCATTGGGCCAGGACTGGAAGGAATTACTTCTGATAATTATTACTTATACAAAATTAGGATGGCTGCTGGAGACAGTCCTTGACCTGCCAGACTGAGCAACTTCTTGGGCCTTAAAACATTGAAGATGCTAACACTGTAAAGCTTTTTTTTTCATTTCTGTGCAAAGGTTCTATGCTAGCCACACTGGATATAAAGGTTCTCTATCTGCATATCCTAATGCATCTGGATATGCCACTTGGGTGGCATAGAGGGATAAAACCCTGACTATAGTCCAGGCAGTCTGGGTTGAATTAGTGTGTCTCAGGCGACTAACAGAGTGGCAGGGAGGGCAGCATAGTCTTTTCCTGTGAGAATACCCGGTGGAGACTCGGGACATTGCTGGGAGGAGGCATAGTTCAAAGAGGAGGTGGGGCAGTAAACTGCAATATCTCCATTTCACACCTGCCCGTCATTCATAGTCATGTTGCTGCAAGAGATGGAGGAGTGGGTAGGGAATAGAAGAAAACTCCTGGATGGATGCAGAGATGGCTGAGCCCCTGGAATATCGCTAGGATCTATGACCGGCCCCAGCAATACTGGAATAAGCCCAGGAAGTCTGGAGATTAACAATTCGACCAGGTGTGGACATGGGGCATTGGGGAGCCAGGCTGGTAGAATGACAGAGACAACAAAAAAAGTGTATCCTAATCTATTAAGATGACAAATGCTTCTTCAGATTCACAGTGGGAAGAGCCACTTCCAGTATATCTCTGTGCTCTTTGGGTTCCTTACTGCCTCCCAAGTTTTCACCAAATGCCCGGCCCCAGTGTTTGCCTATTTGGGAACTGAAGGGATATGACATGGTCGACTGCATCATCTAAGCACCCTCAGAGCTAGAAAGGTGGATATTCCAGGGTGGCTCTTTTGTCACCATTGCTGTTTTCTCCTGCCCATAACCCATTAAGCAGTCTACTTAATATATTATGTCACAGTTACAGTTTGTCTCCTAGAAAACAGCAAAGTGTAAAGATTTCTCATATTTTTGTGGATGATTTAAAACAGTATAGTTCTTCATATGAGGAACAGAAAGCACAACTGCAAGAGGTCAAAATTTTCTCAGGTGATGTAATGTCATTTGGTCTTGACAAATGTGCAAAAGCAACCTATAAAGCAGGAAAACTGCAGCACAAGAGAATATCAGTCTGGGACAGAAATGTGATATAAAGGAACTTGAGCAGGAAGGAGTGTATAAATATTTGGGAATTGATGAAGGATCGACAATAAAACATGAACAAATGCCAATAAATTTTAGTAAGGAATATTTTAGAAGACTAAAATTAATTCTGAAAACAGCCCTGACATCTAGGAACAAAGTCCAAGCTATAAACCAATTTACTCTTCCTGTTCTAACTTACAGTTTTGGAGTGATTGACTGGCCTCAAGAGGGATTGGATCTGTTGGACAGGAAAACAAGAAAAATGTTTTACGCTTTTCAAATAATTTATAAAAATCAGTATATTCCAAGATTACATATTCCCTGTTTTGATGGAGGTATGGGCCTCTTCAAAATTTATTATATGTATAGAGCTATAATCATAGGACTGCATATATATCTGCTGGCATCACAAGATTCAAACATAATGAAAGTTTTAAAACATGAAGAGAACAAATCTAAGATGGCTTGCCTGCTGAGTTTAGCAGAAGCATATTAGTGTCAAGCAGGAATGGATATCAAGAAGTAGACAAAAATCAGGCAGCAACTGAATGTGCCAAAAAAAAAAAACAAACAATAAACAAAATAAATATAAGGCGAAGGATCAAATGAGTAGGCAAAAAAATGTGGAAAAGGCATTAATGTAGTTGCAGGTACAGAAAACTCCTCGGACAACCTCATGTAAATCAGAATCTGATGCAGGAATGGTTAAAGAGAGGTGAATTTAAACCAAAAGAGAAAAGGTCAATAGTGATGGCTCAGGATGCACATTGGTTTACAAAGCCCACTGAACATGTGCAAGAAACCGACAAATGCAGGTTTTGTACAACAGAATTGGAAACAGTCACACAACGTGTTCTTGGGTGTGATACACTTATGGCAGAGGGCTTGTATACTGAAAGTCAGAATAATGTACTGTTGCATTAATAAGGATTGTGCAAACATTACAATATGAGTTAAGATACTGAGAAGCATTGGAAATGTGAGCTACAAAGCATTGTATCACAATATATCACATGGGATCAACCATTTCCAAAAGTTCAAAAATAGATGCAAGAAAACCAAATGTAGTAGCCCATGAAAAGATGACAAAAGTAGCATCGTTCATTAAAATTGCTACACCCAGTGATTACAGTCATGTGCAGAGAAACAAAAAGTCATGAAATACCAGGATTTGCAGGCAGAAATGAGGGCAATGTATAAGAAGGATACCAAAACAGTTCCAATAGTACTAGGAGCAATGGGTCTAAAAAAATAGAATTTACAGTTATATGCTACTGATACATGTAATAACATATGAATTGCAGAAGTAATTTCTGGGCACATTGTGGGTGCTGCAAAGAGCACTTTGGCACTTTTGGCTAACATCAAAGATTGAAATAATACTAATTTCATGAACTTTAATAATATGTTGACTTAGGACTGGGGTCCATTCCTGTCTTGGTATTAGAAACCCAAAAGACTTGGAGAAATTAAACCACTAGAAATAGAGAAGATGATCACCTAGAGAAAACCCACACTGTTGTCTCTGGAGCTGACTGAATAATTTCAAGTTTAGCCTGGAACCAGAGACAAGGCAGATTTCTTTGTAGTCTGTGTTGGGCATTGGGGGGGGGTGGTGGCGGTGGTGGTGGTGTTCCTAAATGTAGCACAGGATCAATGCTTGCAGCTCAGGTAGATATTAAGAGCTTTGGTCCATATGTCATCATCCAAACTCGTAGTACAGTTAACCTCATTTACATATGAGAAATATCCTGTGTTTTCCGAGGGGTATCCGGTTGCAGCAAAGCCATCCTCTCTCTTTCTCTCTTTCAATGGATTCTTCTCATCCCATCCATAAAGAAAGAATTCCTTTAGTGGTCTGCTCAGGTGTACGATAATCAGGGTTGTCCTTTGTCATCCACCTTGCCAGGTCAGACCCTAACTAATGATGCTTTGAACCTGGCCTAGGAGGACTTTTGTGCTATTGACTTGGTGATTGTTCATACCTTTAATAACCACTCTAGTTTGGACCACCATTCCAGCAATGTAACATTCTTTGATATGGCTACAAATCAGTGTCCTGATGCTCACCTTCTGTATTTCGTTCTGTTCCATTCCACTTTGACATGATATATGGGGCATGTGTATTTTGTTTCTCCATGGTAGAAGGCTGCCTTGAAATAAGATATAACAGGTACTTTTGAATCTGTAACTTTTATAGTCGTAAAACTTGTTTTCTTGCAGGTGTAATCCCTTTTTCGAGTATCTGGTGGCTATAAAACTGGGAATCCCATTGACATGTGTGCTCCTTAATACTGATGTAGGAGTGTCATGTGCATGCCATACAGGGGAATGGTTCTTTTGTGCACAGGGGCATACCATGAGAGGGCTAGAGAACTGTATACCTAAGAGATCTATCCACTGCACAGACCGTCTTGAAGATCCAATGATACTGTGAGTACTTGCAAATCTGTTGCATTAAAGTGTTCCATTCTGGTAAATTTCCAGCTATGATCTTTCGAAATATTGCATCATATGTTTTGTTTTTAAAATGAATGTAAGACTTATTCCCCATAAATTATATTTGAATTTTACTTTTTGTAGTTTATTCTGCTTACTTCAATGAAATCTCTTCACAAACACATAGAAGGTGCTCAGCTTCCAACGGACTTTGATGGGGCATTTTCCTATAATCACAGTAACTGGTTGCATTTTCAGATGGTAAGTGAATATGTTTGCATGTAGATTTATGTATTATTTTAATATCACGATATGTATGTTGTTGCAGGAGTTCTGTTCAATTTCATTCTTGCACGGGATTAGTCATATATGCTTAGACTGAATTTAGAGCTTGAAACCATTGAGTAGCAAATGTAAATAAAAACAGTGTATAGGAAGTTATATTTTGTGTGTTTTATTCTGTCCCTGTTTACACATGGCTCCACATACATTTGTACTGGTAGATGTTTTCCTTTATACATTTTTTTCAAAGAACTCCTGTCACCTTTCTGACATTTCCAGTTGACATTTTTCTCAGCTTCATACCACAAGAATCAAGGACAAAGCCAAACAATAATGGAGAACAATGCTCCAAAAAAAGAGACAAATTTTAAATATTGGTCTTTTATACTTAGAAAGTTAATTGATTAACAAGGTCTTGCATTATCATTCATTTTTCCAAAGGATATGAAGACTGAAACTCAAATATCTTTTATTATTTAGTGTCAATAATTAACTAGGAAAACACATTTTGAGGAACCAGATCAAAAATATAAGGTGAAGTCAGGGATAGTTGAGTTTTGCTGTATGACAGTACAAATAATTTTCTTTCCACATTCCCTTTTATCAGTTATCAGTTTTACGTTTGGGTTACATGTACAGAAAGACTATCAGAGTAAAGAACTGCACTGTAGAAGTGCTTCATGTAGCTCATATTCCTAGTTCTCTTTAGAGAATTTGTGACTTTTTCCAAATTCATTTTAATTTTTAATGAAGTAGAATTTCATTTATATTGTTAAAAAATGGAGTGTCCGTTGAATGTCTAAGAAGCATACCAGTGATCCTCTTAAGAGAGAGAATTGAAGTCTGAATAGGGAGAATCAGCAATAATTACGAGATTGCTTTAGCATGGAGTATTGCACCCAGTCTGAGGTGTGGTAGTCCTGCAGTTAGCATGTAACAAGTAAGAGTGGTGTGGGGAAGGTGTAGGTGTGACCCTCCAAACAGACCGAAATTCCTTAGAAGTGTAACAGTGAAGTTTAGAAAATGACATCTTTTGTGTCGCATTTTAATCTTTGAAATTTCAGTGACAGCTCATACACTTCCAGTACAGAGCCTTGACAGTATCTGTAAGTCAGTGTTAATTTTGCAGCCAGTGAGTGATTTTATAGGTATATTCCTGTGTTCTGTTTACGTATTATTTTGTTAACCAGATATAAGCTATTATTTCCAGTAGCTTTTGGGAGCACTTGCTGTTCAATTCAAAAGTAGACTATCCCGTGATGTTCTTCATCTCACATTGCTGCAGTCCTTACATATGGGTAGTCCGCTGTCCTCGGTCGGCCCGAATACCAAAGTATTAGGCTGACTTCGGTCATGGGCGCTCAGATCTGACATCAGAGCGTCAGGGTATAAAAGCGCATGACCGACGTCATATCCTCAGTCTTTTTTGCCGCATGGTCCGATGCAGAAGCAGCGTTGCAAGTGCCGTTCGGTGTTCTGAAATTTTCGTATTCTGAGTTTCAGACCGAAACCAAGTTGGGCTAAGTACCCCGTTGGGGAATATTTTTTTTTTCTTGCCTCAGTTAATTCCGGATGTCAGAAAAAGTGAATAATTGTATTTCTTGTGGGAAACAGATACCGCATAGGGATTATCACTCTCTTTGCATTCCTTGTTTGGGACCGGACCACGACGTAGTCGGGTGTCGGTTTTGTGCTAGGTTTAATAAGCGCACTATAAAAAGAAGGTTAGATTGTGCTAGGTTAGTCTTTGGTAAGCGGTGTAATTATATTATGCCGTCGGATCCTCCAACGCCCGCTTCCACGAAGAAGCGCAAAGACAAATCCTTGAAACCTAGACAGGTTGATTCGTCCGTTTCGGACGCCGGTCCTGCAGAAGCTACAGTGGAGCAGGTGGATCCGACTGAAGTTTCTGTTGAGTCTCAGGGGGAAACTTTGATTTTGCAGGATGTGGCCTCGCAGGAGTCAGGTCAAGCTGAAGGGGCCTCTCAGGTTACTGTTCTCCCTTCTATGCCTAAGGTGGTTAGGCCTTCTGCTACTGTTTCTAAGGCTTCTTCTAAGGGCAGGTCTGTTTTGCCTTCCTCTGGTGTCCCTCCAGGTACTTCAGGGTCTGTGCCCAAAAAGCACATGCTTAAAATGGCAGAAGATTTGATTACTTTAATTAGAGGTTCTATGCCCCCTCCTGATAAGAGGCCCAGGGTGGAGCCAGAGTTGGAAAGTTTGGATCAGGCCTCAGATGACTCAGACTCTTCTGCTGAAGATATTCTAGATTTTCCCCCTTATTCGGATTCTGATGCAGAGGATTCCACTCCTTCTGCTTCTCCTCCAGAGGATTTTTCATTTTCAGAAACTCTGCATTCCATGAGGGAGCATTTTAAGTGGGAAGGACAGGATTTCTCTGATTCACGGAAGAGGCTTAGGGAATTCTTGTTTTACCACAGCATAGACCCTTGGCTATACCTCCTGTTTTGGATGTTGTTCAAGATGTTTTCTCGGAGGCTTCCCTTAATCCAGATTATTTGCCTCCTGCGCCAGTTAAACCGGACAGGTATTACAGGGTGCCTGAGGCTCATAAATATCTGTATAAGAGTCCTAGGGCGGACCCAGAAACTATTAGTCAGGGGCCTAAGGGTGTTCGAGCTTCTGTTGTAAAGAATCCGGTTCCTCTAGATAAGGAAGCTAGAGCTTTGGATAGATGGGGTAAGAAGGTGTATACCTCTTCTACTTTAGCAATGAGGGCTTTAAATTGCCAGTTTCATATGTTGAAGTATCAGAATTTCCTCCTTTCTCAGCTAAAATCTAAAGTGGATGCTTTGGCAGAGGGCATAGAGTGTAAAGAATTGCAGGATTTAGTACATGTCTCTGAACAGGTGGGTAAGCATTCTTTGCAGTGTGGTTTTGATGCTGTACAGGCCTCTTCTAGGGTGGCTGCCACTGGTTCAGTTCTTCGTAGGCACGCCTGGCTTAAGGATCAGAATTTGTCCGAGCATGTAAAAACTAGAATTCTGGATGCCCCTTTACAGTCTGAAGTTTTGTTTGGCCCCCTGTGGAGTCGGTTTTGAAGAAAATGGAAGACAAGGTTAAGTCTATGCAGACTGTTAAAGATTTTTTGCAGGTGCAACCTCCAAAGTTTAGTAGAAATTGGCCTACTAAGGGGTGGACCTACCCTTCTTCTGATTCTCAGTCTAGGGGTAGATCTGGACGTGGCAGGGGCAGAGCTCACAGTACATTCAGGCCTAGAACTTGGAGTTCACCTGCACAATCTGCAGGTGAGGGCAGGGGCCAGTCCTTTCGTAAACAGGCCCAATGACCTGCATTTTCAGCTGCCAGATTCTTCTTCGCTGGCAGCTCCTTTGGGAGGAAAGTTAGCACTCTTCAAGCAAAACTGGCTTTTAGTCACCCAGGACAAATGGGTATTGGACATTATAAACCGAGGCTACAACTTCTATTTCCATACATTGCCTCCTTTCAAAGGCATGCCAGACGTTCCTCCTCGGCAAAGGATAGAGGCTCACAAGCAGATTTCTTTACTTCTTCAAATAGGAGCTATACAGCCAGTTCCTCTGTCAGAAGTGGGACTAGGATTTTATTCTCGCCTGTTTCTAGTGCCAAAGAAAGGGAACACGTGGAGACCAATTTTGGATTTAACTATCCTCAACACTTATCTGGACATTCCAAAGTTCAAAATGCTGACGTTACAACAGCTTTTACCTCTGTTGGGAAAAGATCACTGGATGGTAACTCTGGATCTCAAAGAGGCTTATCTTCATGTTCCTATCAGGCCCAGTTGCAGGAGGTACCTGCGTTTTCGGGCTGGAAATTTACATTATCAGTTCTCTGCATTGCCCTTTGGCTTATCTACTGCGCCCAGAGTGTTCACAAAGGTTCTGGCTCCAGTGATAGCCTTTTTCAGGTTAAGAGGAATACAGATTTATCCTTATTTGGACGATTGCCTGATTATTGCACAACACAAAGACGAACTTCTGCATCATCTACAGTATGTGATGGTAGTGTTAAGATGCTTAGGGTATTCTGTGAACGAAACAAAGTCCAGTCTAGTACCCTCTCAGGACATGTGCTTTCTGGGTGTGAGACTGAATACAGCTTCCCAGATGGCTTTTTTGACCCCGGACAAACAAAGAAGCCTTTCTCTTTATTTCCATCAAATGTCTCTACAGTCCAGGCTGACTGCAAGGACAGTCCTTCAAGCCTTGGGGTTCATGGCATCTTGTATTCTGGTGCTTCCCAATGCCAAACTGCATATGAGGAAGCTTCAATGGTATCTCAAAAATGTATGGACTCAACACTGCCAAGATCTAGACACTGTCATTCAGATAATACCTTGCATTCAGAAAGAATTTTTGTGGTGGGCTCAGGAATGTCACCTAAACAAGGGACTCTCTGTGACCCGACCAGAGGCGAGTCAGATTCTAACGACAGATGCCTCGGACAAGGCTTGGGGAGCACACCTCAATGGAAAATGGGTGCAAGACACGTGGCCTGTCAGACTTCAACATTTGCATATCAACTTGAAGGAGATGTTAGCAGTCCAATTTGCATTGATGGCTTTCAAGGATTTACTTCACCCAGGACAGGTGTTGATTCAAACAGACAACACTACTGTCATGTGGTACATCAACAAGCAAGGGGGAACCCATTCGTACCCTCTTTGCAGGCAAGCGATGATTTTGTGGGAGACTGCTCTCAGTTTACACCTCAATCTTCAGGCAAGGTTTCTACCAGGAGCACAGAACTCCTTAGCGGATGTGTTGAGCAGACAAATTGTGGATCCTCACGAGTGGAAACTGGATCCTCGTGTTTCAAAAGTTGACAGTGTTATGGGGGACTCCAGACATAGATCTGTTCGCTTCTCCACTAAATTACCAGTTGCCAAAGTTTTGCAAAAAAAGGTTTCATCCCACAGCTTGGAAGGTGGATGCTCTATCATTCAGTTGGAGCAATCTTCATGTCTATGCCTTTCCACCTCTGCCTCTCATTCCCAAGATACTCCTGAAGGCCAGAATAGACAAGCCATCCATGATTCTGATAGCGCCGGATTGGCCTCGACAGCACTGGTACCCACTACTGAGGAGTTTGGTACGGGAGCCTCCATGGCCTCTGCCTTTGATTCCGCATCTTTTGTCTCAGGAGGGCAATCACTTCCTCAATGTCAAGATTCAGTCTCTGCATCTCACAGCCTGGCATATTCTGTTTTAGACCCTGGAGGGTCTCAGCTTCCACAACAAGTTTTGAATGTTATTTTGGAGGCCAGAAGGCCTAGTACAAGGAAAGTTTACGCTGATAAATGGAGGAGATTTTTTCTTTGGAGCAAAGCGAAGGACTTTGATGTTTCCAAGCCTGATTTAAGTGTTTCTCTTCTATATCTTACTGAGTTATTGGACAAGGGTTTGTCTTTCTCCTCGATAAAGGTTCATGCTGCAGCCATTTTTGCTCACTATGACTGTGACCCTCCTTTATTTTCCCATCCTTTGTTTAAACAATTTCTTAGAGGGGCAAAGAACATAAGTCCCCCACGTAGAGCTCCTACTCCTGCTTGGGATCTCAATTTTGTGTTGGAAAAGCTTACTCTACAACCTTTTGAGCCTGCAGCTACTGCCGAGTTAAAGTATTTATCATGGAAGACTGCCTTTTTGTTGGCCATTACTTCTACAAGAAGGGTTTCTGAATTACAGGCCCTTATGGCAGTGGAACCTTTCCTGATTTTTCATAAGGATAGGGTATCTTTGCGTACTAATCCTTCCTTTATGCCTAAAGTGGTTTCTAGTGTGGCCTTGAACCAAACTATTCATTTGCCTACTTTTTATGCAAACCCCCAAAATAAAGGGGAGAAGATTTTGCATACTTTGGATATTCACAGGCAGTTACGTTATTATTTGAGCAGAACCAAGGGGTTCAGGCAGTCTCAGCAGTTGTTTATTTCTTTTGCTTTGGGTTCTCAGGGAAAACCTGTTTCAAAACAAACTATTTCTAAATGGATTGGGTTTTGTATTTCTTTCTGTTATTCCCATCATGGTAAGGAGATTCCGGCTGGAATCAGACCTCATTCCACTAGAGCTACTGCCACTTCTACTGCCTTTCTAAGGGGGGTAGCTACAAAAGATATTTTGGAAGCAGCCACTTGGAGTTCAGTACATACTTTTTCCAAGCATTACCACCTTCCTCTTTATTCTAAGTCTAGGGCTGGATTTGCCACTGCAATATTACAGGGCATTTTAGCAGCCCCTAATGCTTTATGATTTTGCCATCCTCCCTTTACCTCTGCTTTGGGAATCTACCCATATGTAAGGACTTCAGCAATGTGAGATGAAGAACATAGTACAGTTTTGTACCTACCATAAATGTAGATGTTCGAAGATCCACATTGCTGCAGTCCAATTTACCCTCCCTCCTTCCCCTCTGTAGTTTGGCATGGTTATATGGTTTGGGTGATGGTTGTTGTTGGGCATGTTTTTGGGAGGTATCCTGTTTTTGGGCTGTGGCCTTTCTTTTTAGGGCCTTCTGACATCTGGGGCAAGAAAAGACTGAGGATATGACGTTGGTCATGCGCTTTTATACCCTGACGCTCTGATGTCAGATCTGAGCGCCATGACCGACGTCAGCCTAATACTTTGGTATTCGGGCCGACCGAGGACAGCGGACTACCCATATGTAAGGACTGCAGCAATGTGGATCTTCGAACATCTACATTTATGGTAGGTACAAAACTGTACTTTTTAGGCACTCTTTCGCAAGTAGGACTATCTCTTCTGTATTTTATAGATAGCAGAAATACCTCTGCTTGTGGATTATTCATGAAGAGTCATGTTGTCAGATTTACCTTAGAATCTGATGTTGTCTCTTCTGTCTCTCTTCCTCAATGGTTGAGTATACAAATCTGACCCAGTTCTAATTTCAGACATTGTATCCAAAGCTCAGGCTTCTGCCCTTAAACATAAACCCCTGCTGTCTGTCTAGTTACTTCAGATTTTTGATTCAGATGTGATCTCCATTGCTCAGGCTCAGTGTAGCTGAGTAAGTCTTTTTTTTCTTTTTTTTTTTTTTTTGGTGATTGTGAGTACTTTAGAAGATTGTTTTCTTTATCTTTACTACTTGATTTCCTTTTTCTTCCTCCCTTTACTGGCAGTTTAAAGTTAAAATGTAATAGTGTCGAGTTTGTAGTTAATTATCTTCTCTTTCTCTCTCTGTATGTCTCTCTGTCTCTCTTATGCCTTTGGTGCCCTTTCGCTGCACTTTGTAAAAACTGTTTTTTTAGATCCGATGAAGAGCTAATGCTCAAAAGCACTTATGCTAAAAGCTTTAACTGGTCGTGGCAACTCCAGTGGGTTTTCTTGTCATCATTTATGGTATATTTTACCACTGTGGACTTTTACTTCTTTCTTGGCTGCTGTGGATTTTTATTGCACTTGTAAAAGCAGTAGTTTTTCTGCATTATTTTTAGTGTAGAATTTAGAATAAGCTCTAGGATAGGCTTTCATATTATCATTAGTTGTACTGCTATGTTTTTGTGGTGTTTGTACTGTTTTTCACTGTCTGTTTTTCAGTGTTTTACAGCATGGCCAACAAACATACCTCTCAACCTCTTAGCTCAAGAAATCTGGGCAAAGCCAGAAGGTCCCAAATTAGGGACAATTTTTAAATATTGCTGTTGCAAACTTAGAATAATAATAAAATAACAGGTTTTGCATTAGCATTGATTTTATAAAGGGTATGAAGTTTGAAACTCAAATATCTGTCATTATTTTCTAACTTCAGTCTTCAATCATTTGCCAGAGATTTGTCAGAAAACCACAATTTTATGAGAAACAGACCAGAAATATGGGGCGAAAAGCTGGACAGTTGAGAGGTATGCCACCAAATCTTCCAGCTTCTTAAAATGTGTGGCCTGTAGCCATAAGATCCCAAATTTGGATTCACAAAACAAATGTACTGTCTCGGAGCAGCCCATTTGAATAAACAGTAATAATCTGCACTGTTTTTGGTCCTAGGGTAATCACAGAATGCAGGAGCTAGCACCTCCTGAAGAGTGTTCTTTCTGCCCCAGTGGGAGACTTATCCCTTTCTCATCTTTCTGCCAAAAAGATCTGTGATAGGCATAAGGGGAGAAGAGTTGCATCAGACCAAAAGAAAAAGAAAAATTCAGAGAGTCTATGTAGCAGTCTCCAGGCTGCCCTTTTTCTTCTTCTGCTTCATTGACTCCAGTGCTGAATCTTTAGAATATCTTTGCTTTGGATCCAGTAGTTGTCGGATCCAGTATCCCACTTTTACCAGATCTGAGGTTCTCATTGGAGCCTATTTCTCTCAGATTACATTCTCTTTTCTTGCAAGAAAGGACCTTTCATTGTTCTTCCAGGCCCATACCAACTGACTTAGCCCTCCAGTTGCTGTAGTGTACCAGCATTCTCTCCAAAGCTGATGTGGACAGAATGATGAAATTCCTCATGGCCCAGGTCCTGTTGGTTTTTTTTTTCATCTCCAACCACCATCGAATCTGTGAGCATGAGCCTTTCCCTTCATCTCATTGTTGCTCCAACCCTGATCTGCCCCTTGGATTAATGGCCTGTGAATGTGAGTTTTGCCCAGATTTTGTCCATGTTGGATCCAAACATTTGGTCATTTTTGACTCCAGGGGCTTCTCTGAACTGACCGATTCCAAGTGGCTAGGATCTGAAAGGATCTCTGGGATGAATGTCTGGTGCTGGATCCGAAGGTCAGGATCAACTCTGAAGTTTTCAGTGCTATCTGTTCCTGTTGGCACTAGATAGCTGTATACCGGCATCTGCTTCAGAGCCAGGCCTAGTGGAATACTGGGATCATTCTGGAGTGGAAGCTTCTGCTTTATCTGAAGTGGTCTTGAGTCCTCATGCAGTTTATATATTCAAAGTCTTTGAGATGGTGGTCTCCCGTTTTGGCAGATGGACTTCTGATCCTCACTCGGGTCTGTCCATCCCTCATAGGATATCCTTGGATCCTGAACCTGCTCATTCTGTCCTGTTGGGACAGCCGATCTCATCAAGCCTTGAGACAGCCTGCCTTCAGGACTCACCACCCTCTTCATAGTCTTCTCCGGCCCATACCACAGTAAAAGCTCCTTGGAAACATCCATGCAAGAAGAGACACGTTGACTCCCCCCATAAGTTATTAACTGAAGACACTGACTTTGTTGAAGGGGCAAGGGTCGCCTAGAGCCCCCATTGAGAATGTCTCATTCTGGAAATCCTTAAACTATTGAAACAGAAAAGTAGGTGGTCCTCCAAAGCTCACTCCCAGGAGTCAGTTTTTCTTGAGGCTTTTGGTATCAGCCCAGCTACTTCTTAGGTTGACCCTCCTCCAGTTGAGGTGGTCAGCCTTATCTTGAAGTGGGCATTAAAAGAACAGGATGTGGCTGAACTTGTCCTACACAAGTCCAACAAATTATCATCTCCCAAAGATCACCCACATTGGAGCAGGGGTCTCAACGTTGATTCCATGGGATGGCCGACAGATTTGGAAAGTAGGTTTATGCTTCAGCTACCTTCGGACTGAGGATGACCAGCTATCTGGCACACATGACATGTTTCCAGAGGGATTTGATGAAAGAGCTCTCCAAATCTCTCTCAAGGTCCATTTCTTCAGTGAACAAAAAGTCTGTGGACTGGTAGTTGCTCACTCTCCAGTCCCTTATCAATGGTCCTGATTTCTAATCTGACAAATGGTGCCTTGAGAGGCTCAGGCACTGGCATAACTGTCAGGAGACATGCTTCGATGTGCTTGTGTAACTTTACGGAGCACTTCAAGACATCTTTTGACATCTTTTGTAAGTACCCTTACAATTTCTTGACACTTTTCAGGCCTAAAGTTTAAAAGATTCGCTCCAGACGTGAGCAAGATGGAAAGACCTCTTTTGCTGTAGGAATATGTTTCTCTAACCCCCCCCCCCCCAGAGATCTTTTTCTAGTAATCAGAAAGGAGTGAAGAAGCTGTGGTTCTGAAAATCCTACGGATTCTCTCCTGACACTTCTGGAGATAGTATGCCAAGTACTATTTCTTTGTTACCATTGTTGGTATTTCTTTAACTGCTGTACATTCTTTTGGTCAGTGTAATTTTTAATACCATTGTTGGTAGTTCTTTAAATTTAGTCTTTCTGGTAGAGTTGTTTAACCTTGGTAGTTATGTCAGATAAATCATCTGGTTTTAAAAACTTTTTGGCCACAGATTTCCAAACTCTGACCCACACCTTAAAAGTATATTGTTTAGGAGCAGCACACCTAAAGGAGGATCGTTCAATTTGCACTGCCTTAGGTGGTCGAGCAATGATTGAATGAAGCAATAAGCTGGATGTCCTTAATGGATGCATCTGCAGTCATAACAAGTGGGTTGTCCTGTCGTCAGGCAGCCCTGCAGTCGGCCGGATTCCAAAGTCCGGGTCCGGCTTCGGCTGATGTCGCACTCCACCCGACGTCATCTTTGTTGGTCTTCGGGTATAAAAGCATCAGCCGACGCCATTTTCCCCAGTCTTTCTTGCCGCGTGGCGCCCGAAGCAGAAGCTGTTCGCAAGTGCCGGTCGGTCGGATCCAGAGATTACTTCTACCGAATACTACTTCGAAGACTTCTAAAGCTAAGTACCCCGTTGGGGACTTTTTCTTGCCTCAGCCGATGTCAGAAAAAGTTAACAATTGTTTAACCTGTGGGAAACAAATACCTCATAAAGATTTCCACTCTTACTCTCTGCCTTGTTTAGGCCCAGCCCACGACGTAGCAGCCTGTTCGGCCTGTGCTTCTTTCAACCGACGAACGCTTAGGCGTCGGTCGGAGTTTGCAGAACAGTTTTTCGGTTCTGATTTTGCGTACATTATGCCGTCGGATCCTCCGACTACCCAATCTACCAAAAAACGCAAAGAAAAAGACCAACACTCGCGGTCCGCGGTTTCGGCCGAAACCATGGTTAAGCAAACCGCGAGTGTCTCGGTTTCGGCCGAAACCGAGAAAACTGATCAAAGTACAGCTGAACCTATTCCTACAACTGAGGCCCCTGCTACAACTCTTGAATCGACCTCAGAAATTTTACCCACTACGGTGGTTGACTTATCAGACACCATCCCCTTGGATGTCTCTACCCCAGCACGTGGTGCTGCTAGGCCTCCAGCAGCCATGTCCATTAAGGCCTTCGCCAGGGCTAAAGCAGCCAAGACTACTAAAACAGTGCCTGTTAGACCCCCCACATCCAGGCCCTCTTCTAGTTCTCAAATGCTTATTTTGGCAGAAGATTTAATTTCTTTAATTAGAGGATCTCAATCTCACCCAGACAGGGCTTCTCAGCCCCAGAGAAGAGACCTAGGGCAGAGCCCCTGAGCCAGTGTCTTCTGATGATTCTGCTGATGAATCAGACATTACTGACCAGCCAGAGGCTCCCTTCTCCAATTTTGAAGATTCTGATGCTGAAGAATCCATTCCAGCTGCTTCCCCACCAGAAGAATTCTCCTTTGGGGAAACCCTGCATGCCATGCGAGAACAGTTCCAATGGCAGCAACAGGATTTTTCAGACTCCAGAAAAGACTTAGGACCTTTCTGCACCTCCCACAGCACAGGCCCTTAGCTATACCTCCTGTTCTCTCTGTGGTGGATGATGCTTTCAATGATGTTTGCTCCGCTCCAGATTCTTTACCCCAGCCCCTGCCAAACCAGACAGATTTTACAGGGTGCCAGATACTCATCACCACCTTTACAAGGCCCCACTTGCAGACCCAGAAACTATATCCCAGGGTCCCAAGGCAGTAGCCGACCATAGCTAAAAACCCTATTCCTTCTGAAAGGGAAGCAAGGTCATTAGACAGATGGGGTAAAAGGTCTACACTTCAGCTACTCTCTCAGCTAGAGCTTTAAACTGTCAGTTTCACATGATACAATACCAAGAGTTTATGCTGGATCAGTTAACTAAAAAACTAACCACTGATGAATCTCTTGATAAGAAATATGTATTACAGATGGTAAATAACATACAACAGGTTAGCAACCATTCCTTAAAATGTGGCTATGATGCACTGGAGGCTTCATTTAGATCAGCCATGACTGGCACAGTGATAAGAAGGCATGCATGGCTAAAGGAACAAGCTTTACCGGATCATGTTAAAGCTAAGTTGCTGGATGCTCCTATGGACAAGACAAGTTTGTTTGGTACACCTGCCCAGCAGGTTATGAAGAAAATGGAAGAAAAGGCAAAATCTGTTCAAACTGTTAAAGATTTCTTGCAGGTTCAACCCCCAAGGTTTAGCAGGAACTGGCCTGCCAAAATTGGTCCTTTCCTGACTCCACAAAATTTCAAAGAGGCAGGAATAGACGTTCCAGAGGCAGAAACCAATCCAGAGGAGGTGCCTATAGAGGACGACAGTGGCAAGGTAACAACAGAGGCACAGACACAGCCACTGCCACTACATCAGCACAACCACAGTGACTTAACCCTACATCCGCCTACCAGGGAACAAATAGCAGCTCCTCTAGGCGGAAAGTTAACCTTATTTTCAAAGAACTGGCACTACATAACAAAAGACAAGTGGATTTTACAAACCATAGATCAAGGTTACGGTTTCACTTCCACACTTTACCAGTCAAAAGAGGAATGCCAAATCTACCTCCAAATCAAAAACAGAGGCTCTACGCCAGATAATGGAGTTAGCAAACATGAGAGCTGTGGAAAGAGTGCCAACAGCAGAGCAAGGAAAGGGTTCTATTCCAGGTTATTCCTAGTTCCAAGAAAGGAAAAAGTTGGAGACCAATTCTCGACCTGTCCACCTTAAATACATACATCATTGTCCCAAAATTCAAAATGCTGACCCTACAGCAACTCCTTCCCATGCTGGGCAAGGAGTCTTGGCTGGTAACTCTAGATCTCAAGGAGGCATACCTGCACGTCCCCATTCGACCAATCTGCAGAAGATACCTCAGATTTCTTGCAGGATCAGAGCACTATCAATTCTCAGCATTGCCCTTTGGCTTATCTACTGCGCCCAGAGTATTCACAAAATGCCTGGCATCAGTAATCGCCCATTGCAGGCTACAGGGAATTCAAATTTACCCATACCTGGACGACTGCCTGCTACAAGGGGACAACAAAAGCAAGCTGACAACAGATTTACAAAGGGTCATTTACTTGCTACAAGCACTGGGATACACAGTCAATTTACAAAAGTCAAGGCTGATACCATCCCAAACAAGGACATTCTTGGGCGCAGAATTGGACACAGTAAAACAAATGGCATTCCTGACTACAGAAAAACAAAAAGAACTTCCTCTTTACTTCTTGGCACTAACAAAACTGAACAAGTTAACAGCAAGAAAAGTTCTGCAGGCCTTGGGCTTCATGGCATCATGCATAATCTTGGTTCCATTTGCCAGACTACATATGAGGAAACTACTGTGGTACCTAAAGAATTTATGGTCCCAACACAGACACAGTCTAGAAACAGAAATCCCACTAATTCCATGCTTAAAACAGGAGTTCCTATGGTGGGCTCAGGCATGCCAGTCAAACCCAGGCCTACCCTTTCGCAGATGTCAAGCAAGCCAGACCATCACAACAGACGCTTCAGACCTAGGATGGGGGCCCACATGCTGGACAAACGCGTGCAAGGGTTGTGGACACAGGATCAACTTCACCTGCACATCAATCTAAAAGAAATGCTGGCAGTAAAACTGGCAATCCAAAAGTTCAAACCATTTCTCAAAGAGGGCCAGTTGATGATAAGGACAGACAACACCACAGTCATGTGGTACATCAACAAACAAGGAGGCACTCATTCATACCCCTATGCAGAATGACCTTGGAACTGTGGACCCTGGCACTCAGCTACAACATCCAGTTACAGGCAATATTTGTACCGGGGAAAGACAATACTCTAGCAGACATATTAAGCAGAACCACTTCGGATGCCCACGAATGGAAGCTGCACCCGGACATTTTCAAGACCATCTCAAAGAAATGGGGAATGCCACAGATAGACCTATTCGCATCACCTCTCAATCACCAGCTCAGAAAATTCTGCACAAGGACATTCCACCCACTAGCATGGAAAGTGGACTCGCTCTCCTTCAACTGGAAAGGCCTAACAGCATATGCATTCCCACCTCTTCCCTTGATACACAAGGTACTACTAAAAATCAAGGAAGAACGTCCAAGGATAATCCTGATAGCTCCAAACTGGCCAAGACAGCACTGGTACCCACTTCTGAGGAGCATGTCTCGGAACAATATGTGGCCAATACCCCTGATGCCTTTGATGTTAACTCAGAACAACTACAGCATCATACATCCAAACCTAAAAACGTTGCAACTGACTGCATGGAACATCACATAGCAGCAGCTAATTCAGAACTTTCCCAAAGAGTTAAAGACATTATTCTTGAAGCACGCAGACCTTCAACAAGAAGGAACTATGCTGGAAAATGGAAAAGGTTTGTCATTTGGAGTACGGAAAGAGGAAAAGATGTGTCAAACATAGATATACCTAACATTCTGGAGTATCTGGCCGAACTTCTTCATTCAGGTCTGTCCTACTCCTCCATCAAGATACATGCATCAGCTATTTCAGCAGAATACAGCTTTGATCCACCTGTTTTTTCGCACCCTTTGCTCAGGCAGTTCCTCAAAGGAATCAAGAATGTAAAACCTCCAAGGAAACCACCATTACCAGCTTGGGATTTAAACTTTGTGCTAGAAAAATTAACACTATCACCCTTTGAACCAGCAGCAACAGCAGACCTACAACACCTGTCATGGAAAACTGCTTTCCTACTGGCAATTACTTCAGCAAGGAGGGTTTCAGAACTACAGGCCTTAATGGCAGTGCAACCCTTCCTGATCTTCCACCAAGATAGAGTGTCCATGAGGACTAATCCTACATTTATGCCCAAGGTGGTATCCAGAGTGTCTTTAAACCAGGCAATCCACTTACCTACCTTCTTTCCCAACCCACAAAACAGAGGGGAAAGAATACTGCATACCTTGGATGTGCATAGACAGCTACGCTACTACTTGGACAGAACAAAAAATAGCAGAAAGACTGACCAACTTTTTGTAGCCTATGCAACAGGAAGGGAAGGAAAAGCTATTTCCAAACAGACAATCTCCAAATGGATAGGAAATTGCATACGATTCTGTTACTCCTTCCATGGAAAACCAATTCCACAGAACATAAGACCTCATTCTACAAGGGCAACAGCCACTACCACAGCCTTCTTACGAGGAGTGGCAACCAAAGACATTATTGAGGCGGCTACTTGGACCTCCGTGCATACATTTGCCAAGCATTATAATTTGCCTCTATATTCCAGATCCCGAGCAGGGTTTGCCACTGCTGTACTGCAAGGGATCCTAAACACACCATAATCTACTTTTATCCTCCTCCCTAGTTGGCTATGGTATTCTACCCACTTGTTATGACTGCAGATGCATCCATGAAGGACATAGTACAGTTTTGTACCTACCATAAATGTAGATGTCCGAACTGGATAGCATCTGCAGTCAGGATTACCCTCCCTCCTTCCCCTCTGTGGTACTCCTAGGGTGTTTACCCTCCTAATAGCTAGCTGTTGGGGAGTCTTTTATGGTGTATTTGTTTGTATATATGTACATACATGGTTATTGTTGTGTTTACCTCTATCTATTTGGAAACATTGGCATCTATCCAAATTTTAGCCTGCAAGAGGGCTTCTGGCATCTGGGGCAAGAAACACTGAGGAAAATGGCGTCGGCTGATGCTTTTATACCCGAAGACCAACAAAGATAACGTCGGGTGGAGTGCGACATCAGCCGAAGCCGGACCCGGACTTTGGAATCCGGCCGACTGCAGGGCTGCCTGACGACAGGACAACCCACTTGTTATGACTGCAGATGCTATCCAGTTCGGACATCTACATTTATGGTAGGTACAAAACTGTACTTTCTGAAGGGTCTTTCTTCTCCAGAAGAATCCTCCAAATCTCTTTCATCTCCCTCTGGAGTGATCATTTCTGGGAAGAGTCCTGTGAGAAGCAGAAGAGGGCATGAGTGATAGATCCTAAGGAAATGGCAGAGAGGCGAGGAAGGGATCCTCTGTCAATTGTCCTTTGTCAGGGTTATCTTCATCTCCAAGTCTTCAGAGCCTGCAACCACCCTGTTGCGACTCCAGTATCATCCAGAATTCTTTCCCTGCTAGAGCTGAGGTTTTCTCCTGAACAAGTTTCCCCTTGGCTGCATTCCCTATTTCTTGAATAGAGACCCATGCAGAAGACTTCCAGACCTATGTCTTTCTCTTAAAAGGTCCATTAGGTCTGCCGGAAGCCTGACAGAAGCTGATGTGGATAGAATGCGGATAAAATTGCTCAGGACTCAAATTCAGTTGGGAGTTCTCCTAGCTACGTCTCCCATCAGACCTGTGAGCTTTAAACTCTCTCCCTTGCCTGTGACTACTCCTACCGCAGTCTGACCTCTGGGTTTGAGGACGCTGTATTTCCTGGGTTGCTTGTGTTGGATCTGATGTTGTGATCATCTTTGCCTCTGGCATCTTCTGTGATCCATCCGGGTTTGTTTTTTATGAAGCTTGCTGAATCTTGGAGATGAAGGTTCAGTGCTGAGTCTGAGTGTCTGCAGTAGATAGCTCAGCTCCAGTTTCATTCTCAGAGAAGGGCCAGGGTTGCCCTTATTGCCCACCATTAGTGGCAGCTCAAATCTTTCACCAGTGGGGCCAATCATGCTGTGATCTTGTTTCTTCCACCAATTCTAAATGCAGAAGGTTCTTTGCTTTAATCCCCCCAGAGGTAGAGTCCCGAGAGATGCCCTGATTCACAATTGGCCCTCTGGTCTACTGTATGCCTTTCCACCAACTCCCTCAAGTCCTAAAATTTATGCAGAAAGCATTACAACAGAAAAGCACGGTCATCCTCATTGCCCCTTTTTGCTTTGTGAAGTTTCTCTTTCTTGGCCTAATCTTGTACTCCCCCCCCCCCCCCCTTGGGTGCTGGACCCAAATCCAGATCTTCTGTCTTACTCATGTGGAATGCTTCATCCTTACATTCAAGTCCTAAAACTAATTGCATGGTTTCTCCACTTCCCATGACGGCTACTCACTCCAAGTTTTCATCCATAGTGGTCCACATTCTCACTTCTTTTCAGAAGCAGTCCACTAAGAAAGTTTACAAAATCAAGTGGAAAAGGTTTATCTGATGTTGTCAATTTTCATTCATTCCTCAACAGTTGGGTTCGGATCTGATCCTTGGATCTGACTCGGCTGTTATTTTAGCTCCTGGCCACCAAGCTCCTCCCTTTCACATAATGCACCATCACCTAACATACCTGAGATCTTGTTTGCCACTTTGGTGTTTGGACGTGGTCACCTTGATTGAGCTCTCAAGCATTTCATTATTAAGTTTTTTTTTTGTTTTTGGTTTCCTATAAGATATCAGATTTTTTCCAGTTCTAAATTCTCCTTCCCTCTTACACTTCTTTAGTGTAGGTCTAATCACCATTTCTGATAATTTTTTATTATTTGTATCGTTAATAGTTAAAAAAATAAAAACTATTTTCTAAATTTCTGAGAAAGGCTCTTCTGGCTTTAAAACATGCCAGAAATGCGGGCACAAGTTGCCTGTTTCTGATGCATGCACTTTCTGCATATACTGCTTGGGCCTAGATCATCTTCAGGTAGACTGTTCTATCTGTAAGGCCTTCAATCATGAGCAGATGCAGACAGGCAAAATAAATTAAACTTGTAAGGATTGTTACTTTCATCCTTTTCTGAGGCTGTTTCTGGGACTCAACCCTCCCCCCACCTAAGTTAAAGGAGCCTTCAACCAGGTCTTCAATGCCTTCAGACTCCCTTGTCAGATCCTACCACGGATCCACTAAGGAAGAAGCATACGTTGTATCCAAAGACTGCTCCTACGCAACTGACTTTTCAGTCAACAAAGGCTTTTTTGGATCCTAGGCTCCTCGGATCCGAGGCATTTGCCCAGGACCAGGTATTCCTCATCCATAGACCCAATACACTCTAGAGTACCTTTCCCATACCCTGAATCCCGATAGCACTCTAGGGCCTCACTATATCTTCTTCTCGTACTTCCAGACGTTTGACTGAGGCTGATGTGGACAGAATGATGAGGAAATTTCTCTTGGAGCAGATACAGATTCGAGCTCTCTCAGCTCCTACCCCTTTGGGTCAGGAAACCCTTGTATGTAATGCTCCATCAGTCGTGGCTCCTTTACCGATCTGACCCATCATTTCAGTGCCCTTGGATCTGTGTCTCCCAGGACCATATGGATTGGTTCCGAAAATGGTAGTATCTTCAGCTCTCAGGCTGTCTGAGTGTACCAGCTTTGATGGTTTCAGAGCAGGACAGCTCTAGGAGCTGAAACGTCCCTGTCTGATCCGAGGCATTAGATTTGACTCCAACGTTTTCAGAGCCATCCCTTCCCCTTGGAGCCCTGGCATTAAACAACTTGGCTCCGACCTCCGTCTCTGGTGGACTGCCTTCAGGGTAGGGGGAGCTGATGGAGCGGAAGTGTGGCTTCTTAGCACCATTGGCTTCCTTCTCCCCAAAGCATTCTGCCTTTGAGGTGGTGGAAAGAGTGTTCTCTGCTTCAGCAGGACTGATGGTTCCCACCCCCTCGGATCTTTCCTCTGGAGACTATTCGTCTCTGCACCTTGAGTCCCTTCATTCTATGCCACAGGAACAACCAGCCCAAAGTCTCCAGCAAGAAGTCCCTAGAAAGAGGAAGTGCAAGAAGTGGTACTTGTACTCCCCTCAGAAGTCTGTCACTGAAGGTACTGATTTAGATGAAAGGGAAGGGTTCCTAAGATCACCACCCGAGGATGTCTCATTCTGAGATGTCCTTGAGATTCTTAAGCAGAGGGGTGGTTGGTCTACCAATAACCCTTCCCCAGAAGAATTGGTAGTCCTGGAGGCCTTTTGGTCTGGCCTGTCTACCTCCCAGGTAACTCCGCCCACCGATAAGCTCATTGACTTGATCTGAAGGCAGGCATGGAAGGAACCTGATACAGTTGAACCAGTTCCTCAAAGACCAGTTCATATTCTGGCCCCTGTAGGAAGGGAGTTTTGGAGCAAAGGAGTATCTGTAGATGCTATGGTTGTGGCGGAGGCCACCAAGAAATAACTTGCTGAACAGAGCTCCTCTGTCCATCCCCCTAACAGGAAGTTTGGGGTTTTGGACAGATTTGGGAAACGTGTATGCTTCAGCAACCTTTGCCCTTAGGTCACTGAACTACCTGGTGCACTTTACAAGACTACAAAGGGACCTGATAAAGGAACTGTCAAAATCCTTTTCAGGGACCACTACTACTGAGACTCAAACTTCTGTGGCCTCACAGTCGGCAGCCCTACAATCCATTCCTAATTCGTCCATGAGACTTATCTCTCATGCAGCTGAAGGTACTGTAAGTGCGGCAGGTTCAGGCATTTCCATCAGGAAGCATGCCTGGATGCGCTTATGTGATTTTGCATACCCCGTCAAGTCCTCATTTGTCAGTGCACCCTTTGGCAGTTCATTGTGTGGCCCTAAAGTAAAGGACACACTCTCTAAGTGTGAGCAAGATGGAAAGACCTTCTCTGCAGTGGGAGTACGTTTTTCAACCCCTCAAAGAACCTTCTCTAGAAATCAATGTGGTGGTCGAAAGACATGGTTTAGAAAGTCCCAGGGTCTTTTCCAGGTTCCACGTGAAGATAGTTCCCCCAGAGGCAGAGGGGGAACTCAAATGGAAGATGCTGTCCACGTGGCAGAGGAGGCCCTCAGAACCAAGGGTCTAGAGATTCCTTCTCTTACAGATCCTACCAGTGCTCCCGAAAGGAGGCTCAATTGTTCTCCAATGGCAGCAATTGGGGGTTGATTATCCTTGCACCAGAGAGCCTAGCTAGACATCGCAAAAGATACGTGGGCGCAGAGGATTATTTCCAGAGGTTGTATAATTCCTTTTTCCCTGCCACTTCCACCTGTATAAAAATTTCCCAATGTTCCACCCAGTCAATGGAAAGCAGCAGGACTAGAAATACAAAAGTTGCTAGAAAAAAGAGTTGTCTAAGAGGTCCCACCAGACCAAATAGAATCTGGTACTTACTCAAAATTCTTTTTAGTGCCAAAGAAAACAAGGGACAGGAGACCAATTCTGGATCTCAGCAACTTGAACAAATCAGTTCGACATACAAATTTTCAGATGGTCACAGTTCAGTCCATTCTACTCTTCTTGTGCAAGGACAACTGGATGTGCTTGATGGACCTTCAGGATGTGTACTTTCAAATAAAAATGAACAGAAAATTCAGAAGGTATCTATGCTTCCAGCTGGGAGCCAGTCATTACCAGTTCAGAGTACTGCTCTTTGGCCTCATCACAACCCCTAGGCTGTTCACCAAATGCATGGCAATGGTAGCAGCTCACTTCAGGCTGCAGGGATTCTGAGTGTTTCTATACCTGGATGACAGCTCATTACCACTCTGACCAGGCATCTACTCAGAAGAGCACAAGATCAGGTACTCCAGACTTGCTTCCATTTGGGGATAACCATAAATTACAAAAAATTTCAGTTAGAAGTATCTCGAACATTGGAATTCATAAGAGCAATTTTCAACATGGTATCGGTGACAGCTTCTCTTCCTGTTTCAAGAATACAAACAGTCAGATTCCAGGTCAGAAAAATAATTCAGTGTACCATAATCTCAACCCAGTTAATTCTACAAGCCTTAGGATCAGTGGTGGTGCGATGGTCCTAGTTCTTGTAGCAAGGTTTTACATGAGAATTCTTCAATGGATGTTGGCAACACAATGGTCTGTTCTTTACCAAAACATGTCAGCCCAAATAAGAATCACTTGGGCATGCAAGAGATACCTTTGATGGTGGAGTAATCAGATCAGGTTCTACAAGGCTGTCCTTTCATTCTCCCTCAGCCCAAGGCCATAGTGACCACGGACCATTCCTAGATTGGGGGGGGGGGTGCTTCCTAGGGAAAACATTTCAAGGCACTTGGTCCTCTGATGAGGCTAACAGACATATCAGTGTCCTGGAAATGAGAGCAGTACTCTTAGCATTGTAAGCATTCCAAGACTCTCTCTCTCTTTCAGGATAGTTGCGATTCAGACCAACAGTATGTGGTTTGGTACATTAACAAACGGGGCAGATCTTATCCATGTTGAGAAGCACTCAGTGTGGTGGTGGGTGTTTCCATCCAACCGTTTTCTGGTAGCAGTGCATATTTCAGGGAAGTCCAGTGTGATAGCAGATAAACTGAGCAGGTCGATTCTACTACCTCACATATGGTCTGTCAACATGGAAGGTGGCAGAATTGATTTTTCGCCAGTGGTGCCAGTCTTAATGCAATCTCTTTGCATCTCCCCTGAGCAGCAAGTTCAGCAACATCTTTCCTCTAACCTACCCCCACCAGGGGAATCACTGAGAGATGCTGTACTACACAGTTGTCCCCCTGTTTCCTCTATGCATATCCCCCAACTCTCCTGATCCCCAAATTTCTACAGAAAGCTTTCTGGTTGAAGAGCAAAGTCATCCTCATCACACCTTACTGGCCTTGACAGATTTGGCTCCCCTTTCTTTAGACTCATCTAATTTACTCACCTTGGATCCTGTGTCCGATTTCAGACCTCCTGTCTAACCTGACAGGCATGATTCCCCCGGGTGTCTCAAACCTAAAGCTGACAGTGGTTTCTCCACTTCCTTTAATAGCCAGACAACCTGTGATGTTAAGTTGTCCAGTCTTGCCTTCGTTCTTGCTGGATGGGTTCGGAGCTGATCCTCGGCTCCGATTCGGCCACCTACTATAGCTCGAGAGCTCTTTACTGGCTCTAGGCTAACCCTTATCCCAGAATGCCCAGCGCCAGCTACCCAGATTTCGTTTGCCATTTTAGCTGCGAGGTTGCAATCAATACTGGCTCATTCTTAGTATCAATTTTTGTCTTTTTTAAATTTAAATATTGATCTTAAAATTTGGTATAATTCTTCTTTTGTAGTAGTTTGTAAGTTTCCTTTACTGTAAACCTTCTCCCTTAGGTCCCTGAACTATCCTTCCCATTTTATTAGGCTTCAGAGGGATCTCCTAAAACAGCTTGGAGATACCCTACAAGATCCCACAGCTGAGGGAGCTTCAGCCAAGGTAGCTACCCAGCTTGCGACTCTTAATTCAGTAGTCAACTCCTCCATGAGGCTTATTTCATACGCAGCCGATGGAGCAAGTAGAGCTGCAGGCACAGGAGTAGCTCTTAGGAGACATTTGTGGTTGCGGCTGTGTCAGTTTGCGGAACCTTTCAGAGCATCTTTCACCAATACCCACTTTGATGGTTCCTCTCTCTTTGGGCCTCAGGTGAAAGACACGCTTACCAGGTGCCAGCAGGAAGGCAAGACGCTCTCTGATGTCGAAGTCCGTTTTTTCACTCCTACCAGACCACAAAAGGTCAGAAGGATGGAAAGATGTGGTTTTGAAAATCCCAGGGACCCTTGCCTGATGCACGTAGGGAATTTTCCCCCAGGGGCAAAGGGGGAAATAATAATAATGGCAGATGCCACTCTTGTGGCAGAGGGGGTTCGCAAAATCAGGGTGACAGAGATACGTTCCCTTCCAAACCCTATTAACATCCCTGAAGGGATGCCCGACTGCTCAACTCTGGAGGCAGTCGGGGGGAAGGCTTTCATTGTACCAAACCACCTGGCAAAATATTACATAAGACAAATGGATACTAGCCATTATATCCAGAGGTTACAAGATTCCCTTTCATCAACCCCCTTTTGTTTCAAAAAAATCCATCCCAGATGTTCTACCCAATCTAAGGGATCAGGCAGTCACAGAAGTTTCAAGACTGCTAGAAAAAAGAGCCATCCAGGAAGTCCCCACAGACCAAGTAGGAACTTACTCAAGATTCTTTTTAGTGCCCAAAAAGACAGGGGACTGGAGACCAATTCTGGATCTCAGCAGGTTAAACAAATCTGTACAAAAAGAAAAGTTCTGGATGGTGACATTGCAGTCCATTCTCCTCTTTCTGGGTCAGGACAATTGGATGTGCTCCATAGATCTTCAGGGCGCGTACTATCATATAAAAATGGACAGACGGTCCAGGAGATTTCTACACTTCCGGCTAGGGGCCAGTCATTACCAATTCAGAGCTGTGCCCTTTGGTCTCACGACAGCCCCCAGGGTGTTCACCAAATGCATGGCAGTAGTCACGGCTCACCTGAGGCGTCAAGGATTCCAGGTGTTTCCGTATTTGGACAACTGGTTCCTTACTGCTACCAGCAGGCAACACCTTATAGCGGCACGAGATTACACCATCACATCCTGTGCTCAACTAGGCATCACAATAAACTTCGAAAAATCTGCCTAGTTGCCCTGTCAATCTTTTACATACATAGGAGCAGAGCTAAACACAAGAAAATTGATTATAAAATTTCCCCAGGAAAGAGTTTCCATTATTCGAAAACAGGTGTCACTTTCGTTTGAGGAGCATAAGAATTCAAGTCAAATATGTTTTTCAAGTTCTAGGGTCCATGGCAGCAGCCATTCTTCTAGTTCTCTTAGCACGCTTTCACATGAGAATCCTTCAGTGGCTTCTTTTTACACAATGGTCCTTCCAAGAATTACTCATGTCTCACAGTCTCACATGATGCTAATTACAGAATTTTGTAAAAGACACCTTTCCTGGTGGACAGCCTCCCCACTAGTTTCCCAGGGCAGACCTTTCATGGAACCCCATCCGGTCGCCACAGTGACCACGGATGCTTTCTTGATGGGGGGGGGGGGCATTATCTAGGGAAGACAGTCCAAGGCACTTGGCAACCTCATGAGTTTTACTTGCACATAAACGTCCTGGAGATGAGAGCGGTGCTGCTAGCGTTGCAAGCTCTTCAAGACTGTCTCCCTGCCGGGACTATTGCAATACAGACGGAGAGTATGTCAGTGGTTTGGTACATCAACAAACAGGAACCAGGTATTACCCCTTGTGCCGAGAGGCCCTCAGACTGTGGCAATGGGCGATTTCTTCCCAACATTTTCTGATAGCAACACATATCCCTGGGACATCCAAAATAATAGCGGACAGGCTCAACAAGGCTATCCTCATGCTTCACGAGTGGTCTCTGAAACAGGAAATTATGGATCTTATTTTCCGCAAATGGGGCCAGCCTTGCTGTGATCTCTTTGCCTCTCCCCTCAACAACAAATGCAGCAGGTACTTCTCCCTTGTTCCTCCTCCAGGTCAGACACCCAGGGATGCTCTAGCCCACGATTGGCCTCAGGGACTCCTTTATGCATTTCCCCCTTTCCTCATAATTCCAAAAGTCATTCAGAAAGCAAAGTCGTTGGGTTGCAAAATGATCCTCATTGCCCCCTATTGGCCTCGACAGATTTGGTTTTTGTTCCTTCACCTCCACCTTCTAGCCCAGCCTTGGATTCTAGACCTAGTCCCGGACCTCTTGATTCATCATTCAGGTGGGTTACACCAATCCCTCCAATCTCACAAGCTCACAGCTTGGTTTCTCCACTTCCAATCCTAGCCAGGCTCCCCAATATTTCCCCTGCAGTGCATGATATTATTGTTTCCTCCCATAAGACAAATACAAGGAAAGTCTATGCTAACAAATGGAAACAATTCTCTTGCTAGGCAGAATCCAGGAATTTAGATCCTTTTACAGCTCCTGTACACGAGATGTTGGACTTCCTAGCAGAACTGTTTCATTCTGGTGCAGCGCTGCTACCATCAGATTACAACTGGCTGCCATTTCAAATTTTCATGTCAGAGTTTCTAACTCCAGCATAATGTCTCACAAACTCTGAAAGGCCTTCATGAGAGGTACATCTCTACTTAGACCTCAGTGAAAGAGCCACTTCCACCTTGGGACCTTAATTTGGTTCTTGCCTCCTTGATACTGCCACCCTTTGAACCAGCAGCATCTTGTTCCTTGAAATTTCTCTCTTGGAAAACTCTTTTCTTAGTTGCTCTTACTTCTGCCAGACGTGTTTCAGAACTTCATGCACTATGTGTTCGCCCCCCCATACCTAGTCTTTTCACAAAGGCAAAGTTTCCCTGAGAACTAACCCATCTTTTCTACCTAAAGTTTGTTCAGACAACAATTTGAATCAATCCATTGAACTCCCTGTCTTTTTCCCTAATCATTCCAACAAGGCAGAATACAGATTACACCAAATGGATGTGCATAGACAACTGCATTTCTATCTCCATAGAACTAAAGAAATGAGAAAATCAGATCAGTTGATCTGATATTTCATTCCTTACGCATGGGTATCGGTTCCGAGTTCGGAACCAAGCCAGCCATTTTCCAAGCTCGCATCAGCTTCAAACTCTCGAGCTAAACTCATACCCACAATACCCCCCTCCCTGTTACCTCAGATTTCGTTTGCCGCATTGCCATTCAGTCGTGTCAACTACTTTTCTTGAGCTAAGTACAGCTAATTGTTGTTTAATAGCTTTACAGATGACTTTTCTGTCAGAAAAGTTCATTTTTTATTGTCTCTTACCCTGTTGCATCTAGCTTTCAAATTTTATTCAGGTTTTTCTGCTTTTTTCTTTACCACTTTTACCGTGAGGTATTCTCTCTTTACCATCGTTGGTAATCCTTTTCTCTTTTCTCTCATGCCTTCGGGTACACTCTTGTACCATTGCTGGTACCTTTTCTATTAATTAATTTGCTGTCTTGGCAGATAAGAAAGGTAGTCCGGAGTTTAAGCGGTGTTCTGATTGTGGACACAAACTGCCGACTTCTGATGCACACTCTTTGTGTGTTTATTGTTTGGGAGCTTTTCAATTGTCTGTTGACCCACCCTGTACTATTTGTGAGAAGTTTTCTAATAGAACCTTGTTGGAAAGTAAAAACAAGCTGTTACTGAAGGGACTTCTAAAATGTCCCTTTTCAGCGGCTATTTCTGGGTTGGAGGCATCAACCCCTCCCAGAGCCCATAAGAAAACCTTGGATGTTCCTACTAAGGCTAAATCTTTGCCTTCGTCCCTGGTTGGGGACTCCCGCCAACCAAAACCTAAAAAGGCTAAAGTTTCGGCGGTGCCTAGACCTTCGACACCGAGGCCTTCGGCTCCATTAGTGATTTCGGCTCCGTCTTCTCCTGCAGCCTTCTGTATATCTGCACTGAGGGGCTCTTCGGTTCAGACCATTACCACTGTATTGGCACCGACCATTCAGTCGGCGCAGACCTTGACTGTGTTGCCTCCGAGATCTTCCTCAGAACCAACGCCTTTATTGTTGACTCCATTTTTATCGGTTCCAGCTTCGGCACCGATCCCTGTGTCTGTGCAGACCATGACCTCAGCACTGATGACTTCTTCGATGCAGACAACAGTAGTCCAGTCTCTCTCTGCACCGTTGTCCACGGTGCGGTCAGATGAGATTGGCACCGAGTCTGCCTCTTCTGTGGCCAGGCCTGTTTCTCCCTCAGTCTCCATGAGGTCCACTAGAAGCCTTTCCGAACATGATGTGTTGTGTCTTGTGGACCAGGTATTTTTGGCCAGAGGTATCCCACCCCTCAGGAACTATCCTTCCTTGGGAGGTGATCACCCATCTCCAAAGACCCCTTCTTATTCTCCTCCTTCATTGCCTTTGAAGTCCATGGATATAGCACAGTCTTCCCCTTCTGCGGTTCCCTTTATGGATCTCACTAAGGAACCGCAGTTGTCTTCATGGCAGGAAAGTTTTGCTACGACCCAGGATGTCAGTTGTGACACGCATAGCTTGCGTCTCTTCAGTCATCCAGGGACTCTGGGTCGGCAGGCTGAGCCACTTAGGGGAGGGGTGACCCCTGTCCTAGACATGCACTCATCTTCAGGTGGACCAGCCTTCCAACTGATGGAGAAGGCTTTCGCTACTGCTGGCGATACCGGACTGTCTATACCTCCGCCCTCCTCTGGTACACTGGTTTCACAAGTCGCACCTAGCGGACACTGGGTGCAAGGGCCTCTGGACATATTCCCTCAGGAATCCCCTTTTCCGCTGTCTTTTCCAGCTTCTCCCATTGAGGAGGTCCACCGGAAAAGTTCATGTAAGAGGAAGCACATGGACTCCACAGAGGAGTCCCTCACCAAACTCACAGATTTCGATGAGGGGGAAGGATCCCCTCGGTCACCCTCTGAGGTATCCTTTGGTGATATCCCCGAAATCCTGAAACAGAGAGGTGACTGGCAGTCCTCTAATCCGACCTCTGAGGAATCTGTGTTCCTGCAGGCCTTTCTCGCCCGGCCCCCTACCTCCTGGGTTACGCCACCTGCCGATGAACTTGTCCGGCTCATCGTGCAACGTGCTTGGAAGGCTCCTGATACCGTCGAAGCTATTCCCCGGAGGCCAGATAAGATCTTGTCCCCTCCTGCTTCGGATCCCCATTGGTCCAAAGGTCTTCCTGTGGATGCTTTGGTGGTGGCTGCCGTAACAAAAAAGGATCTGGCAGAAGAAGAAAGCCAGACTGTCCATCCCCCTAACAGAGTCCCGGGCCCTGGACAGGATAGGGAAGCGCACCTTTGCTTCAGCGACCTTTGCTATCAGGTCCCTGAATTATGTGGCACATTTTACCAGGCTTCAAAGGGATCTGGTTTTTGAGCTTTCTGAAACCTTGGCTGGTGCCGTGTCTGATGAGGTCCGTTACAAAGTGGCCTCTCAGCTGGCCACCATTGAATCTATAACTAACTCCTCTATGCGACTGATATCTCACGCATCAGAAGGAGCAGCTAGAGCAGCGGGTTCAGCTGCGGTCTTGAGATGACATGCCTGGATGCACTTGTGCAACTTCGCGGAACCCTTTAAGTCTTCTTTTCTTAATGCCCCCATTGAGGCCTCCTCGTTGTTTGGGCCCAAAGTTGTGAACAGGACGGTAAGACCCTTTCTGCTGTAGGTGTCCGTTATTCTTCCCTTCAATGTGCTTTCTCCCGAAGCCAAAAGAGTGGGAAGATATGGTTCAAGAAATCTCAGGGTCCTTTCTGTGCACACAGGCTGAGTTCTCCCCCAGAGGCAGAGGGGGAAACTCACAGGGAAGACGCTCTTTTCGGGGCAGAGGGGGTCCGCGTAACCAGGGTTCCAGGGATTCTTTCCCTGGTCGATCCTACCAGTGCTCCTGAAGAGCGGTCCAACTCCTTTCCTCTGGAGGTGGTTGGGGGACGTTTCTCCTTGTACCTTTTTGCCTGGCTAACCATCACCACTGATTCCTGGGTACAAAGGATTATAACCAGAGGTTATCATATCCCCTTCGATCTCTGTCCCATCCCTTCAAAAAATCTTCCCGACATTCCACCCAGTCAAAGGGAAGAAGCAGCACTAGAGATAGAAAAGCTGCTAAGAAAGAGAGTCATCCAAATAGTCCCTCCAGACCAGATAGGATCCGGATTCTACTCAAGACTATTTTTGGTGCCAAAGAAAACCGGGGACTGGGGACCAATTTTGGATCTCAGTGTATTGAACAATATTGTGAGAGTACAAAAATTCCGGATGGTCACAATATAGTCTATCCTCCCACTTTTGGAAAATGACGATTGGATGTTCTCTATAGATCTTCAAGATGCGTGCTACCACATAAAGGTGGACAGGCCATCAAGAAGATTTCTGCGCTTCCGTGTGGGAGCCAGTCACTACCAGTTCAGAGTATTGCCCTTTGGACTCTCTACAGCCCCCAGAGTGTTCACAAAGTGCATGGCAGTCGTCACAGCTCACTTGCGACTTCAAGGATTCCAGGTATTTTCATACCTAGACGACTGGCTCATTTCCTCCCCACCAGACATCTACTGGAAAAAGCCCTGGTGTACTGTCTCCTCGCTGCTCAAAGGCTAGGCATAACCATAAACTGGCAAAAATCCAGTCTCACCCCCATCTGAGTCGACAGAATTCATAAGGGTTATCTTGGACAGAAAAAACTGCAGAGCTGCTTTTCCAGAGCACAGAATCCTAAGGATAAAGCAACAACTAATTCCAATCCTTTCTAAGGAAAAACTCCATGGCTCACTCCGTTCTACAGCTGTTGAGTTCCATGGCAGCCTCCATCACTATTGTTCCCCTGGCTACGTTTCACTTGAGGCTTCTACAGTGGCTACTGCTCACCCAATGGTATCGTTTTCAGCATCCTCTTTCAGCCATGATTCGAGTAACCCACAGGTGCAAACAGGACTTAAGTTGGTGAATGAGACACAATCTCTCACAATGGTCTCGCCCCTTCTCTCCCCAGCAACCCAAGGCCACAGTGACCATGGACGCCTCCCTGATGGGGTGGGGGGGGCTATGTCAGGGACAGACAGTCCAAGGGACTTGGTCCGAACTGGAGGCCCATCTGCATATAAATGTTCTAGAGCTGAGGGCGGTGCTTCTGGCGTTGCAAGCTTTCCATCCCCTACTGCCATCTGGGACAATTGCGATTCAATCAGACAACATGCTGGTGGTCTGGTGCATCAGCAAGCAAGGTGGAACCAAATATTACCCCCTTTATCGAGAGGCCTTGAGGATATGGCAATGGGCAATGGCTACCAACCATTTTCTTCTAGCAACGCACATTCCCGGGAGTTCCAACGTGATAGTAGACAGACTCAGCAGGTGCATTCTTCAACCTCACGAGTGGTCCCTGAATCCCTTGATAGCGGCGGAGATCTTCCACTGCTGAGGCCGTCCTTGCTGCGACCTCTTTGCATCCATGACCAACTACAAATGCAGCAAATACTTCGCCCTGATTCCCCCTCCGGGACAGTCACCCAGGGATGCTCTAGTCCACGATTGGCCCTCGGGTCTTCTTTACGCATTTCCATCCTTTCCCCTCATTCCCCAGTTTCTGAAGAAAGCCCGTTGGTTGAAAAGCAAGATGATCCTCATAGCACCATATTGGCCTCGACAGATTTGGTTCCCCTTCCTTTGGCCTCACCTACTAGATTGACCATGGATTCTCCATCCAACCCCGGAGTTGAACACACATCCACAGAACCTGATTTGTCCCAACTTGAACAGCCTGAAGCTCACGGCTTGGCTGCTCCAATTCCCTTGACTGCCAGGCAGAATGATCTTTCTTTACCAGTACGTGATATTCTCATTGCTTCTCATAAGTCTTCCTCTAGAATTACTTATCTGAGCAAGTGGAAAAGATTTACTTGTTGGCTGAAAGATAAACAAGTAGACCCCTTTTCAGCACCAGTGTTGATAATACTAGACTATCTGGCCGACCTGTTTCAATCGGGTCTATCGGCCTCTACCATTAGAATTAATTTGGCCGCAATTTCTAATTTTCATGAGGGTGTCCAAGATTCCTGTCTTATGTCCCATAAATTGTGCAAGACCTTCATAAAAGGTGTGAATCATCTGAAGCCACCTTTTAGAGAACCTCTTCAACCATGGGATTTATCACTAGTTCTACAAGCTCTGACAATGTCACCTTTCGAACCAGCCTCTTCTTGTGATCTCAAGTATTTGTCATGGAAAACCATGTTTTTGGTCGTCATTATTTCTGCCAGACGTATTTCTGAGCTTCAAGCTTTATATATCAAGAGTCCATACTTGATTTTTCATAGAGATAGAGTGTCTCTGAGAACTAACCCGTCATTTCTGCCTAAAGTGATCTCTGAAATGTCCATTAATCAAGCCATTGAATTGCCAGTTTTCTTTCCCAATCATTCCAACAGAGGAGAGTTTTGCCTACATACCCTAGATATACACAGGCAAATCCGTTTTTACTTAAACAGGACTAAACCCTTTCGTAAATCTGACCAGTTATTTTTGGCCTTTCCTGGATCTAGATTAGGATCTGCTGTTGCTAAGGTCACATTAGCTAGATGGTTGAAGGACTGTGTGACCTTTATTTATACACAACGTAATATCTCGTTGCCTACTACCATGAAAGCTCATTCAATAAGGTCGGTGGCAACTTCTGCTGCCTTCCATGCCAGAGCTTCTTTACATGACATCTGTGCAGCTGCAACTTGGGCTACGCCTCATACCTTCATCAATTACTACAAATTGGATTTGGCCTCCAGGGGAAGAGCATCTTTCGGTTCTATGGTGCTCAGGAATGTCCTTCATTGAGAGCCTCCCAGGAATAGAGGTAGCTGGTGACTCTGTCCCATGCGTAAGGAATGAACGAGGATTAAGAATATCAGATAAAGAAGTTATGTCTTCCCATAACGTTCCATCTGTATTGTTGATCCTCGTTCAGTCATTACGACCCTCCCTCCTTTCCCTCCTGTAGTTTCTAGTGGATCTCACCTTCCGGTTCTCTTAGGTTATTTGACCAGAGGTAGCCTTTACCTTCTTTGACTTACAAACTCAATCTGAGGTAACAGGGAGAGGGGGATTGTGGGTAAGAGTTTAGCTTGAGAGTTTGAAGCTGACACGAGCTTGGAAAATGTCCTGCTCGGTTCCGAGCTTTGAACCGATACCCATGTGTAATGACTGAACGACCATCAACAATACAGATGGAACGTTATGGTAAGACATAACTTCTTTTTCCTTTCATTTGCTAACAACAAACAAGGCCTTCCAGTTTCTAAAGTAACATTGTCTAAATGGTAATAGGACACCATAGTCCATACCTACCACTTGCGACAGAAAGATCTTCCAACAAAGCCCAAAGGTCATTTAACCAGGTCAGTAGCTACTTCGGTAGCATTTCAATCTAGAGTGCCCATCGATTCAATTTGTGCAGCAGCTACTTGGGCAGATCCTCATACATTAATTTCTCATTACAAAGTAGATGTGGTCTCCTGGGGCAGATCTTCCTTTGGTTCCACGGTTCTGAAGAGTCTGTTCCAATGAGCCACCCAGGATTGAGGTGCCAGGGATGCTGTCCCATCCAGCAAGATCAAAGGCGAGATTGGACAACTTAACATAAAGAAGTTATGTACCTACCATAATGTTCCATGTTAGTTGTCCTTCCTCTCGCCTTCCTTCGTGCGTCCCTCCCTCCTTCCCCTTTCCTCGAGGATTAAGAGGAGTTTCTCAATGGTTTCACTGGCTAATTTGTTTGTTATTAGTTGCTTCTCAACCAAACCTTGACAATTAACTGTATATTCAGGTTTATTAATGGATTATCTTCTATAATTATGTCTAGTGTGAGCTATCTCAAATGAGATCTGGGTAGCTGGCGCTGGGCATTCTGGGATAAGGGGTAGCCTCGAGCCAGTAAAGAGCGCTCGAGCTATAGTAAGTGGCCGAGTCGGAGCCGAGGATCAGCTCCGAACCCATCCAGCAAGAAGGAAGGCGAGATGAAGGACAACTAACATGGAACGTTATGGTAGGTACATAACTTCTTTTTCTCGTCCCGTCTGTCATATCAGACCTTTATCGTCCCATAAAGCTTCTAGAAGAAAACATTACAGAAGTAAATGGAAGAGGGTTGTCTTTTGGGCACTTCAGAAACATAGTGACCTCGTTTCAGCCCCTGTACAAAGTGTCCTTGAATTTTTGGCTATAATTTTCAACAAAGGAGCTAGCTCTTCAACAATAAAGAGTTCAGTTAACAGTCATCTCTAATCTCTACATTGGATTTGAGAACTCGACTTCCTTATAAAGTTCCAACTCCTCCCTGGGACCTAAATTTAGTTCTACAGACCTTGATTCATTCCCCCCTTTGAATCAGCAGGAAAATGTAATTTAAAGTTTCAGACCTGGAAGACTGTCTTTCTGGTAGCCATCACCTCTGCTAGAAGGATTTCAAAACTTTAAGCATTGTTTTCTAAACCCCTTACTCGATTTTTCACAGGGGTAGAGTAACATTACAAACCAGTCCTTTCCTTCCTAATGTGGTGTCAGAATCAACATCAACCAGACCATCAATCTCCCAGTTTTATTTCCTAAATTTGCAAACAAAGGTGAATATATGTTAAACTTATTGGATATTCACAGACAAGTACGTTATTACTTACATAGAACAAAAGAAATTAGGAAGATGGAGCAATTATTTGTCTCCTTTGTAAATTCTAAATTGGGGAAGTCAATTGCAAAGGTAACTTTAGCCAGATTGCTTGATGGATTTTATATTGTTTGTCTACAACAAGTTGGGTCTGTCCTTACCAAAACCTTTAGGACCCCACTCAACTGGGTCCATGGCTGCTTCTTCAGTGTATCTGTCTAGGTCTTCCATGGACGACATATGTGCATCTTCAACGTGGGACATTCCTCATACCTTTATTATTCATTACAAAATCGATCTGGTGTCGAGGGGAAGAACAGCCTTTGGCTCAACTGTGCACAGGAATATCCTTCCTTAGTGTCCGCCAGAAAGTTTAGGTAGCTGGGAACTCTGTCCCTACTGTTGAGGAATGAATGAAAATTGACAACATCAGATAAAAAAGTTATGTACTCACCATAATGGTCCATCTGTGTTGACCATTTTCTTTCTTCCTCAGTGCTCTTCCCACCCCCCAAGTTTTTTCACAATTGATTTCTGGAAGAAAGAACTTATAAGGACAGCTCTGTTCCTTATGTTGAGCTCCAGATAATGGTTTCTTCTGTCAGGAATATTATATTAATAATTCTTTAATATTATATTAATATGTTTTACTTTATGTCAGCCAGCATACAAGATCTGAGGTATGTTAGGGCTTGGTGCATCATGGGTAAGGGAGGAGCTTGTTTGCTTTTTGGTGGCGATGAGCTAAAATAATGACTGAGTTGGATCCGAGGATCTGAACCGAACCCATCTGTTGGTGTAGAATGAAAATGGACAACACAAATGGATTGTTATGGTGAGAGCATAACTTCTTTTTCATTTGTGCCTCTTATAGAAATGTAGATCCTTTTTCAGCCCCTATGTCAACAGTATTAGATTTTCCTGCATCCATTTTATGTAGTGGAGCTAGTTATTCCACTGTCAAAGTTCAGCTGGTGTCAATTTTTAACTTTCACATTGATGAGACTCAGACTTCTTTAGCTTTACTCAGATTGTATAAACCATTCTTTCTTAGATTTCCATTTAAGGATTTTACTCGTCCTTGGGACATGACTGTCTTACAACAAGCTTTAACCCAAGTTCCGTCTGAACTTACTGCCAAGGTGGAGTTAAAATTTCTGACTTGGAAAACCTATTTTCCTAGTAGCCATTATCTCAGCTAGGAGAAAATCTGAACTTTCAAGCCCTGTCTTGTCAACCTTCATATATTATTTTCCACAAGTACAGAGTTTCTTTAAACACCAACCCTATTTTTATCTGAAGCAGCCATCTAGATCTCACTTAATCAAATCATAAATCTAGCAGTTTTCTTTTCAAATTTTTCAAATAAAAGAGTATGTGCTTCATTTTTAGATTTGCACAGCCAGTTACGATTCTGTCTTCATCAAACCAAACCATTCAGGAAGTCAGACTGTGACTGACTGTATCGATTTCTAAGGCTAAACTGGGTGAAGGAATTCCAAAGGTTACCTTAGCTTGACAGTTAACTAGCTATATCTCCCATGTATGTAAGTAGAAAGGTTTGACTCTTACTTAAACACCAAAAGCACACTCAACTAGATTTGTTTCCATTTCTTTGGCCTTCTTTTCTAGGGCCTTGATTGATGATATATGTGCTGCTGCAATCTAGTCCAATTTTTATACCTTCATTTCCCATTACAAATTGTATCTCCTTTCAGGGATAGGGCCGCCTTTGGTTTTGCCATCCTCCAAAACATCATTACATGAGACTGCCCTTGGAACTAAGTAGCTGAGGACTGTGTCTCATACATTGAGGAATGGATGAAAAAAACAACATCAGATGCCTAAGTTATATACTAACCATAATGAACAGATCTGTGTTGTATGTTTCTGTCCTTCCTCAACTAACCTGCCACCCTCTTCCTCCTTCCATTTCATGGAAAATATTTCCTTTTCAGCTTGTGGTGTGACTTTATTGCATGCCATTTGTGCAGGTTGTCATTCTATTGCTGCTCCAGAGCAGATTATATATTTATATATATATATATATATATATATATATATATATATATATTTACGTCTTCACAGATTTGCAGGCAAACTTGATCTGAGGTAATGTTGGAGACAGGACGGTCTTATGGATAAGGGGAGGAGACTGAGCTATGGATCCTAAAGTCTAGAAAGTGTCTGATGTCAGAGCTAAGGTGGGATCCAAAACGCAACTGTTGAGGAAGGTATGGTTATTGCATAGCTTTCTTTTAATTTACTAAATTTATTTTTCTTTTTTTTTTTTGAAAAGAGATTCCTTTATCCTTTGATAAAGCTTGGGCAAACTTGATCTGAATATCTGAGGTAACTAGGTAGTTATGTGTAAGGGATGAAGTCTGTGCTTTGGATCCAAAGTCAGCAGTGGCTGAAGTCTGATACAAATACCTAACCATTGAGTAATGACAGAAGCAAACAACACAGATATATCATTACTGTAAGTTCTTAACTTTTGTTTGAAAACCATGATGATGTCTGCATAGAGACATTTGCCAATTTTGTAATTTACACCAAAAATGCTTTTGTTGTTTGTGAATTATGTTGTTTTAGCCTGTCAGATAATCTGTTGCTTAAAGTTCAAAACTAGGCTTGAAAATATATAATGGAGTTGTTGCAACAACAGGAGATAGTCTGTGTTACTGTGAGGTCAGTTTAGATTGCATTGATAATACCAAGAATTTCCAAATTTTTCACACTGCCTGAGTGGCATATGGGTTTTGTGCCTTGTGCCTGCACAACACCTGCAATGGCAACTTTCCAGTGCTCAGAATCTCTTCCTCTGATTCTCTGTGATAGGGGATTGGCTAAGTTTCTTCCATTAAGGGAAGCCTAACTCTGTCGCAGAAAGTCAGTTATACAGTCTTAAGTGCCAGCTGAAAGACTTGCACAGTAACCTCAGTAACATGCATTTAGTGGATTACAGCTTCTAGACTCAGATAAGATTCTTTTGGAAACTTCCTTTCCTCTTTATTGCAGTATACTTTTTCTGTTTTATTTAAAAAGTAGTATATATGTGTTAAGTTTTTAATTTTAATATACTTATTGTGTACTACTGTTGTTAAATCTTCTTGGAATTCTAACTTACTGCTGTATTGTTTGTATGCTTCTTACTAGTTTTAAGCAGTTACGTGCTTTTCTAAAGCATTTTATGACTTGAACTGAGAAACTGAAGTTCTGTGGTTTCAGTTGAACACTAAGGACAGTCTACTGACATGCTATCTAGAGGAATTGTGTTTATCAGCTTTATTTTGTAGTTCTGACAGTAAAATGTTGCAGATTTTCACTTTTTTCTTCATTTTTGTGATACTTATTACTGATTTAATTACTGTTTTAAACTGCTATAGTCATCTTTATTCTTAACTCCCAATTTTACCACAAATTACTTAATTTACATATTTTGCGGACAATGTTTTCATTTTTGACAAAGGCATCTCTAAGTAAATGCTTATTTATGCTGTTTTAAAAGGTTTCTGTTTGATTTAGGGGCCTATATTTAATTTTTTGTCACTATTTGTACAAGTGAATTTTACTTGATATTGTGACTCTGTTCAGATTGTAGAACAAGGTTTGGCACAATTTAAATTGTTTCTGCTATATTTTATGCAGTTTAACCCTATTTGCTATGTGGGAACATAGATAATATTTTCTATTCTTGATGCCCTTAGTCAGCCGTTATTAGTGCCAGTATATTATTCTGACTGGTGTTTATTCGCTTGACTTGATGGATCCTGATATGGTTGCATCCCTCCCCCCATTAAATCTAATTACATCTAAAAAGAAAGAAAAAAAATTAATGAAAACACGCCTCAACTTACAGTTTGTGAACTTGTTGTTGTCTTAAGATGGCCCACAGACCACTTCCATTTTTTTCCCATCACCCTCTAGTGTTAGCCTGCAGCCGTCTATGTTATGGGGGTCAAACACATCCTGTAAGGCCGGTCCATTATCTGGTATTATTGAGAAAGTTTACTTGGTTATACAACCATAATGTTTCTGAATATTTAAAAATGAGTTTTTGAAAGCTGCTTTAAGTTATGAATTTGTGTTCAGTCCTGCTGCTACCTGTACTTTCAAACAATGAGATGATGCAGGTGAATTGATGCATGGGGTATCTGCAATGTTTCATATTCCCAGATTCTCTCCTAACAAGGCATCCATCTTCAAAGAGCTGAACAAAAATCCCAGACTAACAAGAATCAGGGTACTAAGAGGAAATGTCAGGTGGATAAGGCTTCCAAACAAAATAAATGTGGTATCTTTCCCAAAAAAGATATTTTCCCTGCTAAAGAATGACTGTGCCAAAACTTGAAGCATCCTGTCCCTTCCTCTTGACCCTCCTCTCACTTTCACCTTTCCCCAGATGTTAGCTTAGCCCAGTAGCCTGCCCACAAATGATCTCAGACAAGTGAGTGCTGAGAATAATTCAATGAGGATACCCTTGGCAGTTGACAGAAAAACTTCCTCCCATGCTTTCTCTGGTACCTCTTCACACGTTCCAAGCATAGGTTATAGAACAAGTTCCTACACCATAAAAGGAAAAAGATTTTACATCAGAATCTTTTTGATATTGAAAAAAGAGTTATTGTGAATATTAGTGTTATACTTAGCCTACCCAAATACATTTCTGAAAGTACTCAAATTCAAAATAGTCACCATTTAGACAGCTGTACCACTTCTTCAGTATCACTGTTTCATGATGACTTTATATCTGAAGGATACATATTATCACATTTTATTTGCTCCTAACTTTAAAATGAATTTGCAAATTTCCTGCCTCACACCCTGACAAAGAATTGCCATCCCGATGTGAATGATGGACGCAGAAAAAAAATATGGCCTTTCTATTAGTATACATAGTCATGATTGTTAAAAACATTTTCAGGGATTTATTTCTTTTTAAGAAGTTGCCTGCACAATAGAGTTTCACAAAATTCTAGGCCTCATGGCATCAGTAATCCTCATGACACCAAGGGCTAGACTCCACATCAGAAAAATTAATTAGTACTTAAAATATTATTGGACCCATTACCTGCTTCCATTGGAGTTGCGGGTATCAGTGCTGGATTTTGAGAAATGAGAGACACAGTGGTGGAGGGATCTGGCGTCTCTCAATACAGAGCTGCCTTTCTCCCCCAGTTTAGTTGATCCAGGTGGGCTCATCAGATTTTGCATGAGGAACCATTTACAGGGGCGTTCAAGTGCAATGTGAGTGGGATCTTTTGAACTCTGCAAAGCACATAAATGTCAAAGAAATGATTATAGTAATTCAGACCTTAAAAGTTCTTCACCATTTATGGTCTCCATGTCCCCTTTTATTGATCACAGATGACACCACAGTCATGTGGTACTTGAAACAAACAACAAGATACTTGGATATCCTCCTTGCCTGTTGGCAAAGGTGACCTGGGAGCTAGCCTTGCAACTTCACTAAGTCTTCAGGTCTCATACACCTATCAGACCGCACATAGTGGCAGGCAGACTAATCAGATCCTGGATGGACCCTCACAAGTGGAAACTCGGGACAGACATTTGCTTGGATTTGGTCCAGTTGTTGGGAGCACTTCAAATACATCTGTTTGCTTTGTTTCAAAGCAGGTAATTGGAAAAATTCTGTTCAAGACATCTTTGCAGCAGAGGACAGAAGCATTCTTGTTCCCTTGGACTGGAATGTTGCTTAATGCATTTTCACCTTTTCCACCAATACCTAAAGTATTTTTGAAGATTCAGAAAGAATTACAAAAGATGATTGTGGTGACCCTCTTTTGGTCCAGGCAAAGTTGATTCTCCCTTTTAATTGAACTGGCCAATGACAATTACCAGAAGCTTCCTCACATTTTGTATTTGCTCACTCGGGTGGCTGCCACACCTCAGGTTAGAGAAATTGCTACTGTCAGCCTGGATGATTCTGTCTTGATACCCTTTAGGCACTTATTCCAAGAGAATGTGCAGCAGGTAGAAAACTTACAACTAGACCATCGTCTCCTAGATCATTATCCTTCCTCCTAACAGGTAGGAAAAACTTTGGTGGAAATCTATCCATATGTCACAGAGGTAGTGTGATTGATGAACATACTGCAGTTGTATAAGTCCTACTTACCTGGAATAGTAGGTAACCTCATTCCTTACTTTTTTTACACCCTTTCTACTATGAGGTCTGTCATGCTTCCATTTCTTTTTGGCATCTTTCTTTGCAGCTAGTATCTAAACAGAAAAGAATGCTTTTTCATGAGTGTTACAGTCTTTATCCTGACATTTTCCTATCAAAAAATTAGTGGATGAGTTGTCAAATTAACTTAATCATTCCTGTTATATCCTACATAAAGGTAAGAGTCCTAGGGTTGTCTGAAAAGGCATCAACCACTAGTCTCCTGTGGTACTTCCCACCAGTACATCTATCACTTTTGAGAGACAGAAACTTCCCATTTAATCTAATGGGGTAAATAAATACTTAAGCAGGCATTTCTAGTAACATATTCTAAACCTGTATTATCACTTTGAAGAAACAGACTGAAACTTCCTATTTAATCTGATGGTGGAAAGAAATACTTACACAGGTGTTTCCAGTAGCATATTCTAAACCAGTGTTTAGTGGCATACCTAGGAAGGAGAAACCAGGTGTGTTATCTTTAAGTAATATCTGTCCCAAACTGTTGACCCCAGTTTTGCTGAAGAGCTTTGCATGCCTTCTGCTTCTTTCTTATCAGTAGACCATAGATCTTATTTTAGAAGATTTTGAATTATTGTTACTTCCTGCTTTAGCACTATTAAGAAAGGTAACACTGTTTGCCATACATACATACATACAATTTCAAGCATGGGCATTAATGCCCTTCTATCTTGCCAGTATACTAAAACACTTGTTATCATGGTAATGTATTCTGTCTGTTTTTAAAAATATCTAAACTAGTACTTGCTTTAATGTAATTTGGTAGTCTGTTCCATGCAACTACCATATCCTGATTCTGCAGAGTTAACCATTTTATGTGGCACAAGATGTTGGCTGACCATCACTTCCCTTATCTTTGCTCCCAAGTAATTTGATTTTGAAATTAACTGTACCCGATGTGGAAACCGGGGGGGGGGGGGTGGTCTCCCTTGGTTATATCTATATTGGTCCAGTTCATTCCCATCAGGCATTACTTGAAATGGCAGTCATTACTGGTAATGGTTCCCAGGACTGCCCCTTATCCCAGAAACAGTCACCCATGCAGTTTCTTGTTGGGATTATCCCTTTGCTGACTTACTGCCAGAACATGCCATAGGAATCCATAAATCAGTAGTAGAGAAATTATTACTCACCTAACAACCAAGGAAAGATCACTATGTCCTTTGAAGCCATAGCTTTTCTACCTCTCCTTGAAAAGATTGGCATCTGACAGTGCAGCCTTTTGCAAAGCCCACAAGTAAATCTGCTGGTAAAGCCTATGTGAAGTATTCAGCTTTTTACTAATCACACACTGAGAGCACCTACACCTGCTATGGGAGTTCAAGCAGAAGTATACATTGCAGAGAAATCTTTTCAGCTGTTCTCCACTAATTTGTATGCTTACTTTGCAATACAACCCAGGCTTTTTACCAACTGAATTTCTGAATGCCTAAAATATTCACATATCATTATGTAGGGTGTGCTTTCAGCCATCATATGGTAGTTAGCCATCAGTATTTGTCCTTTGTCTTGATTAATTGATTATCTTGCTGAATCTGTGAACATACAAAGGGTCTTGAAGAGAACCTACATATTCAGGATAATCTACAGAAAGTGAGAATTTATCTTTTGTACCCACTAGGTGGTACTTTCTCAACTCTGAAACTATCACAGTCCAATGTAAAAGCTTCAAGTAGAAGACAAACTATAGTGGTTGGCCTTGCTAGGAATTGCTGCTCAGCTCAAATTATATAAAAGCTTACATGTCCCTTTTCCATACAGTTAGTCCCTCTTGAATTCAGGCCAGCATTTGTACAAACGTAGGAGAAAGCCAAAAGCCACTAAGATGCCAAAAGGTAAGTCGTATTCCTTCTGATTGAAGGCCTTGCCTGCTTTGAAACTAATCACCCTTAAGGGACACCTCCCTCTAGCCTTACCATCCTGAATTTGTAGTACTGTCTTAGCTATGTTATCAAAGTAATGCATTTCCTTAATGAAGCCGTGTTGATGTAATGCAGTCTGATTCAGACTCATAGGTACACACTGAAAGCTAACACCTCCAAAGTGACCTCATGGTATAAAGCATAATTTGACCTATAGAACAAAATGCTATTTAAGGCTTCTTATTCCTCCTGGGAATTAACAAAATTACCTCTTGTTTCCATCTTTTACCTCCAGTCAACTTTTGCCCAGTGAGCTTACCTCCCCACGACATTGCAGACCTGATCATTCCTTCTGGTTGAAATCCCTACAAGCTACTCTTGTCGGTCCTAGGAGAGGGAATATGGAAGACTTCCCTGTTTGTTCAGAATGTTGTGCCCATCACTGGTGAAGTTTTTGCTGCCATTAATAACATTGTTGATCCCATGGTCCCATTTTTCATGTCAAAAAGAAACAGAAAACTAAGGATGTATCTACTCCTCCAGTAATTTCCTTAGACGGGAATAGTTTATTTAGTTGGACTCTGGGTTTAATTTAGGCCATTGATCTTTCTTATAAGGTGATTTCTGGTAAAACAGAGAGGGATACAGCTTTTCCTGAAGATATTCAAGATTCTGAATTTGGACAGAAAGTTGAAGGGACAGCAGAGGTTTCTCCTTAGTTTTCTGATTCACACTCAGACGCGAGCTCAATCTTTTTTTTATTTTTTCCTGTGGGGGTTTGTTTCTCTTTTTGCTAGAACATGCCACTGTTTTCTGTGGGAGAAGGCTAATATTTTTCTGTGCCTATGAAAATACTGTGAGTTCTTACAGAAGAATTTCCAGAGTATCTACCCATTCCTCCTTTTCTATCTGCTTTAGAGGATGCATGTGGTACTGCCTGCAGTTTTCCTGATAGTCAGTCAGCTGCCCCTAAAAAGGCAGATTGACTGTATAAAGTTCCTCAGTCTTTTTAAGTTTTTATACTTCATTCCCAAACCTCACCCAGCAGTTATACCTTTAGTCGATCCCACTGCATTTAAATACTTAGTTAATTCCAATCCTGCGCTTTCTGGTAAGGATGAGAAAATATTAATAAACTACATTTTCAGAGTTTTGGATTGTCAAGCTCTTGTTAAAATTTGCTCTGACTAATTGTGAAAGTATAAGGAATGTTTTATCTGCAGTTTCTTCCTGTGAGGAAAAATTAACTTTAAATTTATTCTATTGTATAAGTCACTGTTCATTGTTTACAGTGTATGTGTCTGGCTTTGTTGATACTACTTCCAAAGCTATGGGCTGTGGTACTGTTCTGAAGAAGTTTGCTTTCTGAGAACCTCCCAGATGATGTTAAAAATTAAATTTTAAATTCACCTTTGGATAAAGATTTAGTTTTTATCCCCTCTAATGCTGAGGTGATCAGATAGTGTGATGAAGGGGGTAAGCTGATCCTTTTCCAAGCTTTCTAAGGATTCTCTAACTCCTCATCCAGTTTTGGCAAAAAGCAGAATAAACAAAATTTAAACATTAAAAAAAAAAAAATGCTGTTTCTTCTTACATGTTCACTTTGTAAGCCAGTGTGTACGTAGTCCACTGCACTGGGCTGCCATTATTAACTTTTCATCCCTTGGTTTCAGCCTACCTATTCTCAACCATTCCTGCATCATATCCTGATCAGCATAAGGTTGCTCCAGGAGATCTCCATATTTGCCACAATGTGTCCACAGTTCTTTCCTTCTCATCTGATCCTTCTCTGTATATTCTTTCTTTTGATTTTTGGCAAATTCATTTGCTGTCTGATTTTTGTCTACTTCTGGTTTGATTTTCATTCCTGCTTACTACCTGAATGCTTCTGCTAAACGTAACAGAGAGGTCATCTTAGATTTCCTCTCCCTATGTTGTAAAACTTTCACTATGTTTGGATCTGATTAGGTCAACAGATATGTATGCAGTCCCACCACTGCAGATCTGTACATGTAGTCAGTTTTGAGGAGACCCATACCTTCTTCAGTGTGGAATACACAATCTTGGTATGCAGTGATTTTTATATATCATTTGATAAAGTTGAAGCTTTTTTTTTTGGTCCAACTGATCCAGTGCCATTTGGGGCCAGTCAGTCACACCAAACTGTAAGTTAAAACACGAATAGCAAATTGATTTATACCTTGGAATTTATTTTTCGAAATCAAGGCTGTTTTTAGTATTGGTTTTAGTCTTCTGAAATATGCCTTACTGAGTTTTACTTGCATTTGTTTGTGTTTTATTGCCAGTCTTTCATAAGGTCCCAATTATTTATACACTTTGCTCAGTTTTTGCTGTATCACATTCTTGTCCTAGATTCATATTTTATTGGTGCTGCAACTTTCATGCTTCAAATGTTACTTTTGCACATCTATCAAAACCAAATGTCATTTTTATTTCATCTGAGAAAGTTTTGATCACTTTCAGTTGGGTTTTCAACTCCTCATCTGATGAACTCTACAGTTTTAAGTCATCCACAAAAAGTAGATGAGGAAATCTTTAAGCAAGTTGGGAGCCAGATTGTCAAATTGTGACCAAGACCTAATCTGTTAAATTAACAGATTAATGAGTCAAGGGCAAGACAAATAACAGGAGTGACAGAATTACCCAGAAACATCCTCCTTTTAATTTTTATCCTTGAGATAATTGTTTTGATTAGCTTGTTGGGATTGCAGGTAGTAGTTTCTTTTGTCAGATATTATAGCTTTCTTAGTTTCATTTCTTAGTTGTCTAAATGTTTGTTGGTCTGTGGGGTTTTTTGTTTTCTTCCATTTTGCCCAATGTTTGTTTCTAAGATTTATTTTATGTTTGGTTTCTTTAGGGAGCCATGGAGCATGTTTGGTTTTAATTCTAATTAGTCTGGTTGGGGCATGGTGGTTGAGGATGGCAAGGAAGTTGGAGTTAAAGTAACTTAAGGCTTCATCTAAAGGGAGGTTTTGTAAGGGGGACCAGTTGCATGCTCTTAGTTCCATCTGGAAAAGTTCAGGGTTAAAGTACTTTTCAGACCTGATGTTTTTAACAGATGTTGGGGTGGGAAAGTTGATTTTATGTCTGATGATGTAGGTAAGAGAATGGTCACTTAAATCATCAGGGAGGGTTCCTGAGTCATAAATGTGAGGATGATGGTTAATGAGAATCCAGTCTAATAAGCTTGATTTCTTGTTAGATTTATTTATCCTGGTAGGGGAGGTAATAGTTTGGGAATACCCATATAGGTTAATATGGTTTGTGGGGAGGCTGCTGCAGAAACAGGTCCAGTCAATATTTGTGTCGCCTAGGATAATGGTTTCTTGAGGCAGGTTTTGGGAAAACCAGCAAAGTATGTTTTCCGTGGTCGCAGTGTTGTTACCAGGAGGTAGATATATACAGATAATATATATGGATTTGGAATTGTTAAGAAGAAGTTTGGAGATAAGAATTTCTGCATTGGAGTCTAAAGGTGGTTTACAGTTATGAGTGGTTAATTGTAAGCTAGATTTATATAGGATAGCAACCCCTCCACCTTTTTTGGATGTTCGGTCTAGTCTCAGGATATTATATCCAGGTGGGACGATTTCATTGTCTTTGGTTACAGGTTTTAACCAAGTTTCTGTTAAGCAGAGAATATCAAAGGAATAGGTTTCAGTTAGAGCTTGGAGTTGAGTTACTTTATTGTTTATACTGCTTATAATTAAGATGAGCAATTAAAAGAGAGTTAGATGGTTTAGATAGGGCTTGGGTAGGTGATTCTTTGAGGTTGAGGGGAGAGAGATAGGAGTTGTTGGAGGGCCTGGGTTAGGGTGGATTTCACCATCCTTTAAAGAGAGTAGTAGGCTTAGATAGTATGGGTTGGGGAATCTGGTGTATAGAGATAGACATTTTTTCGGGTTTAGATTGTTGTATTTTGTGTGTAGTGTTCTATGATATTTAGGAAGTATATAGTTAGATGAGGATGTTATATTAGCGTGAATAAAATGGAAAGGTGAGTTTGGAGAGTTGGTTTCTTTTTTTGGGGTAGTTTAGTTTTGGGTCTAGTGGGTTTTCAAAAGAGGTGAATAGATGGGTGAGGATTAAAGGAGGCAGTAATGAGAGTGTGAATAAGAGTGGGATAAAGGATGGGATGGATTGTTTATTCATTGTATGAATAGATGTATGTTCTGTGTAGGTAGAAGATAGAAATTTATTGGGAGGAGATGAGAGAGGGAGTAGAGTGTGGTGTGATAGGAGGAGAGTAGTGAGAGGTTAATATTAGTGGAGTTGGGTAGCTGGAGAGTGTTTAGGGAGAAAAGTGAATGGGAAGAGTGTATTTAAAGAGGAATGGTAAGATCACAAGGTATGATTAGAGAATAATGGGAAGAGGAAGAGGTGTGATTAGAGAGTAATGGGAAGAGGAAGGGGTTTGGTTAGAAAGTATAAAGGTAGGACCCCGGGGGGTGGGTGGAATTTGGGGGTAGGGAGAGGAGCGGAGTGAGCTCAAAGGGCGAACGGAGTGGGTAGAAACAGATACTGAAGCAGTTAATGAAAAACAATCAGCTAGACTAAGTCAAGTGGTAGAATGGAATAGAATAGGGGCTAGAAGGTGTCTGTAGATATGGAGGGGAAAAGAAAAAAGAGAGAGGGGACTAGAGAGGTGTTTGTGGACAGTAGAAATGAAGGAAAAAACAAAAGAGACAGCTAAATAGCACTTCAGGGACTACTGAAGTTAAGAAATGAGGTAAGGAGTTGACCATGAGAAAAAGGGTAAGAGTAGAAAATGCCTGTATTTAGGGTGCCATCCAGTCGGCAACTCAAGTATTGCAGGCTTGATTGAGAGGAAGTAAAATTGGTGGACTGCAGTAGTAAAGTGAGAAAAACAAGAAAACAGGGGGGGGTATCTATACAGGTAGGAGGGGTGAGATAATGAAGGTAATGTAGAAGGGGAAGGAGAGGCTGCTGGCTGTCCTATCTCAGGTCTGGCTATAACATTTATATTATTGGTGCAGTCAATAGAAAGTCTTTCTTGTTAGAATTATTCAGCAGACATACTTTACTGTTTTACTTGAAAGGGAATTGTAGGATTGTTATGCAATGAGGTGAACCGCCGATATTTGGAGAGGGTTCTTAGCTTCCTGCTGACTAGCACTGGAAGCCCGGGATGAGTAGAGTAACTTTAGGAGGCAAGAGAGACAAGATAGAGAATAAGTAACATAGATATCAAAGCAAGGTAGAACTTCTCAAAATAACACTAATCAAACCCTGACACAATTATTGCAGTATCCAATGTACATTTCAAAAAACATAAGCATAATTAAATTAGCAGTTATTCGCAGGGACATAAGAGCTGGTTAGCAGTAATACATATTAAGTCTTTGGTAGCAGCAATGCAAGATTTTATGATGCAACACTTGTGTACCCCTTTTTATAACAATATAAATATAGACAGCAGTTAAAAAAAACAATTCTGTTCTACTTAGCAGCAGCAAAGAAACTAATTAAATCAGAGTTTGTAAATACAGGTAAGGACTTTGCCAGCAGCAATATAACACATTATAAAACAGTAGTTATCAGCCAGTAAATATAGAAAGCAGTTAACAAGCGATTCTGTTCTATTTAAGAACAGCAGTAAAGCTAATTACATCAGAGTTTATAAATACTTATAAAGACTTGCCAGCAGCAATATAAGACAACTTTAAGACAATAGTTATCAGCCCCTTTTGTTAGCACTGTTGGAGGGGGGTACATTTAGCCCTGGCCCTTTATTATTCTCTACGTGGATGTTGTGTCTTTAAGAGCCATTTACTAGCTTTTAAGGGAGGGTGAGAATATGAGAAATATTCTCCTGGTAAGGGTAAGCACTCAGGTGGCATTGCAGTAGCCTTGTTCTACATGATAATGATTTGTCGTGCTAAGAAATGGAGTACAAAATAAATCCGATTCCTGGCTTTTAACTGAGGACTTAGATATGCCTAAAACATCCTCAGGTAAGGAAAAGCGCTTGGGTGGCGCTATAATGAACCTTTAAGCACTTATTAATGTTCTATAAAGAACCGGAACTCTCGGGGAGGTGTATTTTATAAAGTCATTTCCTACCTTCCGTAGTGGAGGTAGATTTGTAATTATATCCACTGGTAAGGGTAGGCGCTTAGGTGACACTGTATCAAGTTTTATTGCATATTGGGTGCCCAGTAAAGAATGGGCATGCTAATAGATATTGTAGTTCTGCAGCTGTTTAGTATCTTTAAATAGTAGAGTTAACAAGTTTTAAAATATATTAAAGGAGAGGTTAAGCTCTTTGGAGAGGTTGCATAAATCTCTTATATCTATAAGTATTTTGAAAAAAAGCAGTCAAAAAAGCAGTCACACACACTGAGAAATCTCTGAGAGTTGGGTTTATTGGAGATATCGCCGATTACGGCTTACTATTCTTCTGGCGGCAAAAGCTCTAGTTCTACACAAGATTCAGACAGTGCAAAAACGCTGCTAGGAGCTCATTTAGCATACCTAGTCTAATAGAACCCCTGAGAGATTTGTGGTGGAACTGGACCTGGTCAGATAAGGATCATTTGGCTTAATTAGAAGCACAATTAATTGGTGTGTGTGGCCAACTATATGTCTAATACTCTGCCGCAAGTATGCACTATGGGCTAAAAAGGCATGAAATAGACGCCTTAGCTGATTTTACCTTGACCATGATACACGCAGCCTTTAATCCAAAACTGTAAGTGTGATTCACTTACAATATTCCCTAAGGGCATAAGTATAGATTCTGCGCTTATTAACAGGCGTGAGTATGACGCCTTGTAGAATTTAACTTCAAGGAAAGATTACAGTTGCAGTATACCCTTAGAACATAAGCATAAGTTCTGGGCGTCTTTGAATGGTGCGAACTAGTCACATCAATTTTAAGCTACCTGTATTTGCAGTAAGTTCTAGGAGCACATTGTGAGCTGTTCAGCGGCTTAATTAAAGATACGCCGAAGCAATATTAATCCACAGTCAGACCACCAAAGATAAAACAGCTAAGAAGGTACACTATGTAACAAAAACAGGCTTAGAAAGCGATCATAGCAGCAACAGGACCAATACAGTTAATTAGGCGTACTGATCCGATATAAAAAAAAATAAAACAATGAGAGCAGCATTCAGTATTGTGAGCAACAGACAATTTAACAAACAAGAAAAAAAAAACATTACATGCCACAGAAGTAGATGCTGGGCAAGGAGCAGACAGCAGCCAGGGCTTATCCCAAGTCCCAAAGGAAGCGCCCCCACTAAACCCAGGGTATTTATGGGAATTCACAAGAGTAAGAAGGGAAGGGGAAGGCAAAAGGGGGAGAGTAGCTAAAAGTAGGAGGGGCAAGAGGCAGCCGACTGCAGATTAAGGTAATGGGTCAGTTTATAGCTTTAGTCAAGGTAGGGAATGGTAGAGAGGTGAGAATAGTATGGTGAATATGACAGAGTGGTAAGGAAGGTATGAATTGAGGCAGATATAAGAGTAGAGAATAGAGGGACTGTCAGGCAGTGGTGAGTAGATAGGAACTAAGGATCTGAGCAGGTGACAGATACTGAAGCAGTTAATGAAAAACAACCAGCTAGGCTAAGTCAAGTGGTAGAATGGAATATAATAGGGGCTAGAAGGTGTCTGTAGATATGGAGGGGAAAAGAAAAAAGAGAGAGAGGACTAGAGAGGTGTTTGTGGACAGTAGAAATGAAGGAAAAAACAAGAGAGACAGCTAAATAGCACTTCGGCGACTACTGAAGTTAAGAAATGAGGTAAGGAGTTGACCATGAGAAAACGGGTTTGTTTGTGTCTTTCGCTTTTCCCGGTTAGGGTTCGCCACAGCGGAACTCTGGTCCGCTAATAATTGGCAGTAGAGTTTTACGTGCTGGCATGCCGGGCCTAACGCACAACCTGCAACGAAGGAACGTCCTTTCACGCATGTTGCCACACAGAAGATGCTCTAACTGAGAATCGAACTGGCAACGTCAAACTGTGAGGCGACAACGCTACCGCAGCACCACCACCGCATGGCACCATGAGAAAAAGGGTAAGAGTAGAAAATGCCTGTGATTAGGGTGCCATCTAGTGGGCAATTCAAGTATTGCAGGCTTGATTGAGAGGAAGTAAAATTGATGGACTGCAGTAGTAATGTGAGAAAAACAAGAAAACAAGGGGGGTATCTATACAGGTAGGAGGGGTGAGAAAGTGAAGGTAATATAGAAAGGGAAGGAGAGGCTGCTGGCTGTCCTAGCTCAGGCCTGGCTATAACATTTATATTATTGGTACAGTCAATAGAATGTCTTTCTTGTTGGAATTATTCAGCAGACATACTTTACTGTTTTCCTTGAAAGGGAATTGTAGGATTGTTATGCAATGAGGTGATCCGCCGATATTTGGAGAGGGTTCTTAGCTTCCTACTGACTAGCACTGGAAGCCCGGGATGAGTAGAGTAATTTACTGTTTTCCTTGAAAGGGAATTGTAGGATTGTTATGCAATGAGGTGACCCACCGATATTTGGAGAGGGTTCTTAGCTTCCTGCTGACTAGTACTGGAAGCCCAGGATGAGTAGAGTAACACAGAGGTAGACGCTGGGCAAGGAGCAAGACAGCAGCCAGGGCTTATCCCAAGTCCTAAAGGAAGCCTTTTATCATTGCTTAGTTAAAAAGTGGTTTGCCACTATTTCATGGTCACTATAATATAATTGATAAGTGTAGTATGCCCATGAATGTCGGATGCTATCAAATTCTTTTCTGTAATCTGTCCATGCCATGCTTAGATTCTTCCCTTTTTTTACATTTCCATATTATGGTTTTATTTAGGAATAAATGATACTTTGTTCCATATGACTTTTCTTTTGTTACCCTTTTGTTCTATTCCCACGGTTGAGTTTTCTTCTAAATGACTGTAAACTCTGCATCAATTCAAGCATATAGTTTGTACACGGAAGGAAATGCAAGTTATTAGTCTATAGTTTTCAGGATGGTTTACAGGTTCACTCTTAAGGAGAAGTATTGTTTTTCCTGTTGTTAATCAGATTGATGTCTGTTTGGGATAGGCATATAAGTAGTTCTTACTCAGGGCTAAATCCTAAAGTTAATACTTTTAGCCAAGTTTAGGTACTGCATCTAGGCCTGGGTTTTCCATTTAGAATGTTTTCTTAAATTTGTTTCAGTTTATTTGGCCATTATTTCATCCCATGTCATATTCTGTGCATTTGAATTCCTTACTGTTTGTCATAATTTTTCAAGTCATTCAGCATCTTTGTTAAGGGCCTTCATAAATATTTCTCTAAAATGTGTCCATTTCTTTTGCTTTGGTGGTATTTCTTTTCCCTTTGCTTTGTTTCCATTTCTCTATAAATCTTTTTTGGATCATCAGTGAATTATTTTGTACTTGCCCTTTATATTCATCTGCATATTTTCTAAGGCTTTTTGCCTGTACTGATATTTTTAGTTCATTATTTACAATAGTGTATGATAGATCCTGGTTTGTTCTGATACCGTGTGTTGCTTTTATCATTGTGCATCTTTCTAAGTATATTTTTTTATCTGTTCCCTCTTCTGTATTTTTCATAACAGTGACACTTCTTGTCTTAATTGCTATATATGTTTCTCTTTTCGATGCTCCCATGATGGCATTTTATTTCTTCCCTTCTCTTCCCTTATTGCTCTGTATTTTTGTGGTAAGACTTTATCTTTTATTATTTTAGCTGCTCAATAATGTGTCCTATTTACTTTTGTTGTCTTACAGGAATTTCTGTTAGTAGTTTTGATTACTCTGTTCATCTGTTTTATCAGACTTTCAATATTTTGGTCTTAAGTACTTTCTGTATTCTATTTTTTTCATCAATCTTAATATGTCTAGCCATCTATATTAAATTAAGCAACTCTTCACTTAGGTCATTTTCTTCTAGACTGAGGGCACATTCTTTGCTCTCTGTTTTCTACAGTCATTCTAGAGAAAGTTCCAGAATGTCTTCCTGTTACATAACCTCTTAGCTGCATCCTGTATTATCCATTTCTCCTTCACATGGGAGCTCATTGACCCATCACTCCACAACATTGTCTCCATCCAGGGTTGCCAGATTTCCGACTGGCCAGGTAGGGGCTAAAAAAAAAAGGTCTTTCACTGTAAGTAAGCCCGGGCCAATCAAAAATAAATAAACACTGAGCTACTTCTGTTTAATGCGAAACATCGCAGTTCCGCATTACACAGAAGTAGCTCTGTTTTGCGATGTTTTGATTGGCCCATATACAGGTATACGGGCCAATCAAAAATCGATAAACACGGAGCTTCTTCTGTTTAATGCGGAACTGCGAAGCACATATTTATCATATTGTCTACCACTGCAGTAGTTTTAGCTATATGGGTTATATCCTGCCTAGGATATAACAGATGACCATCTTACAAAGTTTTAGGGCATACAAAGTTTTAGGGCCCCATGCCCATTCCATTGGTCAGCTTGAGTGGAGTTGAGATGACTAAAAAAAAAAAAAAATCAGGTTTTGGATGCCATACCCTCCAGAGCTTTCCTCTCATTGTAGAGTACACTCTTTTGTGGGCTTCTGAGGATCGACGGTTGGCTTGTGCTGTTCCTTTGCTAGGTAGATAAGTCCCCTTTGGGGGGGGGGGATTCCACATTATAAAAATTGTTGTTTTATTGTATTTTCCTGTTTAGTAAATTTATGTTGAAGCTAGAAGTGTAAATTTTAATGGACTGTTACAAGACTTTGTACTTTTAAATGGGAGCATTCTTTTTTCCTGTCAGTTTCGAAGTTTAAAGTAATTGAAAACATTCTTTCCTGTGGAGAAGCTGTTTTACTTTTGGGGGCTGACAAAGTGTTTTAAAATGCTTTTCGCTGTGTTTTTGTGTGAAGAATAGCAGCTTTTAAAGACTACATATTTACAGGTTTTTGCCACTTGTTTTCCCTGAGAAATAGGCATCATTTTTGGCTTGACCATGAAACAAAGCACCAGTCCCAGAGTCAATCCTCCTTCCAGCCACAGAAAGAAAAATTAAGCAAGTAACCTTTGTTACCACAGTAGGCTAGCAATTTGCAGCTGCTGGTGGGTGACTCTGCTGTGGCCATAGCTTGTTCCTCAGACCACTAATCTTTTACCTCAGAAGCATGTAGTGTAGCATCTGCAGCCACTATGGACTGAGAATTAGCCATTTTTTTCTGCAGCTGTTGGGGTCTCCTCAGTGGGCAGGAGTGAGCCACTCTAAGCCCTGGGAAAACAAACAGAGAAGGCTTCTCTGTTTTTTCAGAATGTTGTGCCCAGCCCTGGGGAAGTTGCTTTTGCTATTAATAACACTGTTGGCCCCATTTTTCCTGTTGAAAAAAAAAACTGAACCTATCTCTACTCCTCAGATTTCCTTAGACAGGAGTGGTTTACTGGGTTAGGGTTTAATTCAGGCTATTGATATTTTTTATAAAGTGGTTTCTGGTAAAATAAAGAGGGATACCTCTTTTCCTGAAGATATTCAAGATTCTAAATCTGGACAAGAAGATGAAGGGACAAATACAGGGTTTTCTCAGTCCCTCAGAAAATACTATAATCTGTTACACAAGGAATTTCCAGAACTTTCACCCATTCCCCCTTTTATGTCAGCGCTGAAAGATGTATCGATCAATCCATCCATTCACAATCCCTTTTCCCATTTTTGTACAGTGAGTTAATGTGTCACTTCAGCAAATGACAGTCACCTAGAGGCAAGGTACGCACAGCGTGGTGGTTGCCCCTAACATGGCTGTTCTTCAGTACCACACACTCGCATGCACATTCACACCTGTGACCAGTTTAGAGGGTTCAGTCCACCTAATGCATGTCTTTGGAATGTGGGAATGAAACAAAGCACACAGAAGAAACCCATGTGAACACAAGAAGGACATGCAGACAAGGATGTATAAAGCTGTAAAATCTTTATACATTCTTCCCAAATCTGACCTAGCAGCTATATCTCCAGTTAATTGTAGTTTTGCTAAACATTTGGTTAATTCCTATCCTACTCTATCTGACAGTTATGAGAAGATTATTGATAAGTATGGGAAAAAGAGAACGCTTTTACAACTTGATTTCATAATTTTTAATTGTTAGGTCATATGTAAAAGTTTATTATGATTGATTGTAAATGTATGCGGAAAGTTTTGTCTGCAGTTTCTTCTCATGAGGAAAATCTGCTTTAACTCTGATGTAGAGGTTATCAAAAATATAATGCAAGGGTTAAGCTGACACAGGGACCAAGATTTTTTTAGCCCTTCTTTTTTATATTTTATAAGGGATTCTCTAACTCCATCATTCAATTTTGGCAAAAAAACAAAATAAACAGTCTCATCAAAAATGTTAGTAAGCATACGTTTAAGAAAAAGTGGCACGTGGTTCCAAAAAGAATTCAGACACCCCCCCCAAAAAAAAAAAAAAAAAAAAACAGTGACAGTCCAACAAATCAGAATGACTGTTGAGGGATCTTGTCCCCCATCCCACCTTCTCAGTCCTTTTTCCCTTCCAGAAAGTTAATCTTCACTTTTGTCTTTGGCAAGAGATAGTTTCAGACAAATGGGTTCTGAACATCATTCATCAAGGTTACAAATGGTAATACAAGGAAATTCCTTTCTGGGGGTAATTCCTTATCCACAAGAACAGACTAATTTATTTCCACCTGTGCTTCAACACATGCTGTCCGAGGATGTGACAGAACCATTTCCTCATTCACAGGTTTTTATCCAAGTATGATTTAGTGCAAAAGAAAGAACTGCCTGGAAACTAATTCTGGATGTTTCTTCAAATCTGTTTGTGATAGTGCCCAAGTTAAGAATTATGTTTACTGGTACTACTAGATTTAAATGATGGTTATCTTACCATCATACCTCTATTCATCTAGACATCAGGTATTTCTTAAGATTTTGTGTGTTTGAGTCATATTATCAGTTTTCTGCCTTTCCCTTTGGACTATCCTCTGCACTAAGGGTGTTCACTAAGTGTCTAGCTCCAGTTATACCTCATTGCTGGCTACAGGATATCCCCAATTTTCCATATTTAAATTAATTGCTTATCTGTGCAGTCTTTTCCAGTGTTAGGAGTTTCTTATTTGGGTGAGAGATTTCTTAGACAAGTTGGGATTCCAAGAGAACATTCAGAAGTTTTTTTTTACTCCATCACACAGGACTGTGTTCCTAGGGTGCCAGTTAGACACCACAGTTCAGAATGATTTTCTTCCATTGAAAAAATAGATGTATTTCTAAGGTTTTCTACTCAGACTTTGGTCACTGTGAGAGAATACCTGAGGAAATTGGGTCTCATGGCATCTATCATTCTTATGATATCCTTAGCAAAACTCCATGTGAGAAAGATACAGTGGTATCTGAAGTCTCTTTTGTCCCAGCAACAACATTCTTTGGCTTTTCAAATCCCAGAGCTGGAAGTTGTCAGAAGAGGAATCACGTGGTGGAGATAGCAAATTTCCCTAAATCCATGTCCTTCCTTCTTCCTCCCTGCTCTAAAGCGGTCACTCACCACTGATGCCTCAGGCTTTGCTTGGGGAGCAGTTTCAAGAGGGATAAAAGTGGAATGTGTGGTGGACACCAAGGACAGATTCAAGCTAATAAATATAAAAGACATGCTTGTCCTGATCAAGACACACAACTCTCTGAATCATCTTTCGTTCCTTGGCCCTCTTCAAGTTGTTACTGGCAATATCACAGTCATAGATGTGTATTAGGCTAACGACGACAAGGGCCTTTTTATGCGTAGCTATGCATCCAAAATCTCTCACAGGTTCTGGTACTCCTAACACTTTGAAAAAGACTCTGCACAGATAAACAATTCATTTAAATATGGAAAATTGGGGATATCCTGTAGCCTGCAATGAAGTATAACTAAGGCTAGACACTTAGGGAACACTCGATGCAGAGGATAATCCAAAGGGAAAGGCAGAAAACATTTCAAGCAGGGGTCTGACAGATGAACATTTTACAGGCTGCCTGTGTCCATTAGAACACATAGGTCCCAAACCAGGGATGAATTTCCTATTCCCCATCCAATTGTCCAAGTTACTTGAATTGATTTTGGGAGGAACTGTGCTTCTTATGGATGGGGAGCCTGTTCCACAGAAGGAGTGGTCTCCTGCAGGTCCTGTTTATTATCAAAGATAAGGTTTAAGTCTTTAGAATGGGGAATTCTGATTCTGTTTGTTTTGTAGATAAGTAAGAGGTCCATCAGGGCGGAGAGTGACAATATATTGTATGCCCGGCATAGCTCTCCCCCTCAACGGCCTGTAGGAGACAATATGCAGGGAAAGGGCTTTCAGGCAGTCTGCAGATGACATACTTATACCCTGTATTACTTTTAGTGAGGAACCTCTGTGGACGTTCCAAGTGTAGGATTTGCCAGGTTAGGTACATACCAATGAGGCCATTGTACTCAGTGACAGGTCTAATGAATGCTGAATATAGTGGAAGAATGACCTCCTTGGACCCAAATCCCACACATTTGTTTATATGTTGTACAATATAGGATGATTTCTTACTAGTCATGTGGTACATCAACAAGCAAAGAGGAACCAGGTTGTACCTACTTTGGAGACTAGCCATGTAATTTTGGGATCTAACTTCACAGCACAGTTTCACTCTACAGGCATCCTGCATTCTATCAGATCAAAATTATATGCTAGACAAGCTGATTAGGACAAGAGCAGACCCAGACAAATAGAAACTAGATCAGGGGATCTTGCAAAAGTTGATCCATCTGTGGGGATTTCCTCAAGTCAGTCTGTTAGCATCTTCTCTTCTGAACAATCTGCTAGCAAGCTTCTGCCCCAGGACTCCATGCAAAAATGCCTGGAAGACAAATTACTTTTCCTTTCCTTGAAAATGAATGTTTGTATGCTTTTCCATCCTTTCCATTAATATCTTAAGTTATTTCTAAAGATTCAGAAGGAATCCCCAAAAATTACTGTGGTGACTCCTTTCTGGCCCAGGCAGTAGTGGTTCTCCCTTCATTTGCAAATGACTAGTTGCACTTGTCACAAGCTTCCTCACAAAGTTGATCTAGTGACACAACAGCAAGGAATTTTGATACACCCCGATTGCAGTCAACTTTAACTGACTCCCTGGTTAGGGTCTCGAGTCCCTTTAGACACCTGTTTACTGAGGATGGACGATAGGTGCTAATGGAGACAAGAAAGCCTGCTACTAGAAAATCATATATTAGCAAATAGAAAGGGTTTTCTAGTTGATGCCAGAAACATAACCATCACCCATAGTTGTTACAATTCTAATTGTGCTAATTGTTCCCTGATTTTACAGTATTTGTCTGAGTTGTTATCCTGTGTCCTTTCTTGCTCCTCCATCAAGGTTCATTTATTGACTATTTCAACTTGTCTGCCCATGGATCCTCCTCCTTTAATGCAGTCTCATGTCAAAATGTTTTTGAAAGGGGTTCTTGCATTAGAGGTCTCCAAGGAAACTAATGAGCCCTCTTTTTCATTTGAGTTTTATTCACTTTTACTTTGCAGGAAAAAGTTGTTAAATAAGTTAAAACTATTTTTCTTGTCTAGAAGTTGTGTTAAATTACTTTTGGGTGCTGGAGTAAGTGAATAAAGTGATTTTCACTGTAACTTTGGTGGAATTTTCGACTTTGTTAGTACTTAACTGTTTTAACCGACTACTGCTGATAATCTTTCCTGGGATTCAGGCGTCTTTTTTTTACTTCATCATGAACCAACGTACTAGTTCCCCAGTTCTTCCTTTTTCCAGGCACAAAAAGAAAAAAAAATGACAAGCTGCCTTTGCCTCTTCAGCAGGCTATTAAATTGCCTCAGCCACAGATGGGTAACTGTACTGTGGCCATTTCTTGTTCTTCAGACAATTCATCTTTTTCTTTGGCTAGTAAACAGACTTTTAGAAAGCAGTGCAAGGGGGGCCCAAAAAGAAGAAAAAGAAAGGGGAGCCCCCAGAAACAAGGACAGTACAACAAGTCTTAATTACTAACTTCAGAATCCCTTCCCACCCTGACAAGCTTCTAATTATTCAACAAAATATGGCCCCTCATTTCTCTCTTTGGCAACAGATAGTCTCAGAAAGATGGGTTCAGATAGTGATTTTTCAGGGATACTGATGCTTTGTGAATCTGTCCCTGCATTTCAGGGATTCCTCTTCATATGCCTGATCAAACTTCATTTTACGTCCTGTCATTCATTCAGTACCTTCTGACTCAGAAGGCGATAGTAAATGCCCTTCCTGCTTAGAAAGTGGAAGGCTTTTATTCAAGAATGTTTCTAGTTCCAAAGAAAGAAACTTCATGGAGACCAGTCAGAGACCTATCACTTCATACCGTGTTGCATGTAATTTTCCATTTAAGATTTTTTAGCATCCCTGGATTTAAAAGATGCTCATCATCACATGAAAAGACTCTTATCATCACATTCCTTATTGCACAACAATGCAGGATGAAATCTTCTTCCTCGGGTGCATGGGAAGAAAGATTTTATGGTTGTTGCAGTCTCATTTACTCCATGGGAATTTCTGCCCATGCAACTAATTTCCCTTCTGTAACAGCTCTACTCCTCTTTGCACTGAATAATCCAGTTACAGCTTAGATTTTGTCACATTCTACTGTTTTTGATAAGCCAGCTGCATTTGGAAGTCTTTCATCTGAGTTTCTAGGGCAAGTGTGGTGCTTAGCATTTTTCAACTCGGGTATAAGTTCTTGCAGGTGGTTATAATGTGTGAGGGTGCTCTGAGTTTCCTTTTTATCTGCGTGCACTGTTTCCATAAACTCAAGTAGGTGATGACTTAGAGTAGCTAGCCCTACAACTAAATGATCAAGCTTGCCAGGGACCACTTCTAGTTCCTCCATATTTTTACCTAGCAGTTTAATTTGAGCAGGCACGACTGTAATTTCCTTCATTGTGGCCTCCACTCCCTGTGCTTCTCTTTATTCTTCTCCACAAGTCATAAAAAGAGTACCTGAAATAAAACCTTTGTTCCACATACCTTCCAACTCAGAAATTGCCTAGTGGTAGCATTCATACTTTCTTACAACTTCAGTGAATTACTGAATCTGAAGTAGATTACTCATTTGGTCTTCAACCTGTGGGTATTCAGATCTGGATTGGATCCGAGATGACCGCATCACTAGCATCTGAATCGAGCTCCAAGTTCCTCTTCTTACCCATAATGCCCCTCTGCCTCCTTCCTTCACTCAGATCTTGTTTGCCACTGAAAAGCTAAGCATTGTGGTCGCTGAGCTCCAGGCATCTTTTTTGGGTAAATTATACTTTTTCCCTTTAGTGTTAGAGTAGGATTCCCTAGCTCCCTTTTTCAACCTCCCCTACCTCGCGTTCGTCGTCGGTTGTCAAAAAAAAAAAAAAGTTTAGAGTTTATCATTTTGTGTTGTCCCTTCCTTGGCCTTCCTCTACCCCTTTAGTAAGTGAGCATGTGTGTGTGTTTGTGTGTGTTAGGCTTCCTTCTAGACATGTCTGAGAACCCCAAGCCTGTCTTCTTAAAATGCACAGTGTGGCCATAAGCTCTCTCCAGTGGATGGCCACACTCTGTGCGTAGTGTGTTTAGGAGTGGCCCATCTGGATACAGCCTGCTCTATTTGTATGGGCTTCAATCCCAGAGCCCTCAAGGATAGGAAGGCTAAACTAAAGGGACTTTTGCCTGCTTCGGAGACAGCTGTCCCTGCTACTACTACCACAGCTCCTACCACTGTGTCTGCCCCTTCCCAGGCCTTTGGGACTCAAACTCCTGTCCTGAGGCCTGCGGATGGGGAAAAGCGTCACAAGGACAGACCTAGGAAGTGGTCCTCGAACTGCTCAGCTCCTTTGGGGCCTCCTCCTAAATCTAGGAACACTCCTAGGCCCAGTACCCTCAGCTCTGTTTGCCCAGGTTTTCCCCGGAGCCGAAACTATCTAGGCCACTATCCAGAGCCTCCCCTCACTGGCACTCTCGGCCGGTGTCATTGAATTCCTTGTCATGTTCCACCTGCAGTTTGAGTGAATCAGAGATGGACAGGATGATGCAGAAGTTCATCCGCACCCTGATTCAGATGGAAATCTTGCCAGCCCCCTCTCCTGGAGCAAGGAGCTCACAGCCCTTCTTCACCCCCATAACTCCTTCTCTGATCTTACCCTCGGTTTTGGAGTATTTAGATCCGAGAGCTCTTGGGGATGGGGGGGGGGTCGGTGCCAATGGTACCCTGTACCAAGACGCTGGCCATTGATTTGAGCGTGTCGAATCCGACTGGGTCGGATCCCAGCTCTCTGGGCTGTAGCCTCAGCGTCAGATCGGAGGGGGTTCTGTTGGCTCCAAGTTTGTCGGAGCGCAGACTCCCCCTTGGTATCTCGGCTCCTGCAGGCTTGGCTCCGACTCCCCCACTGGATCCAAGGGGAGCGGCTCTCTTAGTTGTTTCCCAGGAGGTCTGCTCTCCTTCTATATTTGACGTGGTGAAGGGGGTCCTCTTGAGTGGGTCGGGATCCCTGACCATTTCCTCTTCAGAATCCGCCCCGACTCCCTCGGTTCTGGGTATGGCTCCGAACTTCCTTTCATCTCTGGGACAGCCCTTGCTTGCTTTGCCTCAGGGAGCACCCACTAGGGAGCAGCCAGATGTTTGCTAGTCCCCCCACTCAGAGAGTCCCACTGAGGAGGCTCCTCACAAATGAAGGAGGCACTTGGACTCCTCCCCAGAGTCCTTCATGGATGACACTGATTTGGAGGAAGGGGAAGGTTCCCCAGGTCACCCCCCCCCCCCCGAGGATGTCTCCTTTGGAGACATCATGGAACTCCTATGCTAAAGGGGGGCTGGTCTCCCAAAAACCAACTCCAGATGAGTCAGTGTTCCTAGAGGCATTCGGCACAGGCCCATCTACCTCTTGGGTGTCCCTCCCTGCAGATCCACTGGTGGACCTAATCACCTCTAGAGCATGGAAGGAACCAGACACCTTGGAGCCTATTTCAAAAAGGCCAGACAGAGTTCTTAGCCCCTCACCGGACAGGACCAGTTGGAGTAAGGGGTCACAAGTAGATGCTATGGTGGTGGCAGCTGCCACCAAGAAAGAGCTCACGCAAGAGAGCTCTATGGCCCATCCTCCTGACCGGGAGTCGGGGACAATGGATCATCTGGGGAAGTGAATCTGTGCTTCAGCAACCTTCACCATAAGGGTCACTGAATTACATGGCGCACATCATCCGGCTACAGACTGATTTAGTCAAGGAAGTAGCTGAGTTGCCCCTAGAGTCCACATCAGCAGAGGGCAAGAAGATGTTCTCTTTGCACGTGGCCACTCTGAAAGCGGTTGTGAATATGTCCATGCGCCTCCTTTCCCATTCCACGGAAGGAGCTGCCAGAGCAGCTGGGTTCGGCATTGCCAAGAGGCACCACGCTTAGCTCCGGCTTTGTCAATTTTCAGAACCCTTCAAGGCATCATTTGCTAATGCCCTCTATGATAGTTCTTCCCTGTTTGGGAAGTCTGTGCGAGAGACTCTAGTCCAGAGTGAGAAGGATGGGAAGACACTGTCTGCCATCGGGAACTGTTTTTCTGCTTTCTGCCCCCCCCCCCCCCCAAAGATACTTTTCAAGGAATCCATGAGGAGCAAAGAAGATGTGGTTCTAGAAATCTCCGTTCTCCGGGGACACTAAGGGCTCATCTTCACCCAGAGGCAGAGGGGGTTACAATAGATGCCGGCCCAGAGGCAGAGGGGGTCTGAAGAACTTCGGGTCTCGAGAAAGAACCATTCTCGAACAGACCAGTGCAACAGCCCTGAGGGGTTGCCCGACTACTCATCTCTGGAGGCAATCGAGGTCTGTCTTTCTTTACATCTTGCAGAGTGAGAGTCCGTTACAGCAGAGGTGTGAAAAATCATATCCAGAGGCTACTCCATCTCGTTACTGAATCCACCTCCCCCACCAAAACTCCTTCCAGATGTTCCACCCGCACAAAGAGAGGAAGCAGCACTTGAAATAGAAAAGCTGCTAAGAAAATGAATCATCCATCCCGTCCCCCAGACCAGTCTGGATCGGGCACCTATTCCAGGTTCTTTTTAGTGCCAAAGAAAATGGGGGATCTAAGACCCATTCTGGTTCTTTCCACTCTGAAACTGTCAGTAGCCAAGGAGAAATTTCAGATGGTCATGCTTCAGTCCATTCTGCCCTACCTGCAAGCAGAGGATTGGATGTGCTTGATTGACCTCCAGGACGCGTACTATCATATCAAAACAAACAGGCGCTCCCGCAGGTTTCTTCATTTCTGGCTGGGGGGCCAGTCATTATCAGTTCAGAGCCCTACCCTTTGGTCTTACCACAGCCCCAGGGTGTTTACCAAAGTAATGGTGGTGGTAGCAGCCCACCTGAGGCTTCAGGCAATCCAGGTCTATTCCTACCTGGACGATTGGCTCCTTGCTGCCCCTACCAAGTGTCTACTATGCCATGCCAGGGATTAGTTCCTTCTTCTAGCAAACAGACTGGGCATTTCAGTCAACCTCAGCAAATCATCACTGACTCCAGTTCAGAGCTTAGACTTCATTGGAGCTCGGCTAGACACCATTCAAATGAAAGTCTCTCTCACCCCAGAAAGGGTAAACAATCTGAAACTTCACGTCTCTTACATTCTTCAATCTTACCTCCCCTCAGTAGAGACAGTTCTGCTGGCTCTGGTTCCATGGCAGCCACTATCAATCTTCTACCCTTCGCACGTCTTCACATGAGAGTCCTCCAGTGGATGTTAGCGGTTCCATAGTCCCTTCTGGACCTATCTTTGTCCCATCTGATATGCATATCCCGGGCTTGCAGGGAGTCACTTCTGTGCTGGACTCTCTCCCCCATACTTGTCCAGGGACGTCCCTTTCTTCTACCCTTTCCCACAACCACAGTGACCATGGATGCCTCCCAGCTAGGGTGGGGGGCATTGCTCTGGAAGGACAGTCTGAGGCATGTGGTCCCCTTCCAAGACCAGTTTGCATATCAATGGAGATGAGCGCGGTTCTTCAGCGTTGCAGGCCCTTCATACCCATCTTCCTGTAGGAACCATTGCTGTTTAGTCAGACAACATGTCACTAGTTTGGTATATCAACAAGCAGGGCGGAACCAGATCCTACCCCCTATGTCGAGAAGCCATGAGAGTGTGGGAATGGGTGATTTCCACTGGCAACTTTCTGGTGGGAACGCACATTCTGGGACGGTCCAACATTTTGGCAGACAGGCTCAGTAGGACTATTCTGATGCCTTACGAGTGGTCTCTGAATCCTTCAGTAGTGGAATAGATCTTCCTCCAGTGGGGTCGGCCTTGATGCGATCTCTTCACATCTTCTTCCAACGTGAAATGCAGCAAGTTCTTCGCTCTGAATCCCTCTCAGGGGGAAGTCCCCAGAGAAGCACTGGTTCATGCCTGGTCTCCCAGTCTTTTTTATGCTTACCCACCGTTACCTTTCATTTCGAAGTTTCTTCACGTAGCTCGCAGGCTGGGGTGCACAGTAATCCACATTGCCCCATTCTGGCCTCGCGAAGTCTGGTTCCCCTCACTTTGGTCTCACCTAGTAATTCCACCATGGATCTTGGATCCAATCCCAGATGTCATTTCTCACCCCTCGGGGATTCCTCACTCAGACCTGGACAGTGTGAAACTCACAGCCTGGCTGCTCCAGTTCCAGTAATGATTAGGACTCCCAGTTTATCCTCCCTGGTTAAAACCATTCTGGTGGTGGCTCACAAGTCTTTTACCAGAAAGATATATCATAGTAAATGGAACCGCTTCTCTATTTGGGCCTCTCAACAGAACTTGGATCCCTTTACGGCTCCGGTTCCGGCTATTCTGGAATTTCTATCTGGTATATTTCACCAATGTGCTAGTTCTTTTACTGTTAAAGTCCAGCTGGCTACCATCTCTAACTTTCATGTGGTGGAAAATATGGCTTCCTTAGCTTCTTCCAGGCTTTGTAAGACCTTCCTTAAAGGAACATTTCTGTTACGACCCCCAGTGAAAGATCCGACACCTCCCTGGGATCTCACCTTTGTTCTGCAAGCTCTAGTCTTCCCTCCCTTTGAATCAGTAGCATCAGTAGATTTACAGTTTCCTTTCTTGGAAAACTGCATGTTTGGTGGCTATCACGTCTGCCAGCAGGGTATTGGAACTTCAAGCCTTGTCCATTAAATTTCCTTACATAGTCTTTCATAAGGATAGGGTTTCCCTGTGCACTAACCCTTCCTTTCTTCCTAAAGTGGCTTTGAAAACCAATATTAATCAATCAATCAGTCAATCTTCCTCTTTTCTTTCTAAATTTCCAAAACAGAGGTGCATACAAGTTACATTTGTTGGATGTACATAGACAACTGAGGTTGTATTTACACAGAACGAAATCCTTCCGTAAATCAGACCAACTGTTTGTGTCCTATTCCTAAGCAAACCTATTTCTAAAGTCAGCATTGCTCGCTGGATTTCGCAGTGTATCATCGGGCATATTTTGATAACTTCAGCGCCCTTCTGGTCTAGAGTGTCACTGGATTTCATTTGTTCTGCAGCTACTTGGTTATCATCTCATACCTTCACATCCCATTACAAATTGAACATTGTATCCAGAAGTAGGAGATCCTTTGGCTCCGCAGTGCTCCGAAATATCTTTCCATGAGGGCCACCCAGATGTTGGTAACTGGGGACCCTGTCCCACAGGTGTGAAGTAAACTACTTCAGATAAAGAAGTTATTTACTAACCACAACATTCCACCTGAGTACATCCCCCCCCCCCTCCTTCCCCCTTGACCTTATCACTATTGTCCACCCTGGTATATGGGAGAGGTGCACGTTGTTGGCTCTCCTGGTTATGCTTGGTTAGATTTGTGGGAGCCTTTAGTGGTAATGTCCTTTTGGGTCGGGCTTATGTTTTCTGATACAGCAAACTCGATCTGAGGGAAGGAAGGAGGCAGAGGGGCATTATGGGTAAGGGGAGGGGCTTGGAGCTCGGATCAGATGCTAGTGATGCGGCCGTCTCGGATCTGATCTGGATCCGAATATCCACAGGTTGAAGACAAATGAAGTACAACTACTCAGATGGAACGTTATGGTGAGTAGATAACTTCTTTTTTCCTTCTCTACCCAAAAACGTGATCAGGGCATCTTCCTGACCAGAAGTCCAATCTAAGATGCTTTATATATAATTATGTCAGTAGCATTCATTGAAAATATGAAAAAATGTTGAAACACTTTTGAGATACATTCCCAAAAACTTCCAGTTGCTTGGTGACTCTCCTTCATGAAATAGTCATTTCTTAAGGGGGTTAAGAATTGTCAAAGGGAGGGATTGTCTTAGTTGGTCTTTAAATATATTTGTGTGTGTGTGTGTGTGTGTGTGTGTGTGTGTGTGTGTGTGTGTGTGTGTACAGATAGAGATGTATAATGCGCGTGCGTGCACATGCGCGCGCACACGCACACACACATGTGGGGTTTCACAGGTATTTTTACATTGACAGTGTAGCTTGTTATTTTAAACTTGTTTTGTATCAGATATGAGCATATGATCTCTTCTCAGGGTTGGGAGTGCAGCACGTCCAAAATATGTCTTTACTGTGGTGTTATAACATCAAACGCAAAAATAATATGTACATTTCCTGAACTGGGATGTTTTCTGCATTTGTTTTATGATTCCCCACCAGATTCAGACTCATCATGTGTGTATCTTTACATCTGAAATTGCAGACTGATTCTGAGAAATTTGTCTGGAAATTTTCAGAAATATGTCTGCACATTGCTTGGCCCCATCATAAGACTTGCACACTGCCATTTGGCTTCTTTATTTTTCTGCTGTTTGGTTTACAACAAACATTTAGGTTTTCAGTCTTACAAACTCATTATATGTGTAAAGCATATATCACTAATGTGTCATTATGAAATAGGAACTAAAATTTTCCTCAGAAAAAGTGAGGAAAGAACTGTCATTTTAAATGCTGCAGCAAAACACATATACTTTATACAGGCATGCATGGACCTGAAATTGTGCTGGCAGCTTGCCCTAATTATTTTTTAATTAAAGTTCATGTTACAGCTGCTGCATTGCATTTGTGGCTGGAAGCTCAGTTTAAGCATGTTTTATATGTAATTTTCATAGTAAAAGTGAAACATCACTACTTAACAGAAACTCAGTTTAATAAAATAATTAAGAGTTTTTATTCTAAAAATGACAAAAACTACAAGAAGTCTAACAGAATAAGCTAAGACATTCATTCATAAATTTAAATAACCCAACCATGTCATATGGCTTGAAACACAAGACCAAATATCACATGAAGTTCATAATCTATCATAGTCATCAAGGAACCTTTTTGCAGCTGATTTCGACAGGGTGATGAGGAAGTTCTTGAGGACCCATATCAAGTAGGGGTTCTCACTGTACCTTCTGCTTTAGGATTGCTGGGTTAGCCCCAACCCCCCCCCCCCCAGTTTCTCCTTCAGTCCAACCTTCAGATCTGGTGGTTTTGGAGCGTAGCATTTCTCCATGGGATGCCCTTGTCAGAGCTAATAGGTTTGTCTGCTTTGACTCTGGCAGTGTCTTTTACCTGCTTGATTCAGTTGTCGGATCTCAAGAGGTCTCAGATCTGAGAAGTCTATGTCAATGCACTTGGGTTCAGATCAACTCTGAGGCTATTGGATCCCCCATCCAGCATGGAGGTGTATAGGAAGCTTTCTTGCAAAAGGAGACATTTGAACTCCCCACAGGAGTCCCTTACTGAAGATACTGATTTCGAGTAAAGGGAAGTTTCCCCATGATCCCCCTTGGAAGATGTCGTCTTTGTTGTTATTGTGATAAGGGTGATGGTCCACCAGTGCCCCATCCTAGGAGGTATATGTATTTCTCATGGCTTTCAGAGCTGACCATCTACTTCCTGGGTGGTCCATCCAGTTGATGAGTTCATTGATTTTGTCTCACAGTGGGCATGGAAGGAGACAGATGTGTTGGAACCCATACCATGAAAACCTGACAAAATATTGGTTTCCTCATGAGACAGACCCCATTGGAGCAAGGGTCCAACACTAGGTTTCATTGTGGTAGCGGTGGCCACTAAGAAAGAGGTATCAGAGTAGAGCTGTGCTGTCTGTCTTCCTGGTACGGGCACCTGGGGTTTTGGACTGGTATGGAAAGCGGATTTATTCTTCAAAGACATTTACATTGTGTACGCTGAGCTGTTTAGCTCACTTAAGCACATTTCAGAGATTTGACTAAGGGGCTGTCAATGTCCCTTTCAAGGTCCTTGCGTGCAGAGTCCTGCATGACTGTGGCTCACAGCTGGCTACCCTTCAGTCCATATCTATCATGTCCATGCGCCTCTTATCGAGTGCTGTGGATGGCACTTCCAGAGCAGTAGACATCGGCATTGCTCTACATTGACACACCTGGATGCAGCAGTATGATTTTGGGGAGAACTTCAAAGCGCAAAGTGAAAGAGGTGCTGCTCAGCAGAAGTGAGCAAAAAGGCAAAACTCTGTCATGGGAATCCACTCCCCCCCACCCACGACTGTCTCCTGGAACCAGAAGGGTGACAAAAGATTGTAGTTCTGCAAGTCATGGGGCTTTGCTCTAGAGAAAGACCAGCCTAAGAGCAGAGGGGAGAACAACCTCAGGGGATGTCACCCCCTTGACATAGATGTTCTGCATAACTTGGGGTTTCAAGGCCCTTTTGCTGACAAACCTTTCCAGTGTTCCCCTAAAGTTGTCTGACTACTGCATTCGGGAGGCAGTTGATCCTACACACCCAAGTCTGGTTAGCCATCCTGCAAGACTCTTGGATGCAGAGAATCATAACCAGAGGCTACATTATTCTCTTTGTTTCCCATCCACACAGCATGCAAAGAAAGCTTCCTTGTGTTCCACCCAGTGTTTTGAAGGATGCAGCTCTGGAATTCTTAAAGCTGTTAAAGAAATTAGTCATCTAGGAGATCCCACCAAACCAGCAAGTGTCCGTAGTCTACTTTAGATTATTTTTAGTTCTGAAGAAAAACTGGGACTTCAGACCCATTCTGGACATCTGTCAATTAAACCAGTTTTTAAGACCAACAAAATTCCAAATGGTCATAGTTCTGTCCATTCTATGTCTTTTCAGGAAGGATGACTGGATGTGCTCAGTGGACCAAGGCATACAGGAGGTTCCTCTGTTTTCTGGGAGTCAGTCACTTTCATTTCAGGGCATTGGCATTTGTTCTCACCGCAGTCCCCTGGGTGTTCACCAAGTGCAGGGCAGTGGTTGCAGCACTTCTCACACTGCAAGGGTTCTAGGCGTTCCCATGCTCATAACTACTTTCATGAGGGAACTACTTGTTTATGCCTAAGATTCCTTGCTGAAGTTATACATCCAGTTAGGAATCACAGTCAGCTTGCAGAAGTTCAAGCTAACTGTGGTTCAGATGATAGAGTTCATAGGATTCCACCTGGATACCACTTTGCAAATTGCCAGACTCCTGGATTCCAGCATCTTTATTCAGCATTAGCAGGCTTCCAAACTACTATCTCATCCAAAGACACCAGCAAAATCCTTTCTTTGCCTCTTGGTCTCAGTGGCAGCTTCCATACCAATAGTCACTCATTCCAGATTTTACATGAGGGTGCTGCATTGGACCCACTCAGTTCAGTTGTCCGTGCTGTATCAACTCATTTAGTTTCTGATCAGCTTCAGAATCTACTCTAAATCAGGCCATTAGTCTGTCAGTTTTCTTCCCTAATTTTTTGAACAAGGGAGAATATATCTTACATCTGCTGGATGTCTGTCATCAGTTGCATTTTTATTTACATCACATCAGGAACTTCAGGAAAACTGATCAACTTTTTTTTTTTCTTTTTTCAAAGCTAAATTAAAAGATGGTGTTTTCAAAGTCACACTATCCAAGTGGCTGTCTAATTATATATCCTTTGTTTACAAAGCTAAGGAATTGTTTTTACCCCACAAACCTAATTTTCTTTCTAATTGGGGGAGTTGCAACTTTCACAGATTTCTTTGCTAGATTGTCTTATTGATGATACCTGCGCTGCATCTACTTGGTGTACTGTTCATACCTTTGTTTTCCATTACAAGCTGGAACTGCAGCCTAGGTCTTGGGATTCTTTTGTTTCCATTCTTCTCTGGAATATCCCTCCATGAGACCTCCCTTTCCTTTTTGGACCTGGGGGTGCTACCACAATAATTAAGGCAGGTAGAAAAGACAACATCTGATATGAATGCTATATACTTAACACAATGCTAGATCCATGTTGTCTCCTTCTGTCCATTTGAACCTTTCTTCCCTCAGTTCCCCTACCAAATTTTTATGTATGGTTCCCGACTGACCTTACTAGACCTGCCTAGAGCCTTGTCTCTTTTATAATCTGACATTGCGTCATTTTAGACCTCAGGTATCCCCTTTTCCTTTTAAATATTACAGATAAGAGTCTTTGGTATAGATTGGCAAACTTGATCTGAGAAACTGTGAAGGAGGGGAATTATGGGTATATGCAAGGAGCTTGAGCCTTGGATCCAAGAGTCTAAAAGTTGCTGGCTTTATATCCATTCGGATCCGCTGTACCAATAGTTTAGATGGATGGAAGAAGGCAACACAGCTCTAGTGTTATGGTAAGTACATCATTTTTGTTTTTTTTGAGATTGTGATGTAATACTGTGCTTAGCTGTTGTGCTAGTAAAGTCCTGAGTAGGGGAAAATGTCATGAAAAGAAAATGGTCAGGTTAAAACTTACTGGTCCGTGTGTGTGGGGGAGGGGGAATGAATGCACTTATTTAGTTGGCACATGAAAGTTGTTGTGTGCATCACCATCATGGGAGTATGTCTGTCCACAAACAAGGACACTTCCATAAAAACATGCCAGTTGATGATTGATGGTAAGGGTAGACCCAACTATTGGACTCAGTGAAGGAGGTCCCTCTTTTTAGATCATTTGGTACAGTAATAATATAACTGATGTAATGTAGTCCTGTCTCACAGTAATTCTTGCTGGATGGATTCGGAGCCAATACTCTGCTCTGACTCGGTTGATACTAAAGCTGTAGAGCTTTTATTGGCTCGAGGCTAACCCCTATCCCATGGTGCCTCATGGCAATTCCTCAGATCTCGTTTACCACGAAAGCTTCGAGGTTGTCTCCTTACTGGTTCATTGGCTAAGTAAAAGATTTTTTGATAAATCTTGTATTTTTCGTCCCTTTTTTCTTCGCTTTTTACTCTTAATAGTTATTAGCCTTTTCTTGTGTGATTGTTGTTGAGTGCTTGATCCGCTATTCCTCCCCTCAGGATTGTATGGCCCATTTTAGTTAGAGGGCCGTAGTTGCCCGTTTAAATTAGAGAGCCTTTCCTCCCTGAGTGTTAGTCCTTTAAAAAAAAAGAAACTTTCTTCTCTTCATAACTTTCTGTTAGTTTAGTCAGTATTGTTCTTGTAATTTGATAGCATTGTTAGCATTGTTTCTTGTCAGTATGTCTAAAGAAAAAGACAAAGAACATAAGGAACACCGCCCCTCAGAGTTCAAAAAATGTGATAAGTGTTCACAGAAGATGTCATTGACTGACAGTCACACTAGCTGTGTGTACTGCCTGGGTGAAGCCCACTTACAAGAACCCTGTACTTTTTGCCATGCCTTCAGTACTAGGGTTCTTAATGAGAGGAAACGCAAGTTAACAGACAGGGGTCTTATGACCAGTTCCTTTTAGGAACAACTGGAACTTGGTCAGACAGCTCCCAAGACAGTTAAAAGAAAATCTTCGGCTCCAAAGCGACGGAGCCAAGGAGTTCTGGCTCCGATTCTGCTTCTTCTGTCTCGGTGCCGTCGGTCTCTTCAGTGCCGAGGCAATCTTCGGTAGCGAGACAATTACCAGACATCGACCCTGTTTCACTTACATTGAGGTCTCCTGTATTAGAAAGGAGAAGATCTCCTTCTGTCTCCACCCATTCCTCCAGGACGCTTTCAGATGAGGACATCGAGCGGGTGGTGAAAAGATTGCTCTGTGACCCGGCACTGGCAAAAAAAATTATCCCATCCCGACCCAAAGGTTTTGGAGCTGCCCCATTTACAATTCACTGCTCCTCTGACTGCTTCGCTCTCGGAGCCAAACACTTTGGGTTCTTCGATATTGGATCCTTCGGTTCCAAGAATTCTCCCTGCTTCCTCGGAATCAATAACTCTATCCTCAGTGGCTCAGTCTTGAGCCGAGGGATCTGGGAGCCAACGCTCACGAGTCAACTCCGAGGGGGATAGTCACACCAGGTTTTCTTCGGAACCGACCCTCCCTCTCGGCACTTTGGCTCGACTGAGCTCGGTTCCCACGTCTGCTTCGGAGCCTGTCCCTCCTGCTCAGAGCTGACCTTCCGTCTCCTTGGAGCAGAGGTCGTATTCGGAGCGGGTTGGAAAGGCCTTCAAAACAATAGAGAAAGCTTTGTCCAGTGCCAAAGCCGTGCCTTTGGACCCGATTTCCCACCAGCAGCCAGCAGCAATTTCTTCTCCCCCGCCACCCCTTCAGGGTAGGGAAGCAGATACTCAAGCAGCCCCCATTGGAGGTGTCCCCTCTTCCAAGACCTCCCCAGATTATCCCACTGGAGATCTTCCTTGGAAGAGACTTTGTAAGAGGAAGCATGTTGACTCATCTGAGTCTGTCACATCTGACACTGATTTGGATGAGTCAGAAGGGTCCCCTAGATCCCCCGCTGAGGATGTCTCCTTTTCTGACATCCTTGAAATCCTTAGACAGAGGGGTGATTGGAAGACCTGTAACCCTACTGAGGACGAATCAGTGTATCTTGAGGCCTTTGTTTCCCGACCTTCCACCTCCTTGGTGACACCGCCTTATGACCAGTTCTTGGTGGTCATATCCCTGAAAGCCTGGACCTCCCCGGACACAGTGGAGCTTGTTCCGAGGAGGCCAAACAAATTTATGACTGCTCCAGAAGAGAAGTCCTTTCTTTCCAAGGGAGTTCCTGTTGATGCTATAGTGGTAGCAGCAGCCACTAAAAAGGAGTTGTCTGAGACATCATCTAATATTCATCCTCCTAGTAAGGAGTCCAGGACGATGTCTAGGTATGGAAAGCGTACCTTCTCTTCAGCGGCATTTACTTTAAGATAGCTGAATTGCCTGTCCCATTTTACTCAACTTCAAAGGGATCTCCTGAAGGAGTTGGGAGATACCCTTCAGGGTTCAGTAGTTTCGGGATCCACAGATAAGGTTTCTGCGCAGCTCTCCACCCTTACATCGATAGCTAACTCCTCCATGAGGCTGATTTCCTATGCAGCGGACGGAGCGAGCAGGGCAGCCGCAGCAGGAATTTCTCTTAGGAGACATTCCTGGATGCGTCTCTGTAACTTCACGGAATCCTTTAAGTCTTCCTTTACCAATGTCCCCTTTGATGGTTCAACTCTTTTTGGACTGCAGGTAAGAGAGACTTTGACCAGGTGTGAACAGATAGGGAAAACCTTATCTGCCGTCGGAGTCTGTTTTTCCTTTCCTTCTAGACCTTATCCCAATGGTCAAATAGGAGGGAAAATGTGGTTCCGTAAATCCCAAAAAGGTTTCCCTCTGGCACAAGGTCAATTCTCCCCTAGGGGCAGAGGGGGAGGATATAACGGAAGATGCCGTCCTCACAGCAGAGGAGGTCCGCAATATCAGGGAGATAGAGAAATCTTCTCTAATCGTCCCTTCCCTCGCCCTTGAGGGGTTGCCTGACTGTCCATCTCTGGAGCCAGTCGGGGTCGTCTTTCACTGTACCCAAGTGCCTGGCTAAACATTTCCCAAGATCATTGGGTACAAACCATAATATCCAGACGTTACCTGATTCCCTTTGTTTCCGATCCCCCGGTTAACCGGTCTGTACCAAACGTGCCACCCATTCAGCTAGACCGTGCAATGTCAGAGGACATCTCGTTGCTACAAAAAAGAGTCATCCAAGAAGTCCCCACAGAGCAAATAGGATCCGGAACTTACTCTCGATTCTTTTTAGTTCCAAAAAGACATGGGACTGGAGATCAATTCTAGATCTCAGCAAACTCAACGAGTCTGTAAAGAAAGCGAAGTTCCGAATGATCACTCTGCAGTCGATATTTCCCTTTATCGGGATAGACAATTGGATATGCTCAATAGATCTTCAGGATGCGTACTACCACATCAAAATGGACAGGCGCTCCAGAAGACACCTACACTTTTGGCTGGGAGCCAATCATTTTCAATTTCAAACACTGCTCTTTGGCCTCACTGCAGCCCCCAGAGTGTTCACCAAATGCATGGCAGTGGTAATGGCTCACCTGAGACGTCAAGGATTCCAGGTGTTTCCGTACCTAGACGACTGGCTCCTCACTGCTACCACCAAGCACTAACTAATCAGAACCAGGGACTAAACTCTATCCTTGTGCACCAGATTAAGCATTACAATAAACCTAAAAAATTTAGCCTTATCTCCATCGCAGCACATTGTATTCTTAGGCTCAGAAATAGACTCAACCACCATGACAGCAAAACTGACACCAGAAAGAATAGAATCATTACGCGACCAAGTCAGATCTTTGCTGAAGAGATGCAAAGTACAGGCCAGGGTAGTCCTTCAGGTCCTAGGGACTATGGTTTCCTCCTTTCTCTTAGTTCCCCCTAGCCCATCTACACATGAGAGTACTTAAGTGGCTACTATTTACCCAGTGGTCAGTGCAGGATCTCACCCTGTCTCGCCAAATTTTCATCACAAACTCCTGCAAGAAGGATCTGACATGGTGTTTACATATGGATCAACTTCATTTAGGTCGCCCACTTGTTCCCCCCTCAAGAAAATGCAGTTTTAACCACGATCGCATCCCAGATTGGGTGGGGGGGCATTATCTGGGAATGACGGTCCAAGGTACCTGGCAGCACCACAAGAACCACTTGCACATAAATGTTCTGGAGATAAGAGCAGTACTCTACGCATTGCAAGCACTTCACAGCTCTCTTCCCGCAGGGACAATTGCGATTCAGTCAGACGACATGTCTGTAGAGTGGTACATAAACAAGCAAGGGGGAACCAAATCTTACCCACTTTGTCGAGAGGCCTTAAGAGTATGGAAATGGGCTATGGACACTCAACGCTTTCTGGTAGCAACGCATATCCCGGAGAAATCCAGTGTGATAGCAGACAAACTCATTCGAGCAATTCTGATGCCTCACGAGTGTCCCTGAATTCAGAAGTTGCGAAAGAGATTTTTTGCAAATGGGGCCAGCCTTGCTGCGACCTATTCGCCATGTATATGAACACCAAATGCAGCAGCTACTTTGCCCCAATTCCCCATCTGGGGATGTCACCCAGGGATGCCCTGGTCCACGATTGGCCTCCAGGACTCCTTTCTGCTTTCCCACCTTTTCCTCAAATTCCAAAAGTGATTCAGAAAGCAAAACTGATCCTCATTGCTCTTTACTGGCCTCGCCAAGTCTGGTCCCCCTTCCTGTAGCCCTATCTCTTGGAGGAACCATGGATTCTGGAACCACCTCCAGACCTCCTGATTCATCAATCGTGGCAGTTCCATCCTACTATCCAGACCCTGAAATTGACAACATGCCTGCTTCAGTTCCAGCAATAGCTAGGTGTGTTTCCCTTTCACCTACAGTCAAACACACACTGATTTATTCACACAAGCTTTCCACTAGGAAAATATATTCCAGCAAATGGAAAAGGTTCTATATTTGGGCAGTAAACCAAGGCATAGATCCCTATACAGCTCCTATAAAGTCTATTTTGTCCTTTCTGGCATCCATTTTTCATGAACGAGCTGCAGCTGCTACTGTTAGAGTTCAGTTAGCTGCCATCTCAAATTACCATTTTGGCTGGATGGGAAATCCAGTCATGTCCCACTCTTTGTGCAAAACCTTTTTGAAAGGAGTCCTCCTTCTCAGATCTCCAGTCAGACAACCACCAGAACCCTGGGACCTAAACCTAGTTCTTACATCTTTAATTTCTTTCCCCTTTGAACCCTTTTCTTCATCGGATCTGAAATTATTGTCTTAGAAAACACTGTTTTTAGTAGCTATAACGTCTGCTAGGAGAGTCTCAGAATTGCAAGCTCTCACCATTCGACCTCCTTACATTTTCCACAAGGATAGAGTCGCACTTAGAACTAATCCTTCCTTTCTTCCTAAGGTATGTTCAGAGTATAATCTCAACACAACTATTGAACTACCACTGTTCTTTCCAAATCATATTAATAAATCAGAATATAGACTACACCAATTAGACGTCCACAGAATTCTCAGGATGTTCTTCGTGTTTCACTGTTGCAGTCATTACATTTGGGTAATCTGCTGGCAGGTTGCCCTCAGTCGCCCTGATTAACAAAGTCTTGGGTCCTGCTATGGTTGCTGTCCCTTCTTCCATGATGTCAGGTAGTCATGGGTATAAAACATGCAGCCGACGCCATTACATCAGTCTTTCTTGCCGTGCGGTGCCCAAAGCAGAAGCAATTCGCAAGTGCCAGTCGGCCGACTCCTGAAATTTTCGTTTTCGAGTTTCAGAACTGAAGTCTTCAGCTTAAAGCTAAGTACCCCGTTGGGGAAACTTTTTCTTGCTCCTTACCGATGTCAGTAAAGGTTAATAATTGCATTACTTGTGGAAAGCAAATACCTCATAAAGATTTTCATTTGTACTGTATTCCTTGCCTAGGCCCTGACCATGACGTACCTTGCTGTCGGTTTTGTGCTTTATTTAATCAGCGCACTATCCGTCGTCAGTACATTTTTGCCTCTAAATATTTTGGTTCTCTGTTTAATTATCCAGAAATAACATCGGGTTAGCCATCCGATTACCGGGATTTCGAAAAAACACAAAGATAAAGACAGAGACAGGCCGTCAAGGCCCAAAACTGCCGACGAAGCTTCTCCTAAGCCAGTCGCCAGTTCGTCGGTACTCAGTGAGGTGCTTTCACAGCCCCTGATTCCCGCTACTTCTGACTCGCAGGCCTCTACTGAGATGCATTCGGAGTCCAGTATGCCGCGAGATACTTCACCTATGGAACCTGCTGATGTCTCTATCTTGGATGGGTCTGGAGCTACTGTGCAGGCACCGGCTTCTGAGGTGTATTCAGGCCTATAGACTTGCATATTAAACCGACTCCACCTTAAATTCAAAGGCCTAAGTCTCGATCTATGTCTAAAAAAAACTACGCCCAGGCCACATGTTCGGGCCCCTATGCCTAAAAAATGAATGATCAAAATGGCTGAAGATCTAATTACTCTAATCAGGGGTAGTCAACCCCCCCCCCCCCCTTCTAAGAGGCCTAGGGCTGAGCTTGACTATGAATCTTCTGATCAGGACTCTGTTTCTTCTGACTCTTCTAAAGAGCTGGATTTGTCCATACCTACTTATGAGGATTCTGATGCAGAGGATTCCATTCCCTCTGCTTCCCCCCCAGAGGACTTTTCTTTTGGGGAAACTTTACATACCTTAAGGGAGCATTTCCATTGGGAAAGTCAAGAATTTTCTGATTCAAAAAAGAGGCTTAGGGATTTTCTTCTTCTACCTCAGCATAGGCCTTTGGCTATACCTCCTGTACTAGACATTGTTGATGATGTGTTTTCGGAATCAAGTATGGCCCCTGATTCCCTGCCTCTGGCTCCTAGTAAACCTGACAGATACAACAGGGTTCCCAAGTCCCACAAGTTCCTTTTCAAAAATCCTGTTGCAGATCCTGAAACCATTTCTCAGGGGCCTAAGGGCATTAAGGCTTATACTGCTAAAAATCCTACTCCTTCTGATAGAGACTCCAGGGCGCTGGATAGCTGGAGTAAAAAGGTTTATACTTCTGCAACCTTGGCAATTAGGGCTTTAAACTGCCAATTTCATATGTTAAAATATCAACAGCATATTATTGGACTGCTTAAACAGAACATGGTGCTGATATCTGACTGTGTGGAAAATAAAGATTTACAGGATTTGTTGCATTCTGCTGAACAAGTTGGAAAACATACTTTGCAATGTGATTTTGATTCTTTAGAGGCCTTTTGCAGGGCTGCTGTTACTGGGTCTGTGCTTAGAAGTCATGCTTGGCTTAAGGAGCAATCTCTGCCTGATCATGTTAAAGCAAAATTGTTGGATGCTCCTTTAAATCAGGACCGCCTGTTTGGCAATAAGGCTGAAGAAGTTTTAAAAAAGATGGAAGATAAAGCTGAATCTATGCAAACTGTAAAAGATTTCTTACAAGTGCAACCTCTAAGATTTAGTAGGCACTGGCCTACTAAGAATTGGTCCTTTCCAGCTCCTTCCAGATCCTCTCAAGCCAAACCCAGACACACCAAAAGCACCAGGTTTCAGTCCCAGGGGACTCTCAGACCTAAGCAATGGGGGGGCTCCACTTCCAAATATGGAAATAACAAGCCACCCCCTTTTGGTAAACAGTCTCAGTGACTTTCATTTAAAATTACCAAGCACTTACCTTTTAGCCGCCCCTTTGGGGGGAAAGATTGCTCTTCATGCAAAAAACTGGGAACTCATAACCCAGGACAAATGGGTTTTAAATATAGTGTCCCAGGGATACAGATTTCATTTCCACACATTGCCAATAGGGTTACCACCTGTCCCACTTTGTGAGGGACAGTCCCTCTCTGGACAGTTGTATCCTTACTAAAAATATTAAAAATGGCAAATGTCCTGCGATTGTAGGACATAATTATCTCCCATATTTTATGTAATAGTTCCATAAAGTAGTTATTTCTGCATGTAAAATACCTAAATGTTACAAGAAACAGAATAAGCAGCTAAACTGCTACAAGAATAAGCTTTCACTTAGGCATAAAAGTAAAGTACTATCCTTTGTACTGACCGTGGGTATGTGTCGGCCTGTAAAATCTGATGTGTGTCCCAAAAATGTCCCACTTTGGCCATTTGAAAAGGTGGCAACCCTAATTGCCAACATCAAATGGGTGGCCAGACCTGCCCCCCAAATCAGTGGGCAGAGGCTCAAAAACAAGTACTCTCCCTCTTAAACATGGGGGCTATCCAGCCGGTACCAGAACAGGAAAAGGGACAAGGTTTCTATTCCAGGCTTTTCCTGGTACCCAGAAAAGACAAATCATGGCATCCAATTCTAGACCTGTCTGCTCTAAACAACTTTCTGGACATTCCAAAATTCAAGATGCTGACTCTTCATCAGTTACTTCCTATGCTAGGCAAAGATGCCTGGTTGGCAACTCTAGATTTAAAAGGAGCATACCTGCACATCCCAATCAGGGAATCTTGCAGAAGATACCTACGCTTCAAAGCAGGCTACTTGCATTATCAGTTCTTTGCACTGCCCTTTGGCTTGTCTACTGCGCCCAGGGTATTCACAAAGTGCCTGGCTCCAGTAATTGCATTTTGCAGGCTAAGAAATATTCAAATATATCCATACCTGCATGATTGTCTAATTCAGGCAGAAAATCAGGGCATTCTTCTAAATCATCTGGCATTTGTAAAAAAGGTTCTAAGTTGTCCGGGGTACACCATAAACGAAAAGAAATCACAACTGGTACCCTCTCAACAGATTGCATTCCTGGGTGCAAGCTTGAATACAACTGCCCAGATGGCTTTCCTCATGCCAGAGAAGCAAATTCATTTGGTAACTTACTTCAAACAAGTGGCCACAAAAACCCTGCTATCTGCAAGACAAATACTGCAAGCCTTGGGGTTCATGGCCTCCTGAATTCTTCTAATTCCATATGCAAGACTGCATATGAGGAAACTACAGTGGTACTTAAAAAGTCTATGGAGTCAACATTGTCACAGCCTGAAAACAATGATTCCTATCATACCTTGCCTATGCCTGGAGTTCCTATGGTGGCGAGGCCTGCCACCAAAACAAGAGACTGCCATTCACACTACCCCTTCCCGCCCAAATCCTAACTGCAGATGCATCAGACTATGCATGGGGGGCTCACGTGGCAGGGAAGTAGATTCAGGGCAAATGGAACCCAAATCAAATGCACCTACATAAGAAGTCAAAAAGAAATGTTAGCTGTACAGAATGCTCTGACAGCCTTCAAGGACTACATTCTTCCAGGACAACTAATGGTAAAGACGGACAACACTACAGTTATGTGGTACATAAACAAGCAGGGGGCTACACATTCCTACCCCCTCTGCAGACTAGCCATGGCATTGTGGAGCACAGCCTTGAGCTACCAAGTGCACCTTCAAGCTGAATTCCTGCCAGGAAAATTGAATACACTGGCAGACGGACTAAGCAGAAATCTCATGGACCCACATGAGTGGAAACTGGAACCACGGATTTTCAACATGTTGACAAGCAAATGGGGGAGCCCAGATATAGATCTATTTGCCTCCCCCCAGAACTACCAGTTGGACAAATTTTGCACAACGACTCCCCACAAAAAAGCCTGGAAAGTGGATGCTGTGTCCTTCACCTTTCCCCCTCTGCCTCTACTTTGCAAAATTCTGTTAAAAGTCAAACAGGACAAACCAAGAATGATTATGATTTGCTCCAGACAGGCCACGCCAACACTGGTACCCGCTCCTGCGCAGTGTGTCACAAATATCTCCATGGCACCTGCCTCAGACACCTTCTTTGCTTTCTCAGCAGGAGAACCAAATCCTGCACCATCAGCTTCCAACATTGAACCTTGCAGCATGGCTAATCACTTAAATTCACCCTTAGCATCCCTCAGCAAACCGGTGATGGATGTCATCTTGAAGTCAAGAAGACCTAGTACTAGAAAATCTTATGCTGACAAATGGAAAAGATTATGTGCCTGGAACCAATCTTTAGGGATGAGCACGGCAGCGCCCAATTTACCTCAGATTTTGCAATACTTAACTGAGATGCTTTACAAGGGCCTGTCTTTTTCCTCTATTCAAATCCACGCTTCAGCTATTTCAGCTCACTATAACACAGAACCACCCCTCTTTTCTCATCCCTGCTCAAGCAGTATCTCAGAGGGGCAAAGAACTTGAGACCACCCAGGAGAGCTCCTACCCCTGCGGGGACCTTAACTTTGTTTTGGAGAAACTCACTCTACCTCCTTTTGAGCCAGCTGCTACTGCATACTTTCTTTCTTGGAAAACAGCCTTCCTTTTAGCAATCACTTCAGCTAGAAGGATATCTGAATTACAGGTTCTTATGGCAGTGGAGCTTTTCATCTTCTTTCATGCGGACAGGGTATCTCTGAGGACTAATCCATCCTTCATGCCCAAGGTGGTTTCCACTGTGGCTCTTAATCAGTCCATTCATTTGCCAACCTTCTTTCCCAATCCATAGAACAAAGGGGAACAGATTCTGCATTCCTTGGACGTGCACAGACGACTTAGATTCTACTTGGACAGAACTAAATTTAGAAGAAAATCTGAACAATTGCTAGTAGCATTTGCTGCTGGGGCAGAGGGAAGGCTATTTCAAAACAAACCATTTCTAAATGGATAAGCCATTGCATTAATTTCTGCTATAAGCACCATGGAAAACCTATCCCCAGGGTATCAGATCTCACTCCACCAGGGCTGCATCTACTTCTGCAACCTTTCTCAGAGGTGTTCCTACCAGGGATATTCTAGAAGCTGCTACCTGGAGTTCTGTAATACTTTCACCAAGCATTATCATTTACCAATTTTCTCTAAATCCAGAGCTGGCTTTGCCACTGCTGTCTTACAGGGCCTTATAGCTGGTCCTAATGCTGTATAAATTCATTCTCCCAGCTATAGGTTTGGGAATCTACCCAAATGTAATGACTGCAACAGTGAAACACGAAGAACATAGTACAGTTGTGGACACTTACCATAAATGTAGATGTTTGAGTGTATTCAGTGTTGCAGTCCTGGTTACCCTCTCTCCAGCCCCCTGTTTTTCTCTGACTATACCTCTACTTTCTTTTACTATGCTTAAAAGCCTTTTTGGTGTATTTGCTTTTGGTTGGAGGTATATTTTTGTGTTTTTAATTTTATTTGCTCCCCATTTGGGAGGCACCTGACATCTGGGGCAATAAAAACTGATGTAATGGCGTTGGCTGCATGTTTTATACCCCTGACGACCTGACGTCATGGAAGAAGGGACAGCAACCGACACAGGACCCAAGACTTTGTTAATCAGGCCGACTGAGGGCAACCTGCCAGCAGATTACCCAAATGTAATGACTGCAACAGTGAATACACTCGAACATCTACACTTATGGTAAGTGTACACAACTGTACTTTTTTACCTACACAGGACTAAAGAATTTAGAAAATCAGGCCAATTATTTGTTTCTTTTTCAGACAAAAATAAAGGCTTGCCTGTTTCCAAGGTTACCCTGTCAAAATGGCTTTCAGATTGCATTTCATTTGCTTATAAGACTGCTGGCAAAAAGTTACCATAGTAAAAGGCCATTCAACAAGAGCAGTATCAACTTCATATGCTTTTAGGTCTAGGCTCCCAATTGATACCATTTGTGCAGCAGCTACTTGGGCAAGACCTCATACCTTTGTCACTCTTTACAAATTGGATTTGGCCTCCCAGGAGAGGTCATCCTTTGGGTCCACTGTGCTGAAGTGTCTCTTCGCTTGAGCCACCCGGGATAAAGGTGCTAGGGATGCTGTCCCATCCAGCAAGAATTACGGCGAGATAGGACTACATAACATAAAGAAGTTCTGTACTTACCATAATGTTCCATGTTTGTAGTCCATCTCGCCTACATTCTTGCGTCCCACCCTCTTGCCCCCTTCCTGTTTCCTGGAGGAACTGGTGGACTGTACTTATGCTGTCTGACCTGGTTGTAGTTGTCTGCCCACCTGGCATGGATAGTATTACACAGTGTTCTGTCTGTATGTACATAGTTATTGATAGCTTACTAACTATTAGGTACCTATTACTTTATTGCAAACAAGATCTGGGGAATTGCTGTGAGGCATCATGGGATAGGGGTTAGCCTCAAGCCAGTAAATGCTCTCGAGCTTTAGTATTGGCAGAGTTGGAGCCCAATATTGGCTCCGAACCTATCCAGCAAGAATTTAGGCGAGATGGACTACAAACATGGAACGTTATGGTAAGTACATAACTTCTTTTTATTATATCTGCTTGTTTTGGTATGTATTAATCTATCACGCCTAGCTGATAGTATTAGTTCAAAAAGATGGTGGCCTGGATGTGAAAGGTCTGTGATGATTTTCCTTACCCTTTTCATGACTCTGGAATAGTACAGGTCCTGTGAGGAGGGAAAACTAGCACCAATGATATTTTCAGCAGACCTGACTCAAAAATCATAAATCAAAAATAAATAACAATATAAGTAAAATTGTATATATAAATTTATATATAAAAATAAAAATGTAATCATAAATGATTTAATGATAAAGTCATAAATGATCATAAATGTATATTCTATTAAGCTGTGACTTTCAGTCAGTTGTAAAATGTTTGTCAAATTGCATATACTTTTACATTACACTAACATGTAGAGCTTTTTTATGTGTATTTTATTATGTTGTGACTGCATCGTTCAGCTGTAAAATGTTTGTCAAATTACATGTACTTTTAAATTGACCTAACACACTCACAGTATATTGTAGAGCTTTTGGCCCTAGGCTTTCACTGAAAATGTACTGTGCTGAGATGGAATTTTTCCCATCAAAAATATACACAGGTACATTTTTACTTCTGTAGTGACTTGGTAAAACAGTTAAAAGGTGTTCCAAAATGTTTCTGTTTTTTTTTCTTTGTCTGGGATTCCTAAGATAAAACGATGATGATGAGAGTTGTGGCATTATCTCCTCAAACTGCTGTCATCACCATAACATCAGTAAGCCTCACATCCAGACATCATCTTTTAATCAGCATACATGAAGAATTTTTTTTAATTCCATATAACTTATTATACCTATAGTGTTGATTCCACAGACTCAGGACAACCAGCAACCTTTGTTTGGAAATTGTTACTTGAAATAGGTTTCCATTTGGTCTGCTGGCCACTCTGTTGATCCTAGAGTATGCCCTGGCAGGCAGTATACGCTTGTTTCATAAAACAGGTTGTCTTACTTAGAGTATCTTCCTGTAGTCTGCTGTCTGTTTTATAAAACAGAATTTTCTTACTTCTCTCTCATAATGTATCTTTCTGCAGTCACTTCCTGTGTACCTTTGGCTTCCCAAGTCTCAACACATTTTCATGTAAACAATTGAGTCATGTTAGTATGCTGTGCCTCCTGTTTGAAATTGGAGCTTCATGTAGAAAAGCTAACAGTACAGTTTTTTAACCAGCCATTTCTTTGGACTTATAATTGGTTTCTTGATTATTTTCTCTTCCTGTGAAGAAAAGTGGTGCAGTTGTATCAGTGACACATAAAGTAACCAAGGAAGAAAAAAATTGTTGCAGCATGAATACCATATCAGTGCCCCCCCCTTTTTAGATTAGGTTTGAGTTTTTCTGTTTTACTGATATCCTATTGACAACTTTGACAACATATTTTTCATCTGTTTATTGTGTTACAGGTAATATTTATTGCAAGAATTTATTAGCATAAGTTTTCTTGTTAAGACTAGACATGTAGGAGGTTATGTTAATTTTGCAAGAAGTGTTTTTAACTGATATGGGGAGGAGCAGAAGCATGAAGCTGGGATTTTGGAATCTTGCAAGAGGATTATCAACTGGTTGAACATCAGAATACATAACAACTGATGCCTCTGGCTGCAAGTAAGTTTATTGACTGCTTCAGGAGCTTTTTTCTCAAAGTTCTACAATTACAGTATGTCTCACAGCTAGCTGTTTCTGTTTGTTGCATATTGTTTTTGTAGAAGTATTACATTAATTTCTAACATTGCATTTTTTTCTATTTTAGAGACTGGAGCAATTCATATATGCATGCCATGAAGCTCATGCTTTGATACAGAATGCTGTTATGAGAATGGAAATGAGTAAGCTACCAGAAACAGCTGAGGTATGGTGGCTGTCATTTTGTGCATTTATGTATTTACTTACTTATTAGCCAGTTAGGTGGATGGGCCCAAGGATCCAACTAGGTATGATCTTGCAGAGAATACAGAGATTAGTGTAGAACAGTGCTTTTCTTCTTCACATCTCCACCAGTTTGCTATAGACAGTGCATCACATTTAATATTGCATTGTTTTGTACTAATATTGTTTTCTTGTGCTTTTTATAATATTTGCTATTGCTTCTTTCAGTATTATTAACTTAAGTGTTTTGGCCATAAGGATAATGTACAAGGTTATCATATTCATGACAGTGAATTATTTTAACTTGCAATAGTCTTTGGAGAGTTGAAGTACTGAAAAGACCCGGTGTTACATATCTAGGAGCAAGAATGTAAACAGAGGTTTCTCATAAATCTGTAGTATTATTCACAAGTCCATTCAGGAAGACATAGGTTAAAAAATAAAAAAGTGCCCAATCCTGGTAGGTGCATTGGTGCCAGGACTGGAAAAAATGACAGTGGAGAATTCTTAAGGCATTGAAACATTCCTACAATGGGGTGAGGTCAGGCTGAGAGGGAAGATGAGCCCCCATTGTAAAAAGGAAGTAGTAGTCCACAAAAAACACAAAAACTGACAGGTCAAAAAAGAGCCATAAAGATGATAGAGTGGGCTGTTGTGGATAAGAAAGAAATGATGTATTAATACTATTATGCAAGAAGCCCTAAATTTACATATGGAAGATATTCAAAAGGATTAAGAGAGAAATTGTAGGAAAGGAAAACACTTGTCCAAGAAAAACTGTCAAAAGCTTCAGATGCAAATTTGTGTTCATTAATGTAACAGATTCATGAAAAACGTTATATAGAAAAAAACCTTGGTCTTTTTGTAAAAACAAGCTACTGAGGAAGTGTGAAAATATAAAGAACAAAACCTAGAGATTTTTGAAATGTATAAAAAAGAAACATGGACATGGGAAAGAAAGATTTGATATGGTGTAATATTTATACAAGTAAGAAAACCAAACTAATAAACACGAAAAAGCAGCTTCAAAAAGAATTCAAGAGAAGTACAGGCAGAGGCACCCAGATATGGAAAATTTCACAGCACAGAAAATAAAATCACAAAGCGGGAATGTATAACAGAAAAACTTAAACAAATAGAAGCTGAAGATGTCCTTCATGGATGCATCTGCAGTCATAACAAGTGGGTTGTCCTGTCGTCAGGCAGCCCTGCAGTCGGCCGGATTCCAAAGTCCGGGTCCGGCTTCGGCTGATGTCGCACTCCACCCGACGTCATCTCTGTTGGTCTTCGGGTATAAAGCATCAGCCGACGCCATTTTCCCCAGTCTTTCTTGCCGCGTGGCGCCCGAAGCAGAAGCTGTTCGCAAGTGCTGGTCGGTCGGATCCAGAGATTACTTCTACCGAATACTACTTCGAAGACTTCTAAAGCTAAGTACCCCGTTGGGGACTCTTTCTTGCCTCAGCCGATGTCAGAAAAAGTTAACAATTGTTTAACCTGTGGGAAACAAATACCTCATAAAGATTTCCACTCTCACTGTCTGCCTTGTTTAGGCCCAGCCCACGACGTAGCAGCCTGTTCGGCCTGTGCCTCCTTCAACCGACGAACGCTTAGGCGTCGGTCGGAGTTTGCAGAACAGTTTTTCGGTACTGATTTTGCGTACATTATGCCGTCGGATCCTCCGACTACCCAATCTTCCAAAAAACGCAAAGATAAAGACCGACACTCGCGGTCCACGGTTTCGGCCGAAACCACGGTAAAGCAAACCGCGAGTGTCTCGGTTTCGGCCGAAACCGAGAAAACTGATCAAAGTACAGCTGAACCTATTCTTACAACTGAGGCCCCTGCTACAACTCTTGAATCGACCTCAGAAATTTTACCCACTACGGTGGTTGACTTATCAGACACCATCCCTTGGATGTCTCTACCCCAGCACGTGGTGCTGCTAGGCCTCCAGCAGCCATGTCCATTAAGGCCTTCGCCAGGGCTAAAGCAGCCAAGACTACTAAATCAGTGCCTGTTAAACCCCCCCACATCCAGGCCCTCTTCTAGTTCTCAAATGCTTTCTTTGGCAGAATATTTAATTTCTTTAATTAGAGGATCTCAATCTCACCCAGACAGGGCCTCTCAGCCCCAGAGAAGAGACCTAGGGCAGAGCCCCTGAGCCAGTGTCTGCTGATGATACTGCTGATGAATCAGACATAACTGACCAGCCAGAGGCTCGCTTCTCCAATTTTGAAGATTCTGATGCTGAAGAATCCATTCCAGCTGCTTCCCCACCAGAAGAATTCTCCTTTGGGGAAACCTTGCATGCCACGCGAGAACAGTTCCAATGGCAGCAACAGGATTTTTCAGACTCCAGAAAAGACTTAGGACCTTTCTGCACCTCCCACAGCACAGGCCCTTAGCTATACCTCCTGTTCTCTCTGTGGTGGATGATGCTTTCAATGATGTTTGCTCCGCTCCAGATTCTTTACCCCCAGCCCCTGCCAAACCAGACAGATTTTACAGGGTGCCAGATACTCATCACCACCTTTACAAGGCCCCACTTGCAGACCCAGAAACTATATCCCAGGGTCCCAAGGCAGTAGCAGCGACCACAGCTAAAACCCTATTCCTTCTGAAAGGGAAGCAAGGTCATTAGACAGATGGGGTAAAAGGTCTACACTTCAGCTACTCTCTCAGCTAGAGCTTTAAACTGTCAGTTTCACATGATACAATACCAAGAGTTTATGCTTGATCAGTTAACTAAAAAACTAACCACTGATGAATCTCTTGATAAGAAATATGTATTAGAGATGGTAAATAACATACAACAGGTTAGCAACCATTCCTTAAAATGTGGCTATGATGCACTGGAGGCTTCATTTAGATCAGCCATGACAGGCACAGTGATAAGAAGGCATGCATGGCTAAAGGAACAAGCTTTACTGGATCATGTTAAAGCTAAGTTGCTAGATGCTCCTATGGACAAGACAAGTTTGTTTGGTACACCTGCCCAGCAGGTTATGAAGAAAATGGAAGAAAAGGCAAAATCTGTTCAAACTGTTAAAGATTTCTTGCAGGTTCAACCCCAAGGTTTAGCAGGAACTGGCCTGCCAAAATTGGTCCTTTCCTGACTCCACAAAATTTCAAAGGGGCAGGAATAGACGTTCCAGAGGCAGAAACCAATCCAGAGGAGGTGCCTACAGAGGACGACAGTGGCAAGGTAACAACAGAGGCACAGACGCAGCCACTGCCACTACATCAGCACAACCACAGTGACTTAATCCTAACTCCGCCTACCAGGGAACAAATAGCAGCTCCTCTAGGCGGAAAGTTAACCTTATTTTCAAAGAACTGGCACTACATAACAAAAGACAAGTGGATTTTACAAACCATAGATCAAGGTTACGGTTTCACTTCCACACTTTACCAGTCAAAGAGGAATGCCAAATCTACCTCCAAATCAAAAACAGAGGCTCTACCAGATAATGGAGTTAGCAAACATGAGAGCTGTGGAAAGAGTGCCAACAGCAGAACAAGGAAAGGGGTTCTATTCCAGACTATTCCTAGTTCCAAGAAAGGAAAAAGTTGGAGACCAATTCTCGACCTGTCCACCTTAAATACATACATCATTGTCCCAAAATTCAAAATGCTGACCCTACAGCAACTTCTTCCCATGCTGGGCAAGGAGTCTTGGCTGGTAACTCTAGATCTCAAGGAGGCATACCTGCACGTCCCCATTCGACCAATCTGCAGAAGATACCTCAGATTTCTTGCAGGATCAGAGCACTATCAATTCTCAGCATTGCCCTTTGGCTTATCTACTGCCCAGAGTATTCACAAAATGCCTGGCATCAGTAATCGCCCATTGCAGACTACAGGGAATTCAGATTTACCCATACCTGGACGACTGCCTACTACAAGGGGACAACAAAAGCAAGCTGACAACAGATTTACAAAGGGTCATTTACTTGCTACAAGGACTGGGATACACAGTCAATTTACAAAAGTCAAGGCTGATACCATCCCAAACAAGGACATTCTTGGGCGGAATTGGACACAGTACAACAAATGGCATTCCTGACTACAGAAAAACAAAAGAACTTCCTCTTTACTTCTTGGCACTAACAAAACTGAACGAGTTAACAGCAAGAAAATTTCTGCAGGCCTTGGGCTTCATGGCATCATGCATAATCTTGGTCCCATTTGCCAGACTACATATGAGGAAACTACAGTGGTACCTAAAGAATTTATGGTCCCAACACAGACACAGTCTAGAAACAGAAATCCCACTAATTCCATGCTTAAAACAGGAGTTCCTATGGTGGGCTCAGGCATGCCAGTCAAACCCAGGCCTACCCTTTCGCAGATGTCAACCAAGCCAGACCATCACAACAGGCGCTTCAGACCTAGGATGGGGGCCCACATGCTGGACAAATGCGTGCAAGGATTGTGGACACAGGATCAACTTCACCTGCACATCAATCTAAAAGAAATGCTGGCAGTAAAACTGGCAATCCAAAAGTTCAAACCATTCCTCAAAGAGGGCCAGTTGATGATAAGGACAGACAACACCACAGTCATGTGGTACATCAACAAACAAGGAGGCACTCATTCATACCCCTATGCAGAATGACCTTGGAGCTGTGGACCCTGGCACTCAGCTACAACATTCAGTTACAGGCAATGTTTGTACGGGGAAAGACAATACTCTAGCAGACATATTAAGCAGAACCACTTGGATGCCCACGAATGGAAGCTGCACCGGACATCTTCAAGACCATCTCAAAGAAATGGGGAATGCCACAGATAGACCTATTCGCATCACCTCTCAATCACCAGCTCAAAAATTCTGCACAAGGACATTCCACCCACTAGCATGGAAAGTGGACTCACTCTCCTTCAACTGGAAAGGCCTAACAGCATATGCATTCCCACCTCTTCCTTTGATACACAAGGTACTACTAAAAATCAAGGAAGAACGTCCAAGGATAATCCTGATAGCCCCAAACTGGCCAAGACAACACTGGTACCCACTACTGAAGAGCATGTCTCGAACAATATGTGGCCAATACCCTGATGCCTTTGATGTTAACTCAGAACAACTACAGCATCATACATCCAAACCTAAAACGCTGCAACTGACTGCATGGAACATCACATAGCAGCAGCTAATCCAGAACTTTCCCAAAGAGTTAAAGACATTATTCTTGAAGCACGCAGGCCTTCAACAAGAAGGAACTATGCTGGAAAATGGAAAAGGTTTGTCATTTGGAGTACCGAAAGAGGAAAAGATGTGTCAAACATAGATATGCCTAACATTCTGGAGTATCTGGCCGAACTTCTTCATTGAGGCCTGTCCTACTCCTCCAAGATACATGCATCAGCTATTTCAGCAGAATACAGCTTTGATCCACCTGTTTTTCGCACCCTTTGCTCAGGCAGTTCCTCAGAGGAATCAAGAATGTAAAACCTCCAAGGAAACCACCATTACCAGCCTGGGATTTAAACTTTGTGCTAGAAAAGTTGACACTATCACCCTTTGAACCAGCAGCAACAGCAGACCTACAACACCTGTCATGGAAAACTGCCTTCCTACTGGCAATTACTTCAGCAAGGAGGGTTTCAGAACTACAGGCCTTAATGGCAGTGCAACCCTTCCTAATCTTCCACCAAGATAGAGTGTCCATGAGAACTAATCCTACATTTATGCCCAAGGTGGTATCCAGAGTATCTTTAAACCAGGCAATCCACCTACCTACCTTCTTTCCCAACCCACAAAACAGAGGGAAAGAATACTGCATACCTTGGATGTACATAGACAGCTACGCTACTACTTGGACAGAACAAAAATAGCAGAAAGACTGACCAACTTTTTGTAGCCTATGCAACAGGAAGGGAAGGAAAAGCTATTTCCAAACAGACAATCTCCAAATGGATAGGAAATTGCATACGATACTGTTACTCCTTCCATGGAAAACCAATTCCACAGAACATAAGACCTCATTCTACAAGGGCAACAGCCACTACCACAGCCTTCTTACGAGGAGTGGCAACCAAAGACATTATTGAGGCGGCTACTTGGACCTCCGTGCATACATTTGCCAAGCATTATAATTTGCCTCTATATTCCAGATCCCGAGCAGGGTTTGCCACTGCTGTACTGCAAGGGATCCTAAACACACCATAATCTACTTTTATCCTCCTCCCTAGTTGGCTATGGTATTCTACCCACTTGTTATGACTGCAGATGCATCCATGAAGGACATAGTACAGTTTTGTACCTACCATAAATGTAGATGTCCGAACTGGATAGCATCTGCAGTCAGGATTACCCTCCCTCCTTCCCCTCTGTGGTACTCCTAGGGTGTTTACCCTCCTAATAGCTAGCTGTTGGGGAGTCTTTATGGTGTATTTGTTTGTATATATGTACATATATGCTTATTGTTGTGTTTACCTCTATCTATTTGGAAACATTGGCATCTATCCAAATTTTAGTCTGCAAGAGGGCTACTGGCATCTGGGGCAAGAAACACTGAGGAAAATGGCGTCGGCTGATGCTTTTATACCCGAAGACCAACAGAGATGACGTCGGGTGGAGTGCGACATCAGCCGAAGCCGGACCCGGACTTTGGAATCCGGCCGACTGCAGGGCTGCCTGACGACAGGACAACCCACTTGTTATGACTGCAGATGCTATCCAGTTCGGACATCTACATTTATGGTAGGTACAAAACTGTACTTTATGGAATATCTGCAAAGTGAAGGATTTAGTGTAGACAGTCCAACTCAGGATCTGATGTTGCCACTCTTCATTTATTCATGACAGTTGGTGCTCAGCTGATATAACAAGCTCGTGCCAGCCAAAAACTCTCGAGCTAAGGTTACCCATAGTGCCTCTCTTCCCTTCCCCTTCAGATCTCGTTTGCCATGTAGAGTTTCAAGATGTGTTAGGCCTGCTCTCAAGCTAAGTATTTTTCCATCTTAAACCTTGTTATTTCTAGTCGTTTTTTTTTTTCATAGATATTATTAAACTAGTGTGTGAGTGCTGTTATCTTCCCTTATTACCGTTTTCAGTATTTCCCTTTTTACTATAGCTGGTATTGGTCTCTCCCTTTCCCCCTTACCTCTGGTAATTCCCTAATACCATCACTGGTATTCTTCCTCTTTTTTTCTCCTTTTTTCTACCCTTCTGGGTATTTCTGCATTACCGTTGTTGGTATCCAAAAAAAAATCTTCTTGCTAGCTGTCCTCTCTATTACTGTGTGTTTGTGTGGGTGATCGCGTGAAAGTCTTCAGTTTGATAATTTGTTTTTCTTTTCGAACATGACTGACAAAAAAAGGTACCACAGGTTTCAAACAGTGTGATAAATGTGGCAGGAAGATTCCCATCTCTGATGGGCGTCTTTCCTGCATATATTGTCTAGGAGTGCCACATCTACAGGTCCAACCTGCGTGTGACCTCTGTGAGGACTTTAGTGCCCGCACCCTAGCAGAGCGTAAAAATAAGTTGATCCTAAAGGGTTTATTAAAAACCTCTTTCTCGGAGGCTTTGTCTGAGGCGGAGGTATCAAAACCTCCTAAGAAAGAAACAAAGAAGAGGAGCCATTCGGTCCCAGTGTCTCTTTATTCACAGGAACTGAAAACTACTAAGGGCCAGATTCATTCTGAACCAAAGACTAAACCTAAATTGGCACCAACATCTGTCTCGGCACCGGAGCCTAAGACCCCCACCACACTGCTGTCCTTGACTATAGAACTGACTACTATAACCGGCATGGTACTGACCCCTTCCACAGTACCACAGATCCTCTCGACACCAACAATAGCTTCCCCATTAAAATTATTCACTTCCCCTCCATCACAACCTTCTGGTCATTCGATCACAGTGCCGAAAAGTGGAAACCCTAGCCAGGACTTGATTTTCCCCGTCTGTTGATCCCTTTGTTGGGCAGCAGCTCAGTCCGTTTATTGACCGACCAGAATCTCCATTGGGGATGTCCATTCACTCCACCAGGAGCCTTTCGGAGCTTGATGTAGTGAGACTTGCGGATCAACTCTTAGCGGCCAGAAGAATTCCAACCCCTTCTAGGACCTCCCTCCCACCTGGAGCCGAGGTTTTTTCTCCACAGACTCCAACTTACCTTTCTCCTTCAACCTTCCCATGGGATATGGAGCCCTTGATGCCAACGTCTTAGGTACTGTTGGTGGATCTCACCGTGGTTCCGAAATCTGCTTTGTGGACTTTGGCTCAGTTGGGGCCAACCCACCCACGGGACCATGACTTGGCTGCCGGCACCGTGATCCCTAGTACACCACCGATTCTTTCCACGGTGCCATCTATGGTTCCAGTTGCTTTGACAACTTCGAGTCCTCTCATGGCTCCTTCTCTGGAGGTGGCCTCATGGGAGCAGGGTGTGACCCCAGTTCCAAAGTTGTCTTTCTGAGTTCTGGGCTCCCATCCCTCTTCAGGTGAGCCTGCCTTCCAGATTATGGAGAGAGCACTCGCCTCAGCAAGCTGTCAGTTGGCACCCCCAGCACCGGAATGTCACACATATATATATATATATATATATATATATATATATATATATATATATATATAAATATATATATAGATATATTTGTCCTCTGGCTCGCAGCCGTCACAGTCTACTACACTGTGGAAATGGGCATGGGAGCAGCAGGATACCCTACCGCAGGGTACCCTGTCTTCGGAGTCCTCTTCAGACCTCCCCCCTTATGAGCCACCCCATAAGAGATCGTGCAAGAGGAAGCATGTTGATTTACCAGAAGAATCTCTCACCAAAGATACGGATTATGATGAAGGGGAAGGGTCCCCATGGTCATCCCCTAAAGATGTCTCCATTGGAGACATACTAGAGATCTTAAAGCAGAGGGGTGACTGGAAGCCCACCAACCCTTCCTCTGAGGAACCTGTCTTCTTGTAGGCTTTCTGTGCCTGACCCTCTACTTCCTGGGTGACCCTGCCTGCAGATGAGTAAGTCAAGCTCATTGTGCAGTGTGCTTGGAAGGCCCCAGACACCATTGAGCCAATCCTGCGGAGACCTGACAAAATACCCCCCCCCCCACGGGGATCAACCCCACCGGTCCAAGGGCCTGGCAGTAGACGCTATGGTGGTGGTGGCGGCCACGAAGAAGGAACTCGCAGAGGAAAGTCTTACTGTCCATTCTCCAAACTGCGACTGTCAGACGTTGGACAGATTAGGGAAGCGGATTTGTGTTTCATTGACCTTTGCCATATGGTCATTGAATTTTTTGGCACTTTTTACCGGTCTTCAAGGAGACCTGATCACTGAACTCTCAGAAACCTTAGCAGGAGCAGTGTCTGATAAGGTACTTGACAAGGTTGTCTCCCAGCTTGCCACCCTAGAATCCATCTCTAACTCAACCATGCAGTTGATTGCGCATACAACTGAAGGAGCGGCCAGAGCAGCAGGTGCAGGTGTTGTCATGAGATGTCACACCTGGATCCACTTGTGCAACTTCGTGGACCCTTTCAAGTCTTCCTTCTTCACCTCTCCCGTTGATGCTACATCTCTGTTTGGCCCAAAAGTTAAAGACACATTAGCCAGGTGTGAGAAGGATGTAAAGACCCTGTCTGCTGTGGGCATGCGTTTTTCCACCCCTCAAAGATCCTATACCAGGAATCAGAGAAGTGGAAAGATGTGGTTCAGGAAGTCCCAAGAGCCTTTTCATGACACACGTGGCGAGTTTTCCCCCTGGGGCAGAGGGGGGAACTGATGCCCCTCCCACGGCAGAGGGGGCTCGCGTAACCAGGGCTCCAGCTATTCCTTCCGTGGGCAGCCCAATAAGCACTCCTAAAGAGTGGCCTGATTGCGTGCCTCTGGAAGCAGTCAGGGGACGATTCTGTCTGCACCACTTAGCATGGCATTTAATAACATCAGATTCCTGTGTGCAGACAATAATTGCCAGAGGTTACCATATCCCCTTCGATCTTTATCCAAAGCTGCAAAGGTGAATCCCAGACATTCCACTCAGTTAGAGGGAGGCAGCAGCTTAAGAAATTCTAAAGCTGCTCGAAGAAAGAGTCATCCAAACAGTCCCACCAGACCAAGTAGGATCCGGATTTTACTCAAGTTTCTTTTTAGTGCCAAAAAAGATGGGGGGGTTGAAGGTCAATTCTGAACATCAGTATCTTGAACAAGTTCATCAAACAGGAAAAATTCCGGATGGTCATGGTTCAGTCTTTCCTTCCATTTCTGGAAAAAGATAGATCTTCAAGATGTGCATTACCACATAAAAATGGACAAATGGTCCAGAAGATATCTCCGCTTCCAGCTGGGAGCCAGTCATTACCAATTTCGGGCACTGCCGTTTGGTCTCACCACAGCCCACTGGGTGTTCAAATGTATTGCAGTAGTAACAGCTCACTTGAGGCTGCAAGGATTTCAGGTGTTTCCCTATCTAGACAATTGACTCCTTACTGCCCCCACCAATCATCGACTGCTTTATGCCTTACATTAGACTCTAGAACTGGCAGAGCTCTTAGGCATCTCAATAAACAAGGAGAAATCAAAACTGACACCCACTCAAAGTTTCGAATTCACTGGAACAACATTCGACACCAGATCCTGCCTGGTTGCTCTACCTTATCACAGATTACAAATGTTAAGATCTCAGCTCCAAACAATACTCTCTCAAGACATAGTCCTAGCTTTCTATGTCTTACAACTACTAGGGTCAGTGGCAGCAACAGTCACCCTAGATCATCTGGCGAGATTTCACATGAGGCTGCTTCAATGGCTTCGAGTGTCACAGTGATCTCTATTAATGCACCCCATGTCTTTTCCAATCCGCATAACAAACTGTTGCAAACAAGATCTGAATTGGTGGATGAAGCCAGAACAGGAGGTATGGAGTCGCCCTTTCTCAGCCCCCTTAACCCAAGGCCATAGTGACCACGGACCCATCCTGGGGGGGGGGGGGGCATTTTCAGGGAAAAACAGTCAAAGGCACTTGGTCCCCTTTAGAGGCCAATCTCCATATAAATGCCCTACAACTGAGGGCGGAGCTTCTAGCGTTGCAAGCATTCCAGTCTGCCCTTCCGTCGGGTACAATTGCCATCCAGTCAGACAACATGTCGGTCGTCTGGTATATCAACAAACAGGGAGGATCCAGATCCTATTCCTTATGGCGTGAAGCCCTGAGAATGTGGCAATGAGTGATAGCTTCAAACCACTTTCTGACAGCAACACACATTCCTGGGAATTCCAACATGATTGCAGACAAACTGAGCAGAAACATCCTTCTACCTCACGAGTGGTCTCTCAATCCCTTAGCAGCAATTGAAATTTTCCATCATTTGGGTCAGCCTTGCTGCAATCTGTTTGCATCTCCCATGAACCACAAATGCAGCAGCTGCTTTGCCCTAATCTCCCCTCGTGGAGTCACCAAGGGACGCTCTGATACATGATTGGCCCCGGGACTGCTTTATGCTTTCCCTCCTTTTCCTCTGATACCACAGTTTTTGAAGAAATAGTCCTGAAATTAAAGAGAAACAGGTGGAACAGGAAGCATCTGATCAGTGTCCACATGGAGATACTCTGGAGCCTTCAGTAGGAAACCAGTACAGAAGTTCAATTGGTGTTGCACAGCAAGGGAAGGAGCAAGAAATGGTTGCATCTCTGACACAGTCAATGATGTGGGAGTGATAGGCCAGTGAGTTCCCATATGAAAGAGCAACATATAGCAAAGGATGCCGCTGAAGAGAATGCGTCACAGGAAGATGTTATGGAACTTTCTGTGGAATGCCTCAGGAAACAGAAAATAAAGAACATGCCCTCAGTTTAGAAGAAAAAGATCTAAGAGAAGACTTGCGTAATGTAACAGAGATGGATAGACATATTAAGATTGATAAAAGAAATAGATTACAGAAAGTCAGTAAGACCCAAAATGTTGGAAGACTGATAAATGAACACAGTAATCAAGACTATTAACAGAAATTCATGTGATATAACAGAATTAATAGGATATATTACTGTGCAGCAAAATGAATAACCAATAAAGTCTTACCACAAAAATACAGAGCAGTAAGGAAAGAGTAGGGAAGAAATCAAATGGCATCATGGAAGTATCACATAGAGAAAATTATAAAGCAATTAAGACAAGAAGTGTCACTGTTAAAACAGTATAGAAGAGGGAACAGATCAACCAAAAATACTTAGAAAGATAGACACGATAAAGCAATGTTTGGTATTAGAAGAGACCAGGATATACTGTATACTATTATAAATAATAAACTAAAGATATTGCACAGGCAGAAAAACTTAGAAGATGTGTAGGTAAGTGTAAAGGAAAAGTACAAAATAAGCATTCATTGATGACCCCAAAAAGTTTTATAGAGAATTGGAAAACAAATCAAAAGAAATAGAAACACACAAAAAAAGAGAAGAAATAGGCACATTTTGAAGAAATATCTATGAGGACCCTGTGGAACATAACAAAGATTCTGAATGGATAGAAGTAGTGAAAGTTATTCTAAGAAATTCAAATGCACAGGATATGAAATGGGATGAAGTTACGGCCAGCAAAATTTAAACAAAATTAAGAAAAGCTCCTAAATGGAAAACCACAGGCCCAGATGCAGTACGTAACTTCTGGCTAAAAGTATTAACATTGTTGCATAAAGATTTAGCCCTGAATTATATGTGCACCCCGAACAAACACCAGCATGGTTAACAACAGGAAAAAATGATACCCTTTTTATGAGTCAACCTGCAAGCTGTCCTAAAAATTATAGTTCAATAACCTGCCTTCCGACGATATATAAACTATATATACTGGAACTGATGCTGATAGAGTTTATAGTCATTTGAAAGAAAACTTAATCATGGCAATTAAATAGAAGGTTAATAAAAGAAAGTCATATAAACATGGATCATTTGTAAATTGTAAAACAGAAGAATCTAAATACGTTAGGGAAAGATTGCAAAAAGGTGCTTGACAGCATCCCACATTCATGGATAAATTACATTGATCAATTGTATTGCATTGACCATGAAACAGTGGCAAACCACTTTACAACTAAGTCATGATAAAGGACAAATTATTATATAAGGGATTAAATTTCAACGGAGGATATTCTAGGGTGACTATTTGTCATTGCTGCTCTTTTGCCTTGCACCTAAGCCATTAAGCTGTCTACTTAACAAATCAGGTAATGGTTACAGTTTGGCTCCCAGACAACAGCGTGTAAAGACCTCTCATTTTCTTTTTGTGAACGATTTAAAAGTGTAGTTCATCAGATGAGGTGAAAGCAAAACTGAAAGTGGCAAACCTTTCTCAAATTATATAAGAATGTAATTTGGTCTTGACAAATGTGCAAAAGCAACATTTAAAGCAGGGGAGCTGCAGCACCAAAAAATATCAGTCTGGGACAGGATGTGATACAAAGGAACTTGAGCCGGAGGGAGTGTATAAGTATTGTATGTATAAGTATTTAGGAACTGATGAAGGATTGACAATAAAACATGAACAAATGCAAACAAAACTCAGTAAAGAATATTTTAGAAGACTAAAATTAATACCGGAAACAGCCCTGACATGTAGGAAGAAAGCTGAAGCTATAAATCAATTTGATCTTCTTGTTGTAACTTACAGTTTTCAGGTGATTGACTGGACTCAAAAAAAGTATCGGATCAGTTAGACAGGCAAACAAGAAAATGCTTCATGCTTATTAAATTATATATAAAAATTAGTGTATACCAAGATTATGCATTCACCATTCTGAAGGAGGTGTGGACCTCTTCAAAACTGATTGCATATATAGATTAGCAGTCACAGGACTACATTCATTATTTGCTGACCCCATTGGATCCAAACATAGTGAAAATTTTGAAACATGAAGAGAACAAATCTAAGATGACTTCCCTGCTTAATTTAGCAGAAGCATAACAGGGTCAAATGGGAATGAAAACCAAACCAGAAGTAGGCAAAAATCAGGCAGCAACTGAATGTGCCAGAAATCAAAAGAAGGATATAAGGAGAAGGATCAGATGAGAAGGCAAGAAATTTGGAAAAGGCATAAATATAGTTGTAAGTACAGAAAACTCCTGGAATCAAAGATTGTAACAGTGCTAATGGCATGAACTTTAATCATACTTTGATTTATCAGTGGGATCCATTCCCATCATGAGTTGGAGAAATTAAACAAGAAGATGTGGCTATTTGACCTCAACATAACTTTTGCTCAGTAGCATGGAAGCTATTACTAGTCCTCTGCTCCGGTACTTGAATTTCATTACTAAAGAGCAGTATCCCCTTCCGTATTAGTTGTTTTTTCACTTTAGTAATCATTGGCACATCGCACTCTGGTAGTTCAGGAGGGAGGCTTGTGGTTCGAGATTCCTTACATTTTTGTGATTTCTTTGTATAAGGCTACACACTGATCAATTGGTTGGTTGGACTTCTTCCAGTGTGAAACTGTAGATGTTCTTCATCTCACATTGCTGCAGTCCTTACACTTGGGGTAGTCCGCTGTCCTCGGTCGGCCCGAATATCAAAGTATAAGGCTGACGTTGGTCAAGGCGCATTTGACTGACATCAGGACGTCAGGGTACAAATGCGCATGACCGACGTCATATCCTCAGTCTTTTTTGCCGCATGGTCCGATGCAGAAGCAGCGTTGCAAGTGCCGTTCGGCGTTCTGAAATTTTTCGAATTCGGAGTTTCAGACCGAGTCAAAGTTGGCTAAGTACCCGTTAGAATATTTTAGTTTTTCTTGCCTCAGTGGTATACCGGATGTCAGAAAAAGTGAATAACTGTATTTCTTGTGGGAAACAGATACCGCATAGAGATTATCATACTTTGTGTATTCCTTGTTTAGGGCCTGAGCACGACGTTGTTGGGTGTCGCTCTTGTGCTAGATTCAATAAGCGCACTATAAAGAGAAGGTTAGATTGTGCCAGGTTAGTCTTCGGGAAGCGGTGCAATTATAAAATGCCGTCGGATGCTCCGACGCCCGCTTCTTCGAAGAAGCGCAAGGACAAAGCAGCTAAGCCTAGGCTAGAAGAACCATCCGTACCGGACGCCGGTTCTTTAGAGGTGTCGGTGGAGCCGGTGGCTCCGCCGGAGGTTTCTTTGGAGTCCCAGGGAGAGACTTTGTTATTGCAGGATGTGGCCTCTCAGGAGGCAGGTCAGGCTGAAGGGGCTTCTCAGGTTACTGTACTACCCTCCCTTCCTAGGGTGGTTAGGCCCTCTCCTTCTGTTTCCAAGGCTTCTCCCAGAGGCAGGCCAGGTTTAGCTTCAGTTGGTGTCACCCCTAGTTCTTCAGGAACTGTGCCCAAGAAGCATATGCTTAAAATGGCAGAAGATTTGATTACTTTGATTAGAGGTTCTTTGCCCCCTCCTGATAAGAGACCTAGGGTGGAACCTGAGCTAGGGAGTTTTGAGCAGGCCTCGGATGTTTCAGAGTCTTCGGCTGAAGACTTGCAGGAGTATTCTCCTTATTCTGATTCTGATGTGGATGATTCTACTCCTTCTGCTTCTCCTCCTGAGGATTTTTCTTTTTCAGAGACTCTTCATTCCATGAGGGAGCATTTTAAGTGGGAAGGTCAGGACTTCTCTGATTCCAGGAAAAGGCTTAGGGAATTTTTGTTTTTACCCCAGCATAGACCTTTGGCTATACCTCCTATTCTGGATGTGGTGGAAGATGTTTTTGCAGAGGCTTCTCTTAATCCTGATTCTTTGCCTCCTGCTCCTGTTAAACCGGATAGGTATTACAGGGTGCCTGAAGCTCATAAGTATCTTTTTAAGAGTCCTAGGGCAGACCCAGAAACTGTTAGTCAGGGGCCTAAAGGTGTTAAGGCTTCTGTTGTCAAAAATCCGGTTCCTCCAGATAAAGAGGCCAGGGCTTTGGATAGATGGGGAAAGAAAGTTTATACTTCTTCCACCCTAGCTATGAGGGCTTTGAATTGCCAGTTTCACATGTTGAAATACCAAAACTATCTCCTTTCACAATTGAAGTCTAAGGTAGATGCTCTGGCGGAAGGTATTGAGTGTAAAGAGTTGCAAGATTTAGTACATGTTTCTGATCAGGTGGGTAAGCATTCTTTGCAATGTGGTTTTGATGCTGTACAGGCCTCGTCTAGGGTGGCTGCCACTGGGTCAGTTCTTCGCAGGCACGCTTGGCTGAGGGATCAGAATTTATCTGACCATGTTAAGACAAGGATTTTAGATGCTCCTTTACAATCTGATGTGTTGTTTGGTTCTCCTGTTGAGGCAGTCTTAAAGAAAATGGAAGACAAGGCTAAGTCTATGCAGACTGTTAAAGATTTTTTGCAGGTTCAGCCTCCGAAGTTTAGTAGAAATTGGCCTACCAAGGGGTGGACGTATCCTTCTTATGATTCCCAGTCTAGGGGTAGGTCTAGACGTGGTAGGGGCAGAGCTCAGGGCTCTTTCAGGCCTAGAACAGGGAGTTCACCTGCACAGTCTTCGGGTGAGGGCAGGGGGCAGTCCTTTCGTAAACAGACCCAATGACCTACCTTTTCAGCTTCCAGAGCCTTCTCGTCTGGCAGCACCTTTGGGAGGAAAGTTGGCACTTTTCAAGGAAAATTGGAGTTTGATTACCCAAGACAGATGGGTATTGGATATCATACACCACGGTTACAGGTTTTATTTCCATACCTTGCCTCCTTTCAAAGGCATGCCAGACGTTCCTCCTCAACAAAGAATAGAGGCTCACAAACAAATTTCTCTGTTACTTCAAATAGGGGCCATACAGCCGGTCCCTATGCCAGAAGTGGGCCTAGGATTTTATTCTTGCCTGTTCCTAGTACCAAAGAAAGGGAACACGTGGAGACCAATTTTGGATTTATCTACCCTCAACACTTATCTGGACATTCCCAAGTTCAAAATGTTGACGTTACAACAGCTTTTACCTCTGCTGGGCAAAGATCATTGGATGGTAACTTTGGATCTCAAGGAGGCTTACCTTCATGTTCCTATCAGACTGAGTTGCAGGAAGTATCTGCGTTTTCTGGCTGGGACTTCTCATTATCAGTTCTCTGCATTGCCCTTTGGCTTATCTACTGCCCAGAGTGTTCACGAAAGTTCTGGCTCCAGTGATAGCTTTCCTCAGGCTAAAAGGAATACAGATCTATCCTTATTTGGACGATTGCCTGATTCTGGCTCAAGGAAGGGACGAGCTTCTTCATCATTTGGAATATGTGATAGGAGTGCTAAGATGCCTGGGGTATTCTGTGAACGAAATAAAGTCCAGTCTAGTACCCTCTCAGGACATGTGCTTTCTGGGTGTAAGACTGAATACAGCATCCCAGATGGCCTTTTTGACCCCGGACAAACAAAAGAATCTTTCCTTTTACTTTCATCAATTGTCTCATCAGTCCAGGCTGACTGCAAGGACAGTCCTTCAAGACTTGGGGTTCATGGCATCTTGTATTCTGGTGCTTCCCAATGCCAAACTGCATATGAGGAAGTTACAATGGTATCTCAAAAATATATGGACACAGCACTGCCAGGATCTGGACACTGTCATTCAAATAATACCTTGCATTCAAAAGGAATTGTTGTGGTGGGCTCAGGAATGTCACCTAAACAAGGGACTCTCTGTGACCCGGCCAGAGGCGAGTCAGATTCTAACGACAGATGCCTCAGACAAAGCTTGGGGAGCTCATCTGAATGGAAAGTGGATACAAGACAAGTGGCCTGCCAGACTACAACATCTACATATCAACTTGAAGGAGATGTTAGCAGTCCAGTTTGCATTAATAGCTTTCAAGGATTTACTTCTTCCAGGGCAGGTGTTGATTCTAACAGACAACACAACTGTCATGTGGTACATCAACAAGCAAGGGGAACACATTCTTATCCTCTATGCAGGCAAGCAATGATTTTGTGGGAGACTGCTCTCAGTTTACAGCTAAATCTTCAGGCAAGGTTTCTGCCGGAGCACAGAACTCCTTAGCAGATGTGTTGAGCAGACAATTATGGATCCCCACGAGTGGAAATTGGATCCTCATGTATTTCAGAAATTGACAGTGTCATGGGGAACTCCAGACATAGATCTGTTCGCTTCTCCACTAAACCACCAGCTGCCAAAGTTTTGCACGAAAAGGTTTCATCCCACAGCTTGGAAAGTGGATGCTCTTTCTTTCAATTGGAGCAATCTTCATGTGTATGCCTTTCCACCTCTGCCTCTCCTCCCAAAGGTACTACTAAAGGCAAGACAGGACAAGCCAAGGATGATTTTGATAGCTCCAGATTGGCCTCGACAGCATTGGTACCCATTACTGAGAAGCCTGGTACGGGAGCCTCCATGGCCTTTGCCTTCGATTCCACACCTGTTGTCTCAGGAGGACAGTCATTTGCTCAATGTCAAGCTTCACTCTCTTCACCTAACAGCCTGGCATATTCTGTTTTGAACCATAGTGGGTCTCAACTTCCACAGCAAGTTTTAAATGTTATTTTGGAAGCTAGAAGGCCTAGTACAAGGAAAGTGTACACAGATAAATGTAAGAGATTTTTATTTTGGAGTGCAGCAAAGGATTTTGATGTTTCTGAGCCTAATTTAAGTGTGGCTCTTCAATATCTTACTGAGTTACTGGACAAAGGTTTGTCCTTCTCTTCTATTAAGGTTCATGCTGCAGCAATTTCGGCTCACTATGATTGTGACCCACCATTGTTTTCTCATCCTTTGTTCAAGCAATTTCTTAGAGGGCAAAGAATATAAGACCCACACGTAGAGCTCCTACTCCTGCTTGGGATCTCAATTTTGTGTTGGAGAAACTCACTCTACAACCTTTTGAGCCTGCAGCTACTACCGAGTTGAAATATTTATCATGGAAGACTGCTTTTTGTTGGCCATTACCTCTGCAAGAAGGGTTTCTGAGTTGCAGGCCCTTATGGCGGTTGAGCCTTTCTTAATTTTCCATAAGGATAGGGTATCTTTACGTACTAATCCTTCCTTTATGCCTAAAGTGGTTTCTAGTGTGGCTTTAAACCAAACTATTCATTTGCCTACTTTTTATGCAAATCCCCAAAATAAAGGGGAAAAGATTTTGCACACTTTAGATGTACACAGGCAGTTGCGATATTATTTGGACAGAACTAAAGGGTTCAGGCAGTCTCAGCAGTTATTTGTTTCTTTTGCTTTGAGTTCTCAGGGCAAGCCTGTGTCAAAACAAACTATTTCTAAGTGGATTGGGTTTTGCATTGCTTTCTGTTATTCCCATCATGGCAAGGAGATTCCAGCTGGGATTAGGCCTCATTCCACTAGGGCTACTGCCACTTGACAGCTTTTTGAGGGGTGGCAACTAAAGATATTTTGGAGGCAGCTACTTGGAGTTCAGTGCATACTTTCTCTAGGCATTATCACCTTCCACTTTATTCTAAATCTAGGGCTGGTTTTGCCACTGCTATTTTGCAGGGCATTTTGGCAGCTCCTGCTTCCTTATAGTTTTGCCATCCTCCCTTACCTCTGCTTTGGGATTCTACCCAAGTGTAAGGACTGCAGCAATGTGAGATGAAGAACATAGTACAGTTTTGTACCTACCATAAATGTAGATGTTCGAAGATCCACATTGCTGCAGTCCAATTTACCCTCCCTCCTTCCCCTCTGTAGTTAGAGGCGGTTGTGTGGGTTGGGTTGTCAATATGGTGTGTATTGTATATATTGTACATATTTTTAGTGCAAGGGTGGTTGGTTGGTTGTTTGCTGTCTTTTGGTTTTGACCTTTCTTTTTAGGGTCTTCTGACATCTGGGGCAAGAAAAGACTGAGGATATGACGTCGGTCATGCGCATTTGTACCCTGACGTCCTGATGTCAGTCAAATGCGCCTTGACCGACGTCAGCCTTATACTTTGATATTCGGGCCGACCGAGGACAGCGGACTACCCCAAGTGTAAGGACTGCAGCAATGTGGATCTTCGAACATCTATATTTATGGTAGGTACAAAACTGTACTTTGTGGAAAAAAGCCCCTAAAGCAATCAACTTGAATAAAATTCAGTTACTTACACTGCTTAGATTCCAACAAAGAAGACATTTGGAGACAGTAACAGAAAGTCAACTTGAAAAGGAAAAGAGAAAAACTCTTGATTGGGAAGAGTCTTATAGCTGGTCAGCAAAAAGCAGTTCTAATTTCAGCTTTGGTACAGGATATTGTTTCCAGTAAACTAGAAAAAAGATAAATCGAATACATTCAGAGGTGCTTAAAGTAAGTGAAATAATGCAGTAATAATATACTAGCAAAATAACTGAAAAAAAAAACACAAGATGTTTTAACTAGCTACTCTGATGATCTGATAACACTGCAAAAATCAGAGGTTGAAATTACGAAAAGGCTGGCAGAGTATGAGACTTTACAAGAAAAGCTGTTTCTGAAAGTAGTATTAAAGACAGAGCAAGACAAGACCCGAGTGGCTCCAGAAAAAAAAACTGAGATTTTCTGCCTTTGAAACTGGAAGGGACAGATTGTGTTAATTTAATGAAATACAAGTAAGCAATTGTACTGGTGGTGTGTGTGTGTGTGTGTGTGTGTGTGTGTGTGTGTGTGTGTGTGTGTGTGTGTGTGTGTGTGTGTGTGTGTGTGTGTGTCTGTGTGTGTGTGCACGCTGTAGACCTGGCCATGAGAAAGCAACAAAGATCTGTATTAATAAAGATTCAGTCAGACCAGCAAAAAGAGTTGCTGTTGACAAAATTGTGGCAGAAAGAAAAAAGTATTAAAACTGGAGGCAACAGAGTGTTTGTGGAAAATGATTATTCACTGTACACCACTCAGAAGAGAAGCACGTTTATCCCAGCAATCAGGTAATGTTGTGAGGCAGGGGTGAGATTCAAACTGTCATATCTACCTGTCTTCACAATATTTTTACCTGGGGGATCAAAGACATTTTAGCCAACAAAGAGTGAGTCAGCATGTGAGACTTCCATTTATAATTACCTTTTTTTACCTCCCATTATCTGAGTGCCACTGGTCCTTTATTTTTGCACCAGACAAGTTCATCTGTGTAGTGGCTTGCATCAGCTTTCACTGACCATTTTTCAATAAAAAAATGGTACAATCTGAGATTAAATAATTTTTCTGGACCTTGAAATAATTAAAGTTATGTCTTCTCCCCTAAACCCATTAGCAAGTGGTTTTGTGCTAGACAGCAGCAAATATCACCTCGCTGAGTGCATGTTTTATTTACAGCCTGAGCATGAGTTAGTCTTGTGAAATTTGTTTGCAGTTTAACAAAGTCGTTGGACTGACATAATTTAAAGTACTTTTGTCTTATTTTACTATGCCTAAACATAAAAAATATTAACTGATGGAAAGAGAGACTGAGTGAGAAACAGCAAAAGGGGAGAAAAAAAAATAAGAAATATCAGATAAGCCTTTAAAGACTGAAAAATCTAAGGAGGCAGCATTAGAATCCAGTAAGAAGAAATTTAAGTCTTCCATTAGTACTGCTGAGGTGGGATACATCCAGTTTGATAGTCATGCAAACATCTGCAAAACAGTGATCGTAACTTGTCGTTAAAGCACCTAAGCAGTAGTTTCTGACCCCACTGCTTCAACCATTAAAAATGAAAACAGCAGCACCACTGAATATTTCTTCATTACTCATTTAGAATTATATCGTAGATGTTTGAAATGGCAAACTAAGAGTGCATTATTTTGAATAAACGTAAAGTTTAGCTTGCTAAGAAGGTATTATCCACTTTGAAATATTCTCTTAGCAGTCCTGTTTGCTCTCCTCCTCTTGATTATTACAGCTTGTTTGCCTAAAAATACTACAAAGTTTAGGAAGCCATAAGACAGCAGTAGAGCCCTGCATTAGTTTCTCCTACTACAGAAAAATGTACACCCGCCTTTCATGTGGAAAATTGTGAACTTTCCCTTGTACCTGTGAAGTTTCTTGGGTGGGGACATAAAAAGAACACCTCCTTTATCTTTCATGGGAAAGGAATATTTTTAAATGGGCAGACTGAGTGCACCCCTCTTTAAACACAAACCATGTGCACACATTTTTTTTTTTAGTTGTCTGGCTTCCCTGTGTAAACAGATCACATTTGCAGAGACTATAAATTATATAGGAGAGTTCTTGAGTAGGCTTTCAGAAGGCCACTTCTCTCCCAGAAAAATACATATGAAGATGATGAGGGTCTCAGACTTAGAATGGATGATCCTTTCTTTTTTATGGACAGTATAGAAAATTATGAAAGCTAGCAGTTAGCAACCAAAACCACACACACTAGCACCCAATAGAGCTGACAGATATTACAGAGCTTCTAGATAAAAGTAAGGTTCGTGTGTCATAAAAAGGACCCTTCTGCATCTTTTTCTCCCTGTCTCTCTCCCTCTGTCTTTCTTTCTTCCTCCGTCTTGTTCATTCTCTTATCTTTATACTGCAGTCTAGAAATTAGGATGCATCACTGATTATCTTCTCTTCTGTCAGAGAACTGAGGTTTATTTTTTTATGTTGTGTTATCTTAAATTTGTTAACTGGGTAAGTAAACTGTACTGCAACAATGAATTATTATACATTAGAAACCGTGTCTATAATCTGACATTGTTGTCTTAATTTGATCTTCAACCTGTGGGTATCGGCACCAAAATTGGTGCCGAACTGGGTATATTCAAGCTACGGTGCCAAAACCGAGCTCCACCCCTACCCATAATGCCCCTCTCTCCCTCACTACCTCAGATCTCGTTTGCCACCATTCCAGCTACAAGTGGGTCATCTGAGCTCTATCTTTGTTGCGAGTTTTTGGCTATTTGTGAGAATCTTCTTTCTCAGGTACCATTTTGCAAACCTTCCTGTTAGTTTCTGAACTTTTCCCTACCCTTCGCATTCTTCATAGATAGCAATTTTCTTTGCTTTAAGTCTTTTCTGGTCAGGTTCCTCCTTCTGTCTTTTTGTCATGGCTGATAAATCAGATAAGTCAGAGAAAGGTGCTGGTTTTAAAAAATTGAATGGGTGTGGGCATAAACTCCCACCCTCGGATGGTCACACGTTGTGTGATGTATGTTTAGGTGTTCCTCACTTAGACTCTGGATGCTCTGTTTGTGCTGCGTTTTCTTCTCGTACCTCACGGACAGATACAGCAAGTTGATTCTTAAGGGTTTGTTACCCAGTTCTTCTAGTATGGGCGCAGGGACTCAAGCTCCTGTTACGTCGTCCGAGAATAAAAGCAGGGATGTGGATAAGAAAGCTGAGAGAGAGAAGGAGAGAGAGAAATTGGTGACCACAGGCCTTCGGAAAAGCGGAAGCTTGCAGAATCTTTTCTTGCTGCTGATGAACCTTCTCCTAAGACTAAGCCTAGGTTATCTTTCCCTCAGCCAAGTCTCTCCTGAGCCCCCAGATTCAGCCTCCCCCAGACTTCACTCCCAGACTGCATCTAGGCTTCCTTTGCCAGGTCATCCCATAGCTTATCAGAGAGAGAAGTGGACCACCTGATGAGACAGTTCCTGTGTGCTCAGATCCAGCTGGGGGTCCTTCTCACCCCCTCCCCACTGGCAGCGGGGGGTCCTTCCCTTTCCCTCTCTGGGTGTCCTCCTTTCCCAAGCCTCAGGGCTGCGGGACCTTCAGAGGTCGGAGTTGCTGGAGTCTAGGGGCCAGTGTCAACGTTTTTGCTTTCTTCGATGCTGACCATGGCCTTGAGTTCTTTGGCCCCTTTCTCTGTGGTGTTGGAGGGCTCTTGGAGTCGTAGTCTGCTTGGCGCCGGTTCCAAGGGTTTGGCATCGGTATCAAAGTTTTTGGTGCCTTCCCTTCTCCCCGGAGCTTCAGCGCTGTGCAGCTCAACACCAACACCCCCATCGGTGCAGATGAGGTGTGGGGTTTCAGCTCCACTGGCTTTGAGTGCCTCAGTGCAGGTGCTTGTAACGCCAATCTCTTGCTCTCCATCGGTGGTCAATGTTGTGGAGAGGGTCCTGTTGACTTCGGTGTCGAGGTCCTTGATGCCCCCCGGATCCTCTTCATATCCAGCTGAACTCTGGACCCGACATCTCCAGTCCTTCACTTCTATGACAGCCTGCCCCAATCCTGCAGGCTTCTCTCTTTTCGGAGCCCCAGGCTTCCAGCTGTTCCCCAGAATCTCCCCCCGAGGAGGTCCACCAGACGCACCTGTGCGAAAGGAGGCACATTGACTCCATCCCCGAGTCTGTCACCAAAGACACTGACTGGGAGGAAAGTCAGGGCTCCCCACGATCTCCGCCCGATGATGTCTCCTTTGGAAACATCATGGAAATTCTGCGTGAGAAGGGTGAATGGTCAGTCCCAAAGCACTATCTGAAAGAGTCAGTGTTCCTGGAGCCGTTCGGCACAGGCCCATCAACTTCCAGGGTAACCCCCCCCCCCAGATCCCTTAGGAGACCACATTGCACACAGGGTGTGGAAGGAACCAGATGCAGTGGAACCAGTCCCCAAACACCTTGACAAGGTACTTAGTCCCCCACTAGACAGGGTTTTTGGCAGAAGAGCGTCCCTGTTGATGGCTTGGTGGGTGCAACTGCCACAAAAAAGGAGCTGGCCCAGGAGAGCTCCTTTGTCCATCCACCTGACAGGGAGTCCAGAGGGACAGACAAACTTGGGAAGCATGTTTATACGTCAGTGACCTTCTCTCTGAAGGTGCTGAATTACATAGTGTACGTTAATGTTACTAGACTGCAGAGATGACTCATCGAGAAGCTTTCTGCGTCTACCCCGGAATCCATGTCAGCAAAGGCGAAAAAGATCTTCTCCTCCAGACTTGCCACTCTTTAAGCCATTTCTAACACCTCTGTGAGGCTTCTCTCCTGTGCCACAGAAGGTGCATCTAGAGCAGCTAATTCAGGCATCGCTACTAGGCTTCACACCTGGATGTGGCTTTGTGACTTTTCTGAGCCCTTCAAGGCGTCCTTCACAAATGATCCCTTCGATGGATCTTCCCTGTTCGGTCCATATGTGAAGGATACTTTAGCCCAGTCCGAGAAGGACGGTAAGACCCTGTCTACCATCAAAATCCACTTTTCTACTCCTCAGTGTTCCTACGGTAGGCATCAAAAAGGTGGTAATAAGTTGTGGTCCCGGATGTCCAGGGCCTTCCATCAAGGCACACTGGTAGAATCTTCCCCTAGAGGCAGATTGGGGAATGATTCTTTCATTCACCGCTCTAGGGGCAGGAGGGCTTCGAGGGAACAAGGGTGACGGGACTCATGCCTGGATAGGCCCTTCCAGCAGCCCTGAAGTGTTGTCCGGCTGTCCTACCCAGGAGGCAGTCGAGGGTCACTGTTCTTTGCACCATCACGTTGGATCAATGGTGCTAACAATTTCCAGGGGCTATCTGATACCATTTCTTCACCCCCCCCAAACCCCCAGAAGACTCTCCCAGATATTCCACCCGCTCACAGAGAGGCAGCCGAACTCGAAATTTCAAAGCTGCTCAACAAGTGAGTCATCCAGCCCGTCCCCCCCAGGACTGTCCGGATTAGGCATCTACTCAAGGTTTTTTTTGGTGCCCAAAAAGATGGGGGGGGGGCACAGACCGATCTTGGATCTCACCCGCTTGAACAGGTTTGTCGCCAAGGCAAAGTTCTGGATGGTTGTAATTCAGTCTGTCCTTCCCCACCTCCCGAAGGACTGCTGGATGTGCTCGGTGGATCTCCAGGATGTACTATTACGTAAAGATGGACAAGCATCACAGGAGGTTCTTATACTTCCAATCAGGAGCCAGGCATTATCTGTTCAGAGTACTCCCATTTGACCTCACCACAACCCCAAAGGTATTCACCAAAGTGGTAGCAGTACTCGCAGCATGTCTCAGGCTGTAGGGGATACAGGTTTTTTCCTACCTGGACGACTGTCTTCTAGTTGCACCCACCAAGCATCAGCTTCTTCAAGCCAGGGACCAGTTTCTTCAGTTATCTTCGACCTTGGGCATCATGATAAATTTTCCCAAGTCAAAACTGGAGCCTCTCCATTCCTTGGAATTTGTCGGAGCGCTGTTGAATACATCTCTATGCAAGGTCTTTCTCACCAGCAACAGGATTCAGTCTCTTCAAGGACAAGTGCTTGTTCTTCTGGAAACACCCTGGCCGTCAGCAGCCCAAATCCTTCAGGCTCTGGGATCTATGGCAGCAACCATTGTGATTTTACCCTTGGCAAGACTGCACATGCAAGTTCTTCAATGGACCCTATCAGTTCAGTGGTCGATCCAGGACCAGCCCCTTTCTCATCTCATTCAGCTGTCCAGAACCTGCAGGTCATCCCTATTGTGGTGGTTGAACACTCAGAATTTAGTGGAAAGTTTATTTTTCGTGGCTTCCACTCTTGTGGCCATAGTCACAATGGATGCCTCCTGCCTCGGGTGGGGGGGGGGCATTCGCTGGGACAGACTGTTCAAGGGACGTGGTCAGTGTTAGAGACCAATCTACACATCAGCATTCTGGAGATGAGGGCAGTGTTACTGGCATTGCAGGCACTGCATTCATTTCTTCCACGAGGAACAATTGTGATACAGACAGACAACGAGGCTGTGGTCTGGTATATCAACAGACAGGAAGAAACCAAATCCTACCCCCTCTGTTGAGAGGCTATGAGATTGTGGGAATGGGCGATTTCCTCAGGCCGCCTTCTTGTGGCAGTGCACATTCCGGGGAGTTCCAACATCCTATCCAACAAACTCAACAGGACCATTTTGTCTCCTCACAAGTCGTGTCTGAAACGAAACAATCAGTGGAGGACATGATCTTCCAGAAATGGGGGTCAGCCGAGCTGCAGTCTCTTCGCCTCACCTTTCAATGCCAAGTGCAGCGAGTTTTTCACCCCGATTCCTCCCAGAGACACTCTAGTTCATGTTTGACCCCTTGGTCTGCTATATGTGTACCCCCCTCTCCTCTTATGGCAAAATTACTTCAGAAGGCTCCAAGGTCGAGGTGCCGCATGATCCCCATTTACCCCTTCTGGCCTTGTCAGGTTTGGATTCCTCTCCTTTGGTCTCACAGTGTCGGTCCTCCTTGGATTCTGGATTGATGTCTGGATCTGATTTCCAGTCCGGAGGGTGATTATCATTCCAATCTGGAAAGCCTGAAGCTAACTGCTTGGCTTCTGCCATTCCGATGATGGCTAGAGTTTCCTGGCTTTCATTTCCTGTGAAGCATATATTGCTTTACGCTCACAAGTTGTCCACCACAAAGATCTATGCTAGTAAATGGAAGAAATTTTCCATTTGGGCATCCCTCAATTCAGTGGATCCTTTTACTGCCTCTGTCCGTTCGGTTTTACACTTTCTGGCTTGTATCTTCAACCAAGGTGCCAGTTTCTCTACAGTTAAAGTCCATCTAGCTGTTATATCCCATTATCATGTCGGACTAAAACATTCTTCTCTGGTCACTTCTAGATTGTGCAAGGCCTTTTTGAAAGGAATGATCTGATAATGTTAATCTTCTTCCCATTCATCACTGATGGGGTTCGGTACCGAACCCCATCAGTGATGAATGGAAGATCAACAACACAGATGGAACGTTATGGTAGGACATAACTTCTTTTTTCTTTTACGGCCTCCAGTTAAGGAACCAGCCCCTCCATGGGACCTAACCTTTGTACTTCAAGCACTGGTGTCCTCTCCTTTTGAGCCCTCTGCAAGAGTGGATCTGCAGTTTCTGTCATGGAAAATGGCTTTATTGGTAGTTCTTACTTTTATCTAAGCGGGTTTCTGAATTACAGGCACTTTGTATTCAGCCCCCATACCTTATTTTTCAAAAAGATCGTATTTCTCTGAGGTTTAATCCTTCCTTCATGCTATCGCTGCAGAGAAGAATATTAATCAAGTCAGTCATCTTCCTGTGTTTTTTCCAGAGTTTCAAAACAAAGGGCAATATCTATTAAACATGCTTGATGTACACAGGCAGTTCTGTTTCTATCTAGATAGAAGCAAATTTTTTAGGAAGTCCAGTCAGCTGTTTATGTCACATTCTAAGTCCAGACTGGGATTGCCTGTTTCCAAGGTAACCATTGCTAACTGGATTGCCAAATGTATTACTTTTATTTATTATGAGAAGCATGGTGCTCCTCTTTCTTCTGCAGTGATGGCACATTCTACCAGGACTGTGTCTACGTTATCAGCCTTTTCCTCCAGGGTACTAGTAGATGAGATTTGAGCTGCAGCTACGTGGGCTAGGTCTCACACCTTCATATCCCATTACAAATTGGATATTTCATCTAGGATCAGAGCTTCCTTTGGTTCTGCCATGTTCTGAAACATCCTTCCTTAGGGCCACCCAGGGCTCAAGTAGCTGGGGACTCTGTCCCACATGTTAAAGATCAAATGAAGACAACAATGTCAGATAAAGAAGTTATATAATCACCTTAATGTTCCATCTGCATTGTTGTTCTTCATTTGTCTTCAACCTTCCCTCCCTTCTTCCCCCTTTCCAAGAGTGCTTGGCCTGACAGAGGAGGCCTGCTGCTCTCTCTCATACCACCTCTTCTAGAGATTTTTTACTCTCACTGTGTTTCTAGAGGTTTGGGTCAGTACCCCATGTGTCATACAAACTCGATCTGAGGTAGTGAGGGAGGAACTCAGTTTTGGCACTGTAGGCTCGACGCCAATGTCGGTGACTATACCCACAGACTGGAGACGAATGAAGAACAACAATGCAGATGGAATGTTATGGTGAGTGCATAACTTCTTTTTTTATGGGTGCATCATCACTGGACAGAAAGAAGTGAGTAAAACTGTTGTGATTTAGCACTGTTTCATATATTAGGCAGAGTTTGAGCAGTAAGCTAATGTAAAAACACAGGATGGTGTGGATATAGACAAAGGAGAATAGAAGGAAGAATGAGACAAGAAATGCATACTTGTATATATATTAAAATGAAAGATAAATAAGTGGAAAGCTGTGGGAGTAAAGTAACTATAACAGAGAAAGGATCCTCAGGAAGAAGAACTTGCTTATGAAATCTTGTAGAAGAGGGTTGACTGAAGTTAAAGAGTGTAAAGACTGGGAAAACACATGATGTGATAGTAATGAGTAAATAACTGTATGGTGTATGTTATTAAAAGTCAAGTGGTAATGTTAGTCTACTTTAATTAGGTATGGTACTATTTGATAAACATCTATAAATTTATATCAAAAGTTGATTTGTATCACTTTAAGTTTAATCACTAGATTATTGTGAGGATGATAGGCAGTTAAAGCAAAAAAGTATAATATAATCATCTGGCAGCATGACTAGTAGCCTTAAACTGTTTGACCCATATGATTACTTGTCAAAGCTCCATTTTAAACCGTATTCAGAACACTTTGCTGAAATCCCCAGATTCTGTTGACAGACACAAGTTGGAGAAACTCTGTGCCACAGCTAATAATACCAGAATCCGATCTGTAAAACATGCACATTGTAGTTGATGTACATATCTTTAAAATGTTTAGTACCTTTAGCCTGTGCCAAAAGCTGTATTATATGTCTGGCATTCATTAACTGTTATGCATTCTGAAAAACATGCTAATGAAATCAATCACCTATTGCTAGTGTTCTCTTTATTCTCCCATCCTGAATATACCGCATGTTTTGGTGGTATTCAGAAATATATAACACACTGCCTTGATTCAAGCAGGATTGCTCAGTGCATTAGTTCTACAGCAGTATGAAGACACTGGTAAATAATGCTGTAGCTGTCTTGTTGGGTATCACTGCAATGAATTGGGGGCAGTCTGGTGTGCAGCAAAAGTAAATTAGCCACGTGCTGTGCTCTGTAACCATACGCTGTGATTGAATAGAGAAGCCAAATGATGCAAAGACAAGGTCTACTGTGCTATTTTTTTGCAGCACATTGAAAACTGAATGTGGTAGATTAAAGATGTATACCCATTACTATCTGGCAGCAGTGGGTCTGTTACATAGGAACACAGGAATAATACTGGGCAAGATATCACAGGGACCATAAAATATTCATCAATGTATCATTGTTGCAGTAAACTAAGCTATATGGGATGTATCCTGTCAATGTTCAGACCAGCCAGCCAGCTTCCAAAGCAATAGGGCATCCTCTACACACACTTGCCACTGTACAGCTCAAGGAGAGCAGTATAAAGTCAGTGGCTAGGGCTTCAAAACTTCAGAAATTTCTTGCCATCAAAGTGTGCTGTTTCCTCTGGGTTTTGAATGATCAGTGGTCAGCTAATGCTTCTCGAAGACTGGGCAGATAAGTACCCCATTAGGGAATACCTTTCACTTCATCTTTTTATGGGTGAGTGAGTATACATGTGGACAAAGCTTTTTCTTTTCTGTCAGAAAATTATACTAGAGACTTGAACTGGTCTTTTTAGTGGTTGTCACCAAATCTTTTGCATTAGAATCTTACAGTGATCATCATATTGATCACTGCTGTAGTACCCTGTATCCTTCAAAACTCTTCCAAACTGTTAGGCAGTTTGAGCACAACTGACTAAAAGACTGGTTTAGGTTCCAAGCTTGTCAGGGCTTTATTGCCGCCGAAGATTATGCTCCTCTGTGGCTTTCAAGGTTTGGCAGCTGGCTTATACTGTAGCAGGTAAGTTCCCTTCGGGGGAAAACTTCCATTTAATAATTTTGCATATTATATATACTTTCCTCTTCAGTGAAGTTATTTTAAAGGTAGGAGTTTGTGTTTTAACAGACTGTCACAAGACTGTACTGTACTGTACTTTTAAAGAGAAGCACTATTTTATCTTTGAGTTTAGAAATTGTTTCAGTTAACTGAATGTTTTTTTTCCCTTTGGAGAAATTGTGCTTATTTTACTTTGTGGCATTGACATAGTGTTTTAAATTGATTTTCACTGTGTTTGTCTGGGAGAAAGTAACTTTTAAAAGCGTTTTATTTGTACTGACTGTGCTGCTTGTTTTAACTGGGAAAGAGGCACCATTTTCATCTTGGCCATGGAAGAAATGGTCAGTCCCATGATTGGTCCTTCTTCCACCCTCAGGAAGAAAATTAAGTAAACGACCTTTACCACTGTGAAGGCTGCCAGCCTAGTCAGACAGGATTTTATGCATAATTATATCATTTGTAAATATGAATGTTGAACTACAGACTTGTTTTCTTAATTGAAAGAATATGCTGTGAAATGTTGAACTTTAAACAATGTAGCAACATTACCCTCTGCTGTAAAGAAAGCAAACTCAAGCATTTCTTGTCTGTCCTTTGAAGCTGAAATTATTTCATGCCTGTCCCTTTGAAGTTAGACTTTGGAGTCGATGAGTCTGGAGTGAAGCACCCTGCCTATTGTTTTAACTTAAGGAATAATTGCTAGAGGTTTACATGTGGAATGTCTTTTTTCCTGCAGGTGCAAGATTACAGTTATGTAGTATCTGTTAGCCTGGGAACACCAGCAAAGTGTAAAATAAATGATGTAATGGGAACAAGGCTGGAATAGCAATTTAAACAGAGAGAACCAGAGATTATTAAGTATTTTTGTCTTGACTATCCAACTCACAGCACTGTCTTGCTCATATGTAAGTTATCTTAGACTTGTGTTTTCTTTTATAAATAGCTAGGAACTAGAACAATTAGACTGTGTTTTTTCTGTGATGTTAGAACTGTACTACTGAATTATTTTAAGTATTTCTGTGTGATCTCTGAACTCTTGACTAGCACTATGTAGTAAGAAGTATTATCTTGTGTTTTTTATTATTTATTATTAAATATTTTAAAACCTTTCAACTGTGGCTGGTTTGTATAGAAATACGTTAAGCTCTAAGAGTACATTCCATGTATATAAGGATCCTGTACCAAGTCACTCTAATAAGCCTTGACTGTTTAGTCATACTACCAATTGGATAATAATAATGCACAGTAGTAATTGGACACCCTTTTAATGGCCTTTGAGTAGCTGATAAATATTAGCTGGGTGGTGGCAGGGATTTCTACTGTATAGTCTGGGTAAAAGGGGCACAGCTGCAGAACCTGTGCCAGCCTTCCCCAGGAGTGCCTGTGTGGTTGTAGAAACTTATCTCAAAGTGTGTATGTGTGTCAGCTACTTGGGCGGGGACACGAAGCACTGGTTGGACAGTGAGGGTGCTGGAGATTTTAGCTTGCCCAGCAGGCTGAGATCTGGACCCTTTAGCTGTGCCAGTGGGGAAACTTATTGGGGACCTGCAGAGCAAGGGAGCGACCAACCCCGGACTGACTGTGATCTCTGTGTGCTCTTAAGGGAAATTGCACTTTACTGTGTGTATTTGTTATCATTTCCTCATATATGAGACACCCTCTATGGTGTTAGTGGTGAGGATTGAGGCTCTTTGATTGCTGGGCCAGGGCACGGGCGTCACTACCACCGCATCTTGCTAGCAGTTTGCCTCATCCACAGGTGGGTGACTGCTGTGGCTATTTTCTGTACCTCAGACTACTCAGCTTTTACCGTTAATCCCTTTCGGTAGCACCTCTAGCCAATGTGGACTGGGGGCAAGCCATGTCCTGTGTGGTTGTTTTGGGTCCGCTCAGTGGGCAAGGGAGAGCCACTGTTGTTGGTCCTGGGAAAGTTTCCCTGATTTGCCAGAATGTTGTACCCATCCCCAGGAAGCTGCTGCTGCCCCTAATAACACTATTGGCCGAATTGTTTACTGTGAAAAAGAAGCAGAAAACTATGGATATTATTTTCTCCTCCGCAAATGTCCTTAGACAGGTGTAGTTTACTGGGTCTGGCTCAGGGTTTAATTTAGGCTATTTTTAAATTATCACTTAAGACATAGGCAAACATACATTGACGGAAAGGAAAAACATATCAACGTTTTTTACATTTGAATAGATTATATATCACGTTTTTTCTTTGTAATTATCGTTAAGTCCAGCATTACATAAATTGACGAATTCCTGCCGTCCGTTAAACCTCACTCCTCCTCCTGAACATTATCCTGTATGTTTTCTTCCCGCAATTTCCATTTATTTTTATGTAATTTGCTCTTTTTCTTTTCTAAAGATCCTTTTCCAGTTAATTTATCTTTATTTTTCTATTCAATACTTTGATTGCAGTTGGTTTAAATTTTGATTTTCATTTTCTAGTATTTTTTTTTTGGCAGCCAACAGAATTAAACCTAATAAAGCCTTACTGTGTGTTGGCAATTCCGATCCTGTGTCCTAGTTCAAAAGAGTAATTTCCTTAGTTACAGCCATTTGTAAACCCAGTGTTTCTGACAGAGTATTCAGTGGGGAATTTTTAAAATCTCCCAACTCATTACACTCCAAAATCATTTCTTCCTAGTTACCATTTTCTTTTCCATCACACCTCTGACATTTGCCATCTGCCTCTGGAAAAATACTTTGAAGTCTGCTTGGGGTATAAAAATACCTATGCTAACATTTCCAAGCAAAGATCGTCAACCTGTTGGACTTCGTTCCATACTTGGGAGCCATACATATGCCCCCCATTGTTATTTTATAAATTACTTTTCAAGTCTCTTTTCCCAGTCTTTTCTGACCCCTTCTAATTGATTCTTATAGTTACCTTGCAATATGCCCTACCAAGTGTCCCTTTTTTCACAGCAGTCTCTGCTGATTCAGCTAAAACCTGTCCCAGAGCAGGTCTTTCATTTAAAATTCCCCTATACCTTTCTGTTTCGTTATATTATGATATCAGTCCCTGGTAAGGAAGAGAGTCTCTAGCCTACAATCCAAATGTCTTCTTGGCCTCTTCCCATTCTGTTAACTTTGCCACTCTAGTTATTTGCTCCCGGTGTCATGGTTCCTTTGTCAGTTTCTCCAGTAAATTCAAACACCCCCCTTGACTATTTTTCTACCCATACTTGTGTCACCCCTATTGGCAAAATCTCCTTTTTCCATTGTCGTGTTGGCTTAGTTCATAGAATACATTCTACTACTTTTGAGTGTAGTATTCTGTATTGTTATTATTCTCCATAAGGATCTGCAACCAAAATTCCGTTCTGTCTTTATTCCTTGAACCTCCTCCCTACTTCATCATCGTTTCTTTCAGATTTGAATTATAACCTTCTGCTTGTGTAGTGACTATAAGCGTTAACTGTGTATCTCTAAAATGTAGAAAAAAGTAACGAACCAGTCGACCACAGTGTAAACGGAGCTGACAATAAGGCACAGACCAGAGCAATGCAGGTATAAAATAAAAGCGTTTATTCCAAATGAGCACACCGACTGAGCGCTTTCACCAGGTAAACTGGTTTCTTCAGAGTCATACAAAACACACCCAGCAAGTTGTTCTTAAATACTCACTAATTTCACAATTAAGGAATCAATCAATCAAATCTCACTCATAAAAGAAGCCTTGACACAAACTCAAAATTAGAAAAAAACTCTCAAAGTATTAAACAGTGCAAAACACAAAAAACATCCAATATAAGAAATAAAAAAAATTAAAAAACATATATATATATATATGTATACTCATGTGAGAAGGGTCTACACATAAATTAATTTAAATGTGTATATAGAACTACAATGACCTAAAAAAATATGTAAAAATATATAAATATATATGTGTAAATAAATATGTATATAATATGTATATGATAAATACTAAAACAGACTGCTAGAATCTAGTTAAACAGCCTGTTCCATAAATGCTAAATATAGTGCTCTGTAGTGTATTCCAATGAACTAACACTATGTTAACATAAAAATTGCCTGAAATGTTAAAGACCACCAAACAATGTTAAATGAAGTTGGCCCTGTGTTTCAATAAGGGTTTCAAAGAAATGCCCTCATTAATCCCCGGAAATTTGGTGGCGTTCAATCTAATTTGCCACTCCATTTCACGAAGTGCTACAAAGTTGTTGCCTTGGTCCTATCAACAATAAAAAATAAAAACTTTTTGAATTCACAACACACCTTAGAGTGCAAAGCCAGGGCATTGTGCTCATCCCCTCTTCTAATGGAACTACACTGCTCCCTAATCCTCTCCTTCAAGCTCCTCGTAGTCATGCCTACGTAAAATGCTTGGCATGACATACAAGAAGCTATATAAACACAATTTTTCGTAGCACAATTACACCGTCCAGGACAGGCAATGGTGCGTCCAAGATTCAATAAACTCCATGTAGGAATAGTGTTATTCCTACACGGAGTGAATGGTGTCCACTTCTGCATAGCCTTAACAGCAGCGTGCCTTACATATTAATGAAAGCGAGCTACTGATAATGGCTGTGCAGACGTGAATACTGTTAAGTGCAGAGGACGTGTTTCAGTAGTGCTTGCACATCCAACATGCCCCCTGCATTCTGAAAGTGCTGTATGGCACTTTCTAACTGCTTTCAGTGTCCACGGACACTGAAAGCAGGAGTCTAAATAGGAAGCAATGGAGGGGAAGTGTGACAGGTACTGTCATACACCCCTTGCGTTGTCAAAGTGCCATAAGGCACTTTCTAACTGCTTTTAGTATCCATGGACACTGAAAGCAGAAATTTCAATAGGAAGCAATGGAGGGGGGTTGTGACAGGTACTGTCACAACCCCCTGCATTGTTTTAGTGCCCTATGGCACTTTCACCATACGTCTAAACCTCTTAGAGGCAACACTCTGGAAAAAGCCTAAAATGATGGGGGGGGGGCATACCTCTCAACCTCTGAGAGGCAAAAATCTGGACAAAGCCTGAAATGATGGGGGGGGGGGCATACCTCTCAACCTCTCAGAGCCAGAAATCTGTACAAAGCCTAAAATGATGGGGGGACAAGTAGGACAAATTATAAATATTGCCCTTACAAACTTAGAAGGTTGATAGAGGAATAGGGCTTGTATCAACATAACATGTAGGGAAGGATTAGAAGTCTGAAACTCAAATGTATGCCATTATGTAAGTGACTTCAATCCTGATATTGCCCATACAGACATAGTTGATAGAATGACAGGGAGTGTATTACCAAATATGACTCACAAGGAGTATCGATACATGTAATTAAAGTGCTTTTATTAAATTTTTTTCCCAATCCAAGTAAAGTTTTAAGCGTAATTGAGTTGTTTTTGTGGTATGGCCCTCTGCTCAGCATTGCTTAAACATCTCATAGGAGCTAAATACAAACATATAGCTCAGATCCTTAATGGTGAGGTAGTGTATTGGTTAGAGTCCTGGCTTTGCATGCAGCAGTTCACGGTTTGAGTACTAAGACAGGCACTTTATTTTCACATGGGAAAACATTGTTAAAATTATTTATTTTTTTATTTTAAATTATGTAATAATTGATGTTTGTTAACCAGGGTAGTGTAGCTGGTTCAAAATGGAAGGGTGAGTGCATGTAACATGTGAAATCACCCATGTATACACGAGTGTCCCATACAGTATAGTAATGTAATGAAAGCACATAGAAGGACATCATGTAAAGTAAATCTTATTCACTTAATAATATGTCAGTAATTAATGAAGTTACAATACTGACATTTTTTTTAAATGAAAACTGAGCAATGAATGGTTAGCAGTGGTCAGTTATGTCTAGCCGGTTTAAGCATTGCTTAGAAGTAAATACTAAGCAGCAGTCAGCACAGCTAACTGAATTTGCGCACTGTTAAGCAGTGCTCAGCATTTACCCCTTTAATCACTGTTCCACTCGGATTCAGGCACCTAGGCGGTGTGACACCCACCTGTTTGACAGCTGGATGTGGACACATGGCAGGATGACAAATTAGCTGCAGTGACATAGGACTGTGGACAATTCCCGGTCAGAATTGAGGGAACCCCTACACCCTAACCATAGGTGGCACATACAAACCCCCACAGTGATACACTGTGCACCCCCTTAGAAGCCACCATGTGCAACAGGTAGTCGAAAATGTGGCTGGCATAGCATGCCACGTGGGCAGGAAAGTGGTACCATGGAACCTGTGTGCTATGGGCAAAGCCTTTATTAATTGAATATGCAATGTGATGTGTGTAGTGCTTGGTGCATACTAAACTCAAACAGTATCACAAAAAAAAAAAAAGAAATGTGCCACAGCACGGTGGAAATCCTGCACATCACTGTAGTCACACTTATGTTGTAAGATGTGCTTTAGGCGACGCTCCCTTACTACCATAGCCTTCCTACACGGTGTTACAGGCATCCCCCTCAGAAGAGATTCACGTCGGGTATCTGTCAAGTTCTGCTTCTGCTGCAGAACACACAGAAGGTCGGCTAGCTGTACAGTAGGGCATCCCAGTAATACCTTCAGCCGACGATGCCACGCCTAAATTTGGTTGTTAGTACGCGGGAAGACCATTTCTGAGACATCGGACACATTCCAAAACCGCAAAGGGTATGACGATGGCATTCGTGTCTGTACTGAACAGCAGGATGCATACTTGCGTGGTCGGCCTCGGACATAATGATGGTCTAGAAATATGCCAATTGGCTGAGCACATTCCGGTAAGGAAGCCACAATGTCCAGAATTGCAGGGACAACATCATCCAATTGTAGGAATGCCAACGCTATTAGCTTGCGGATGGCAATGGAGAAAGCAGTGTCCGTGCCATAGAGGGCGACAAGGTGGTGATGCTGGATCTGGCGCCAGATGATCTGTGCAAAATGGAATAGGCATCCCTTCAGAATACTTCTAGGGAATGCCTTCCGGCTGGCACGAATTGCTGCCTTCTCAAAATCAGTCATAATATACTGTGGAGACAAGGTGCCTCCCTGTTCAGCAGCCATACCCTTCAGTACCGCCCACAAAGTGATGTATGCAGACTCCGACGTCCGTGTCATGAGACAGTACACCAGGGGTACGATCCTTGTTGAGGTGGGGGTGCCAATACAGCCATGTAATGTATATAGCTGGCGACATATATCAGCCCGTGTGGGAAAGGTGCCATCACCAAGAATGATGTCGGACCTGCACAGGTCGGTCAAGTTCTGTGTGGTAGTAAGTAGTACCAAGGAAGCTGTACCATCCATATCCAACCTTCTACGGAGGATGAAGCTGCCACTACGGAGTGGATACTGGCTGACATCAATATCTGCAAGTGTTGCTGGAGGTGTAGCCATGGATGCCCGTGCCCGCTGCCGTACCCTGGTAATGCTTCGTCGAAGGGTTGCACGACAAGGCATCTCCTGTAGTATGTTGTCATCTGCTGTGCCTAAGACACTTTGCATTACCAAGCTTGGCAATTCATTACCAGTTACCGCCCTCTGCCGCAGTTCTGCTTGCAGTGTAGCCACTTGGGCCATTGTTGCATCTGGGCCGTGCTGGTGTGACAGTGATTTTAGCAATTCTTCACCCTCTTCCTGGCGAACAATGATGGCACGTCCTCTGCATGCCTTTACTCTCCGCTCGATACATGCCCAGTACCGTTTTGGTGGTGCCTCACGTTCCAAATGGTAGAGGTACCCCTCCACCACCAGCATTGGTTTGCCACGTTGGCTGGGCACTGTGCTGTATCTGTTGCCAAGCAGACCGGGGCTATACAGATACATAGATTCCAGCATGGTAGCAGCACTTGTTGACGGCCTCTCAGAATCCATCACAGCCAGTCTAGCTTGGTACGGGATATACAACCAGCCTTGGAGCAAGTCCCTTCCAGACAGTGGGTTACTCGCTTTACACCTCCTTGTCTTGTACCGTGTGTATTAGCACTGACTGTCACAGTGGCCCTGTACAGCTTTGTGCACTCCACCCGTCTCTGACTGCCTCTCCGCTATGGTTTCAATGTCTGCAGTTAACACAGCCCTGGAGTTGCCATATGCTTGTAATCTGGTAGGTGTCCACAAAGCCTAATTGCAGCACAGGTTCTGAGTGTACTGCACCGGCCCCCTTTAACTCCCAGTTGTTGCTGCTGGCCAATAAGGGTGTAGGGCCCGGTCCCAGTTTCAGTGACAGATGTTACATAGGGAGGTACCTCTGTGTTGCACCCTTGTCTGCCTACATGGGACTGCGTACTTGTCTACACTCCTGTTGCAGGAACAACTGGACGGGTTTGGCAAGACCTGCATGACTTACACTGATGTGGAGTGGGAGATGGGTTACTGCTACTATATCTCCTGCTACTGGGTTAGTATTCCATGCGTTATCAGGTTGACATGGTCACACTTAACACTACACTCAGGGGCTCTAACAGGATAGGTACTGTTTGTTGCAGGCATGCCTCATATTTGGGTTTGTCCTATGCTACACCTACTAGTGCACAAACTGTTTTTTCACTAGGTTGTGTGTGTGGGGTATTGACTCTGAGACTACAGTGTCTGTACATTTAAGGGTATAGCCTAACACATGACCTAGTATTCTATTCACCATTTCTCAGGGTAAGCTGTGCTGTGTTTTACTGTACGTGATGTGGATTTTATTTCCTGCTTCTCGGGGACCGTTTGCTGTGTTTGCGTGGACAACAGGGGCTGTAACAGTAAGTAATAGTTGCATTTATGTTTTTGCATCACTTTTGTAGCACTACCGTTGTGCCGTTTGTCTTCTCGATCAGTGTGTATTTGCCAGCCGTGTACGCTGTATTTTGACAGCTTGCGTGTTTGCTTTAGGGGCTGTCTGCTTTTGTAAGTTTTCCTACCGCTGTAGCTTTCCACGGCTTATCTGCCTTTCGGCAGCACCGCTCTACAGTTTAGCGGTGCTGCAGCCTTCTAGTTTCAGCGATGTAGCTCGCGGGCATTTGTCTCGCGATCTACACGCCGGAACCTGTTCCACTCAGCTTAGCGGATTTGGGAACTGCTTAGCTGAGGTTATCATTTTTAAACTTATCCAATGATGGCATAGGATGGGAATATGGCCTTATTTAAACCGCACAGGCAGGAATACAGCCATAACCTGTTGTAGCTTGAGCTCTGCAGGAACCAAGTCTGGCGTTGGAAAAGGAGCGCGCTTTCGGGTGGAGCGCTGGGGCATTCTGGAGTCCAAGGTCATGGCTGGACTCCTTGTAGAACACCATGACGACAGACTGCTGCTGGGCCAGTACCAGGGCTCTCAGTACAAAGTGGAGGCCTGGGACCATCTGGCACGTGACCTCACCAGTGCAACTGGAATCCCCCAAACTGGTGAGCAGGTACGATATCATTATGCCGACCTAAATCATAGGAAGGGGGAGCTTTTGGCCCAGCGGATCCAAGAAGCTCAGGCACGGAATGCTCCAGTAGTTTGTAAATATCTCATGCATAGCTGTACCAAATTCTAGCCTGAGTATGTGATAGAAAGGTATGCATAATGTTTTCCCCCTATAGCTGCAGCTGAGAGCACTAGCGATATTGAGACCCATGCTGACAGACTGACAAGGCTGCGCCGACAGGCTGGTGAGGGCAAATCTACCTTGCAGTATATAGTGAAATAAGTAAGGAGGAGTAAATTGTTTACTGCCAGTAGGTGTAGTGTGTTCTGTGTCTAAAAAATAAACAAAAGTTTACCAGACTAATATTGATCTGCAGGATATCCAGTAGTAAAGCACTGTGACATATAAGTGAAATAAAGACTCATACCACAAAGTCTTGTGTTTACTCTGGTATGTTGTTGTAGAAAGAGAATGTGTGCAGGTTCTTCACAGCAAATATGGCTTTGACAGCATGAGTTAACTGAGGTTGTTCTGAGAACCAGCTGTTATACAAAACAGATTGTGGAGCTGTAAAACAAGATATAAATGAAATATGTCATGCACTAAGATCTGAACCCTGAATAGTAATGTCTAATGTATTATAGTGTGTCCCCTGCAGCATTGCCTTGTGTTAACCTTTGCTTTCCAGATTGTATTATTTCAAAGGATTAATACACAGTACACTATCTGTCTTGCATGGATCTCAGCATTGCAAGGTGAGACTGTCTAACCCACAGAGTAATAGGCAGAAATCAGTCAACCAAGAGACAGCAGTTCCCCAGTAGCTCAGTGTGATGACAAATAGCCTTGTTCATTTTAGCACATCCAGACACGGTTCAAATCCAGGGAGTTTTACTGAGATGTGTGCATATATACATTCAAGAAATCTTAAATATTTGTAGAAACAGTCAGATAATGGTAACAGATATTTTCTCCACAGGTCTTACAGGTAAAGAAATGTTTGTAGTAGCTGTATGAAGAGTATACCAATACACTGTGCGCAATTGTCCCACTGTCCTACCCCATGCCTGCAAATGACAGCAGGATAGGTACATACACCATGTACTTTTCCCGATACATGGCTCTCAAGTGTCACTTTGTCTTGGCTAGTGGTCACTACTGCCAGTCACCTTTGACACAGATAGGAATCCAGGTGAAGTATGCCAGCAGCAGACTCACACAACATCAATGCTGGGTACCCCTTCTTTGTCAGATATGTTATCCTGACATGTACAAGCCTCCCTAGTAATGTATGCCCTTACCATTACAGGTTGACAGTTTAACAGGTATGTATGTGTTATAGAAGCTATGGGCCATAGGTAGATGTAAAGTGAGGGCAGACCTGTAAAGTATTGAGCAGTACTATTGTGAAAAATTGAAGCCTATACAGTTGTTAATGGACTTTTTATCTCCCCCCACCCCTCATGTGCATCACTAATTATTATTCATATACTACGGGTATGTTTTCCTCAAAACTTAATGTTGGGACTTCTGTTCTATTATTGTTCATATATTTAATTGGCTGCATATTAACTTTGAAGACAACCACCTTCACAGGTACGGCAGGTGCAACCGGCCAGAAATACAAAAAAGGAGGCCGGCACCAAAGTGTTATAGCACAGAAGTTCTAATCACATAGCATCATTTATCATCCAAAATCGTTTTATACTTCAAAGGGGAATGTTATTGGCAACTAAGGGCACAGAGATGGGGGCATCTTTTGCCCCGATCTGTGCTGATATATTTATAGGGTACCTTGAGGAGCATCTGATATATGATATCACACACAGTATATACATCAATGAGATGGACATTTGGAGAAGGTACCTAGATGACGGTTGGTGTGGTGTGCAGGCCAACAGTATCTGTTGGAGTTTGTTCAGTACTTAAACGAAAATAAATGAGGTATTGAATTTACATTGAATTGTAATATTCATTGTATTAACTTTTTGGATGTGACTGTCATCAAACAACAGGATGGTTCTCTTGCTACAAGATTTACAGAAAATATCCCCAATATAACAATCTGTTACATGCCACTAGTCTGCACCCACACCATACCATTCGTAACATACCTAAGTTTCAGTTTCTGTGTATCAAAAGAATATGCTCCAATCAGGAAGATTTTGCAGTTTCTCAGCAAGATATGATACACAGGTTTCAGGTGAGGGGATTACAGACATCAGGATATACAATCTGCTAGCCGGTGGGCATCTTATCAGGATAGGATTCAGTTATTAACATATAAGGATAGAACCTGTGTGGGTGAATTTGAGCCGATTAGATTTGTTACGACTTATGGACGTAATGTCAGTCTCATCAGGGAAGTTGTGTCCAAACATTGGGATATCTTAATGGCCAATGAGGAGCTTAATCAGGCATTGGGGAATCGATGTCAATGTTCATACCGTAGAGGTAAAACATTGCGATCATATTTTGCACACTACAAAAGGCGGGGTAGTGGACAGTCAGTGTACCATCAACTGACCATTACAGGGAATAACCTTTTGGGTTCATTTCCTTGCGGCCACTGCACCTTTTGTATAAATATATATATATATATATATATATATATATATATATATATATATATATATATATATATATATAAATCAAAACAATTTACAAGTAAGGATTTGGGACAAGTTTATGACATAGTGTTTTGGTAATTGTGGGTCTGACTGCACTCCACTTGCACCTGCTCAGCATTCTACGTTGGACAAACATCCCAACCTCTACGTATTCGGATGTCTGAACATTATAGTGACATCCGTAATAAACGTCTAACCAATGCCCTAGATAGACACAACACTATACACAATACTGCCCAGTTTGTTTCACTGTTATAGACAAGATCCAGAGAGACAAAACTAATAAATTAGGCTGGCATTCTGTTCTGAATACTAAAGAAAAATACTGGCTAATTAAATTCGGAGGTTTATTCTCACCAGGATTAAATGATCATTTCTAATTACTATATGTTTTATTTAATTACACTGGAGGAAATTATATATATATATATATATATATATATATATATATATATATATATATATATATATATATATATATATATACACATATATATATATATATATATGTATGTGTTGTAGCATGTCTATTCACTGTAGAAGAGAAGTGTGCCAAAACCTTAGCATCCAAGTGCTCCAGATTGTGCGGAACGCTTCGCATTTGTGATTGATTTAACCCACTGTTCCACTGTTCCGCATTGAACAGTGATAGCTCCGCTTTATGAATTTTGATTAGCTTGTATACCGCAATTAAAGCAGCCGATCAGCATTGCGGTATACAAGCCAATCAAAAGCATCTGTTCCTGCGCTAATCGGGAGGCACAAAACACTGCCAATCTCAAGCCTATGTATTAATTTGTCTGCAAGTTGAGAGGTATGCCCACCTGACTGGCACAGTCGGTATGGACTTATTCGTGCATATAGGTTTTATTATTGCGGTACCACACACGAACGATTCTCATTAATGTGATGTTCGCATTTTAGTATCTCACATAATTTATTTGTTTTTATGCTTTTGTATGGTATCCAGGAAACAGTAAGCGTAATGCATATCAAGTTTCATTTTATGTGCAACACACCTATTTAAAAGTTAGTTTCTTCCTTTAGAAATAGAAGCGGTATGAAAAAAGCTTTAATGCTTTTGACAGATTCATTTTCGTCAAATGTTAAAAATTGTCTACTACTTTCCCGACATCATCAGTGATGGTGTCATTATTAGTACACCTCAGTTTTGTCTTGTTTGCTGAGTTTTGTAATGCTGCATTCACTAAGGTGGGTAGGAGGGTATTTGTGACTATTTTCAGTGGAAGCTCCCTCCATAAGTAAAACTCTTGTATGTAGTTCAGCAGTAACGATCGGCAATGACTGGTGATAGTGTTAAACAAGTAAGTGAATAATTATAAATTAGCAATGCAAAGTTGTTTCCGGATGGATCAACAAAAGCATGATGCTTTACTGACTACTGAGCTGATGTAAAAAACGTACAAATCTTACAACAGTAAAAGCGATATTATGATGCAGACATATGGATATTGTTTTTAAATCAGCTGCATTGACACTACATATATTGAGTAAAGGCAAGGTAAAGCAGACTAAGAAGTAAGTTTCCCAGATGTTTACTGTAGTATGAGCTGCAGTAAAGTTAACTGTTTATGCACGTTTCTGTCTTTCAGTTCAGTGCATCAATTTTTTTCTCTTGGTTTACTTAAACAAGTCGACATTGACAGCCAAGTACCTGATATACTCAGCTGTTACTTATTTTATTGTGTTTACATCACCAAAGAATTCACGGGTACCCAACAGCTGCTTGTTTAAGATCTATTAGTTTTAGAATCTCATCTGAGCTGATCATTGCTTGTGTGCATCCTGTAATCATCACTAAATTTGTCAGAACACCCTAAATATCCATTAGCTAGACATACACAGACTTACTAATATAATTATTATAGCTGTGCTACATAGGTTTATGTAACTACAACTTCTGTAGCTTCTGTTGCCTGTCCCTGGGTTATAACTGCATTAGTATGTAAAGTTAACTAAGGTGCACATACATGGACAGCTGGCTGGTTGGCTGACTAGCTATCAGGTTAACTTGGAGGCAGTGTTCCCTTGCTCCATCAAGGCAGCAATTGGTCCTTCTTGTTCAGAGTAATTTCCTCACTCTACATGTGTGTGTGTGTGTGTGTATATATATATATATATATATATATATATATATATATATATATATATATACACACACACACACACACACACACACATATATATATATTCACTAAGTTGGGGCACATATCTCCAGGGTCGCATACTACTGTTTTCTGTGTATTTCTTATTAATTTTCTTTGCATTTGGTTGCAAAGCTTGCAGTTCTAAATCTACCAATGTATGTATGGAAGCTACACTTGAACTGTATGACTGTGACCATCTGTGCCTTCACTTTCGGCACTGTCTAACACCAGAAGAATACAGGGAGGTGACTTTCTTGGAGAGGTTTAGGAAGCCAGGCACTATCCACAAATAAGATTTATGTATATTTACAAACATTTGTCTTCTTGGTTTATTGTGAAAAACATTTTTGTCACTTTGAGCATTAAGCCATGGACACAAAAAAATAAGACTGAACTTAACTTACTCATGACTTTTGTTCGTAGCATCATAGGATCAAAAATGTGTCTATGATTTTGCCAGAAAACTACATATTTTATGAGGAACAGACCAAAAACATGAGGCAAAAAATCTGGGCATTCTACAAAATTCTGGGCAGTTGAGAGGTATGAATTTAAGAGTGAATATGTGTGTGTGTATGCGTGCTTGCATTTGTGTCCACATGTATATTTTAGTTGAAAGGCCATGGCCATGGTGAAGATATGCTTTTCGCGCAGTACAAAAATAAGGTGTTCCACATTTTGACTGTTTATCACACATTGCAATAATTTGTGTTCCACGTTGGCCTCTGAGCAGGTTGAGACCTATGGCTGAAACCGGTATGATGCTATGTGATTAAAACTTCTATGCTATAACACTTTGTTGCTGGCCTCCTTTTTGCATATTAACATACCTTGTTCACATACCATTGTTGTTGGCCTGTTGCCGTCAATATAACTGGCATGCTTTTACAATGTTTACTGTTGGTCCATTTATGCATGTGTTCTATTTGCTATGCAGCTGTTTCAGATCTGTTGGTTTGGATTAATTGGAAAACCCATGCATGCTATTATAACTAATTTTGAAATGTTTTGTTCAATGCTAACCAATATAATCTTTGACAACCTCAACACCATAGCACATTTGGGAAGGCAGATCCCAGGGGATCTGCCTGTCCTGCCTCATCTGGCCGTGGCACCGGGCCCCAGCATGTCTGGGAACCAACCTGGAACTTCCTCCTCTGCTGGTCCTGCACAACTTTGGGTGGAACCGCCTCAGTGGATGGGGCCTGTCACCCCCCTGGGCGCGAACACGTTGAGGAGCCTGTCACCCGCCGCAGGTTATGGGGTATGGTGTGCAGCATCATCCTCTCCAAGTTGGATGGATGGCTGTGCCAGATGGAGGGCCGCCTGGCACACCTGGAGGGGCAGGCTGCAACTGTTGTCCAGCCCTCAGTACAGCCACCTTCAGGGACTGTGAAGGTACAGTGGTGACTGCCCATGGGTGGGGACCTCAGTCCCACTGTATCCATTGGGGGCTCATGGGCCTCTGATTCCCAACCACTCTCACCGTCCAAGGTGTTTACCCCCCCCATGTGTCATACCGCTGTTGTCTGCTGTCTTATGTGTCTTGTCTGTCTGCAAATGCAACATATTCTACCCAGTCTACCTCCCCAAGCATACCTACAGCCCTTCCCCAACATCCCACTCTCACCTTTATTAAAAAAAAAAAAGGAGGGGGGGGGCATCTGTCCTGCAAAAAAATCATTGCCCTATACATAACTCTACATTTCTCCCCCATGTCCAGTGAGGTAAATCAATCAGCACTCAAATTACTCTACAAATGTATGTTGCCAACACCCCTCCCTGTGTGGTGTGAAGCTGTAAAATCCAAATTTTCCACATCAGTCACAGCCGTTGCTGCAGGGCGGCCACGGTGGTGCAGCGGTTAGCATTGTCGCCTCACAGCAAGAGGTCCTCTGGTTCGATCCTCAGCTGGGGTGCCTTCTGTGCGGAGTCTGCATGTCCTCCCAATGGTCGCGTGGGTTTCCTCTGGGTGCTCCAGTTTCTTCCCACATCCCAAAGACGTAGGTTGATTGGACACTCTAAATTGGCCCTAGGTATGTGTGTGTGTGTGTGTGTGTGTGTGTGTGTGTGTGTGTGTGTGTGTGTGTGTGTGTGTGTGTGCCTTCCGTGGAAGGTACTGTAAAAACTCTACTGCCAATCATGAGCGGACAGGTGATCCTCAGTGGCAACCCCTAACCAGGAAAAAGCCGAAAGAAGAAGAAGACGTCACAGCTGTTGCTGCAGTAGAAATGTAGAGCTATGGTCCCTTCCTACACCCGTCCTGCACATCCCTAGCTGGTTTTCCTAATGTTATACCCCCCTGCTTGCCCCCATTTCACCACTTTCCTATCACCCTTTTTTTCTTTTCTTTATTTAAAATTAGAGAGGTGTAAGCGGAAATAAGCACCAGTAAGCGAAGCTAAGAGGATTTCACCATCTGTTAGCATCGCTTAGCTTCGCAGAAAACTGCGCAAACCCTGTTAACGGCTTAAAAGTGCTTTAATCCCTCTGTCTCCATCAGCCCTTGTTCTGCCCAGCAACAAAATAATCAGCCTTGCGAAGTCTCAAACCCAGGACTCTGGAAATATAATTACAGCAATGTACCACTACACCATCTGAGCTGTAATGCTTTTACAAACATATCATGCACTATGGTCGTTTAACGTTAATAAAAAAAAGTCATCACTGCCAAGTCTTGAACCCAGGCCCCTGTGTACTACAACCACAGGAATGTATCTCTACAGCATCTGAGCTGTGGGAATTTGTAATGCTTTTAAAAACACATCATGCATTATAGTCATTTAACATAAGGTGAAAAATACACATTGCTGGTAAGCCTTAAACCCAAGACCCTGTGCACTCTAGTCACAGCAGCTATTACTACTCCGCATGAGCTGTGAGAACTAGAAATGCTTCAGTAAGTATATCATGCAGGATGGTTATCCAGCATTAGGAAAAATCCTGTGAAATTAGTACTGTTTTTAGATATATATATATATATATATATATATATATATCAATATATATATATATATATATATATATATATATATATATATATATATATATATATATATATATATATATATATATATATATATATATATATATATATATATATATATATATGTATATATATATATATATATATATATATTTATCGCCATAGTAGTCAGGAAGTCCTACATGGCACACCTCATCATAAAAGGGTTCTCATCCAGGAAAAAAGAGGTTATTGTTCCCCTCTACTCCACACTCATTCACTCATTAGACCCATTATAGAGTACAATGCCCCTTTTGGAAGGTACCTCACAAGACATCTGCAGCAGCTGGAAAGGCCACAGAAGTACCTCACAAAGAGGATTACTGGCCTCAAACAAATGCCCTACACTGACCGTCTCAAAAAACTCCAGCTTTACTCCGTAGCATATCGTCTACTCTGAGGTGATCTCTGCCTAACATATAAAGCTATGTCAACCCCAGTGCTTTTGGACATGCTACACCTAAAGAAATCCCATTCCCTCCGAGCTATACGCTCTAGGTACCTAAACCTCTTCACCACTATAAACAGGACATGCTGGAGGGATAGATTCCTGTCTCATATTCTGGAACAAGCTACCCAGCTATGTCAAGCAAAGTTCTTCATTAGCACTGTTCAAGAAAAATCTTGATGAGTGGATGGGAAATAGGAAAAACACCCCGGGGATCACTTCTGCGTCTCTGCTCGACAGTGGCACAGGAAAATAACTTTCTTGGGTGGCGTAAGCCAGGGAACCTTGTTGGCTAGACTTACGTAGGCCCTTGGGCCAATAGCCTAGTACCTACCTATGAACCTATTAATCTATATATATATATATATATATATATATATATATATATATATATATATATATATATATGTCTTTATGTATTTATCTATGTCCAGCAGGGACACTGGTGGAATCCCAGAGATGTATTTTCTATTTCCCATCCAGTTATCCAGATTGCGCTTAGAAAGGTGTAAAGAGGTACTCTACTTGACATGGAGAGGGAGCCTGTTCCATAGATGGGGGAGTTTTTGGGACACAAATCTGTCTTGCAAGCAAGTGTTATTAATGTCACAGACAAGGTTGAGGCCACGTGTGCGGGTTACTCGAGTGGAGCTTGACTTGCAGATATGCAGCAATCCCATCAAGGTGGGGTCCGAGATTGCCTTGTATTCCAGGCAGAGATCACATCTGAGGAGTCTGTATGAAACAGAGTAGAGGCATATAGCTTTTAGCTTATCTGTGTATGGTAGATTTTTGAGGCCCTGGATTCTCCTTGTGAGAAACCTCTCTGGTCTCTCCAGCTGCTGCATGTGCTTTGGAAGGTACATGCCGAATGGGGTGTTGTACTCAGTAATGGGCCTTATAAGGGAAGAATACAGGGATGTTATGACCTCCTGGTCCCTGGATGAGATACCCTTACTTATGAGGTGGGCCGTGTAGAACGCTTTCTGTACAATGGAAGCAACATGGTGGTCAAAAGTCAAGCTGCCTTCAATCTGGGTGCCCAAATCCCTCACGACTGACTTTGTGCTTAGAACATTGTTATTAATGTGATAATTTATGGGGGCATCTCTCTCCCCAAATGGGATGATGATGCATTTTTTGTATTCAGCTTGAAGCCATGTTTCTGGCACCAGTCATTTATTTGGGTGAGACCCTCTTGGAGGATGTCCACATCACTAGGGGAATTGATGACAGCTCTCAACTTGCAGTCATCTGCAAACTTGGTCAGCCATAGCCCACTGGTTTTGGTCTGTACCACAGAAAAGTATATCCCAAGTAAAAGAGGCCTCAAGACTGAACCCTGAGTTATGCCACTCGATACAGGTCTACTGCTTGAGGTGGCTTCCCCTATTTTGACTAAGTGGATTCTGTCAGTGAGCCAGTTGGCTACCCATCTGGTAGCATACGAATTGATGCCTAGTTGAGAGAGTTTATCTGTTATGCCCGAGTGGGGAATAGTGTCGAAGGCTTTGGCCAGGTCAAGGTAGACATTGTGCACTGTCTTACCCTCATCCATGGCTTTGGTGACTGTATCAAAAAATTTGACCAAATTTAACAGACATAACCTCCTCTTGATAAAGCCAAACTGTGTGGGATCAAGTGTTTTGAGGTTGCCAATGTCCTTGTTAATGAGGTTTATGATCATCTGTTCTATGGCCTTGTATATCAGGCTAGTTAGGCTGATGGGTCTATAATTTCCCAGATCAGTGGACAGCTCCACCTTTGTGTAAAGGGATGACAATAGCTGTCCTCCACTCAGCTGGGACAAAACCTGTACTCACAAATAGGGTGCATAATGATGCTGTACGTTTCTGCCTGAGTTCATGTAGGATGCAGCCTGGGATGTTATCAGGTCCCATGGAGGCTGTATTTTTTGCCTTTGAGAGAGCAGTGATAACCTGATCCCTAGATATAAGGGGAAGGGGCAGGTACTGGAAATGTCCTGATTTACTGATGGGGCGCAGAGGGGTGAATTTTTTGCTGAATCTGTCAGCCAGCAAGTTTGCTATATCTATGGCATATGTATATGTGGTGTCCTTGACCATCAGTTCTGAACAGATCTGAGTGCTACCTTTGAGATTACTGACATATGTGAAGAAGGCCTTATGATTGTCTCTAGTAGATGTGGCCAATTTGGACTCAAATCAAATTTTAGATTTCAGATTGGAAAGTTTGCTTTGGAGGATTTCACTAGTGCTTTTATTTGCTTGTTTAGGCTAAGGAGAGATTGCTTCCAATTGGGTACTTACTCCTTCTTGGTCCTAGTCAGCAATTTTTTTCTTTTGTTATAGAGTTTATTTGTTGCAGATGTCCACCAGACAGGTTTACTCTTCCTTGCAGAGGATAATTTAGTCCTGTCAGGTATTCCTGATTCCATGCATCTATATAAATGTTTGTATAGTAATTTGATATAGTTTTGGATACTGGTGCTAGCTCCTAGAGAGGGGGAGGGGGTTGTGAAACTGTTTATACCATCCCTTAGGAGTCTGTAATCAGCTTTGGAGTAGTTTCTTTGATTGATCTTAGCTAGGGGGGATTGAGGGAGATGATTGGATCTTACAAGGGAGGATGATACTGCAGGTATGCTGCAGTGGTTACTCATGTTGGCTAATACCAAGTCCAGAATATTATCACCTCTTGTGAGGGTATCGACTAGCTGTTCTAAAACATTTGAGCTTTGAGAAAATTGAGGAATCTCTGGGTTTTTGTGTTCTGGCAAGAGTAGTTCTTCCAGTGTATGTTTGGGTAGTTAAAGTCACCCAGGATTAGAGTAAAGGGTTGAATCTTGATACATTCAAAGAGGTCTATTTAGTCAGTTTGGGCATCTTGGGTCAGATTTGGGGGCCAGTAGCTAGCTATGATTTGTATAGAGGTCTTGTCAATAGTTAACTGTACCTGGAGTGTCTCCTGTGCGTCATACTGTTTGACCAGACTGGAGGTGTGTGTCTTTAATATATATTGAAACTCCACCTCCTTTGGCTTTACTACACACAGTTTGGGGTCTGAATGTATGATAGGATGATTAACAAGGTAAGGCCGGGGTGCTCTCTGCAGCTTTGAACCAGGTTTCTGTGACTACACAGATGTCAGCATTTTCTAGGTTAGGAATGCTTGCAATGAGTGCAGTTTCATGTTTAGACTCCTATCATTTAGCAGCATGACCGTTAATTTGTGTTAATATATATGTATATATACTCAACCTCTTAATGCAAGACATCTCCAAAAAGCCTGACAAAGTGGGAGGATAAAGGCCAAGCAATAGTGATATATTTGAAATATCTCTGAAAATCCTTTTTCTTTTGTACACACTTCTGATATGTGCTTGTTATCTCTGTATACTTGTTACATTAACAATGTTTTATTCTTATCTAAATGTAACTTTGACTTTAATTTGTCACTGATTTTGTTAAATGTTTTTAGATTTCTCTGTAACCTCAACTTTAAGTGTCACTTAATTTCAATGTGGAGCTTTTCTCCCCGGGCCTCCGCTGAAAATTGATATGTATCCAGTTGGGCTTTCCCAGTTAACAAATGTAAAATAAAATAAAAAAAATAAATGAATTGCTGTTGTAAGCTTAGACGTTTTCTAGAGTATCACGGTTTGTTTTAACATGTATTTTCTGATAGATTCCAGGTCTAAAACACAAATGATTGTCATCATTTAGTTATGTCATTGCTCACATCATCCCACTGATTCGCCAGAAACCAACAACTGTTATGGGGAACAGACCAAAAATGTGATCTACACATCTGGACAGTGTATCGAAATCTGGACAGTGGAGAGGTATGACTGCAGTCATGTAACAGAAGGGAAAAAACACAGAAAACTGCTAACCATGTCACCCAGCACCTTCTGAACTACAGTCAGACAAACACAATACCACCCCAACTTAGCTCACTCCAATAGCCTTGGTCTTGGTCACACTTACCATCTTGTTAATAGGCCTATCACACAGTAGGATTTGTCACCCATTGTTGATGGCCTTGCAGTAACTGTTAAAGAGATGGATTGTGGCAGTCAGAACTACCATAAAGTCTGGGCTGAAGGGCCCATAGGTAGCAGAGCTGTGCCAGACTTTACCAGGAGTGTGTGTGTGTGTGTGTGTGTGTGTGTGTGTGTGTGTGTGTGTGTGTGTGTGTGTATCAGCAAACATTATACTGCAGGGTATTAATTTACATATGTTGTCTTCCCCTCGCAGGTGAACATAGGGGTTGGTATCTCTCTTCCTCACAACCTGATGTCATCGTCTTAGCAGACTCTGATGATGATGGTGGTCATAGTGAGGCACAGGTGGGGTTGTCAGGGGCTTAATCTGTGCCATTGGCTGGTATCCCACTTTCACCCACAGTGTCCCCGCAAACAGTCAGTATGCCTGCACATACCCAGTCCCCAGCAGCCACAGATAATGGACAGTTAGAGGGTGGTGGCTTGGAACAGTTTAGTGTGGTGATTATGGCAAGTGTGAGTGTAGACACTAGCCATAGCCAGACAGCAGGTGAGGTCACACACAGGCAGATGGACAGGGGTGCTTGACAGAGGACTGCTGCCCATCAAGCCCCTGCCGCAAGTGTCACAGCAGATGTCACCAGACGCATGTTACGGTGTGTCATGGAGGCATAGGCACATACTGACTGCAACACCAGACAGATGCTCTTGACTGCAGAACTTCCTGCTATGCGTGACAACCTCCATGGCATTTGTGATGCTGTACATCATTTTGTTGATGTCATGGATAGATGGTGGGGTGAAACATTGTCACTGCTCAACCGTGCAATGTCTGTGCTTGAGCATGTGGTGGGAATAGGGCATTGGCCACGTGGACATAGGTTAAGCAACTAGATCAGCTGAGAGCCCATGTGGCCGAGCGCATTCACTTTCCTGTAGTGGCAGTACCACCAGCACTATTGAAGGGAGGGTGCTGTCCGCACGTGGGCCTTGTCAGTCCTGTCATGGATGCGGCTCCAGCAGACAGCAGTCACCATTGGGGAGTAGTACCGCATCTGGCCTTGGGTCTGTTGGTGCCAGTGAGACTCCTGGCAGAACCAGTTCCCGTGTCCCTGGCGGGAGATGGTGAACTGTACAAACTGACATGTACAGTCCATGGCTATTAAACATAATCCTGTGTAGGGCAACCACATGGCTTGATTGTGTGCTTACAAACACTCGCACATCTCTATCACAGGCGGGTCACCACCAAACATGCACGGCCCAGTTGAACACCACCCCTCCAGACGCACGCGCGCACACACACACACACACACACACACACACACACGCACACACACACAATGTCAACCATATGGCCCAGCCTAGGGCTCTGGCAATCCCACACCACACCCTGTGCATGTGATGATACCTGTGCCACATCCCTGTTATCCATACCATCGATGCAGGGACATGCTAATATGGGTCTGATGCACAGGGTGAATATAGTACAGTGTAAAAATGTAATGCTGTGTAAGATGCTGTCTACTAGCAGTAGTTATGGGTACTCATTGAGGTGTATATACCTTTTTAGCCATGTTGCTTTATTGCTGTTAGTACTGCTGACTGACTGTAGTGTCATGTTCTGTATTCTGTTTGTGTTCCAGGTGTCTGTAGGCTGTGGGCCTATTGACAATAGCAACGTGGCGGAGTGGAAACACAGTGACCTTTTCATAGCCAAGGTGCAGCTGTATATGTACATGTTTACCAGGTGTGTACACATGCAGCATTGTGTGAGGGACAATTGAGGAAGACAGTGTGACCTTGCAAACTTGCCCCTTGACACAGCCAGCTAGACGTCATACATGTCACCTGGGTGTTCTGTAGTACCACAGGGTCATACATACAGAAGAGGGTTTTTGAGTACTAGCAGTAGGTCCTTCACAAGCTTAGCCATTACTTTAACCGCACCATATTCACCTATCAGCACCTGTTTCCCCTGTCATTTCTGTCCCATCCACTCAACCTTGATGGAGTTGATGAGGGTATGCATGGTACTGTGTATGACAGGTTTAGGGTATGTATTCCTGACACAGGTCAGCCTATGTTAGTCCAACCTGACAGTCACCAGCATGTGTGTCTGCTATCTCATATGCAAGTCTGGCCTCTCATGCTGGTAGTGCACACAGACTCATAGTCCTGTACATGGGGCAGCTGTTGAAGGGCTGAGCACAGCCCCTACCTGCCCAGTCTTATAAAGGATAGTGCTAGATACATAACACAAATACCACAGAGGTAATGTAGTGTTGCAGTGTCTGCTACTACTATTCAAGTGGGTGACAATTGCAGGGGCTGTTAGGATTGCCAGTGGTGTGTTCAAAGGCCCTTAACATGGTAGAGCTATCTGACACACACACACACACACACACACACACACACACACACACACACACACACACACACACACTCACACTCACACACATACACACACGCACACATACTGCTGCATGGAGTCATCCATTGAAACACACATGCACATAGAGTTGACACTTCTCAGAGTAGATGGCCTACCAATCTGTTTATGTACAGTATACATTAGTATGACCATTGCATGCCCCATAGTGGCTTTATGTTAGAAACTGTGTAACTGTGCTTGTAAGGTGGATAACATCTGTATGGGCTGAAACTATGTTGGCAATGGGAGAGTTTGCAGAGTGGAAGAGGCACACAAAATGGTATAGCCATCACATATACACAGTAAGACAGCCACAGCGGATGTGCATACAGAAACACAAACACAGTTGCCAATAGACATATTAGTAATCCTCCGTATCCACTTGTATGTACTATAGTGCTACGTACACATGACATGCTCCACATAGATTATATGCCTGGGACATAACCCACAACGTCTTACAGCATGTTATCTTGGAAATGCCTTCATGGATGGTGGGATAACCCACCAGAAATAGTGACTGATCTCATCTACTGTTCCTACAAACCTGGACAAGTTATAGAGTAACACTTTGTATCAGCATGATGTTTCAGTCAGGTAATTTGTCTGATGCTGGCATGTGTGTCATTATGGTAGTTGTGACATATGTGGCAAGGATATCACAGAAATGCTCATTGTTCATAGGTAGGTCCTAGGCTATCGGCCCTGGGGCCTATACAAGCCTAGCCAAAAAGGTACCCTGGCTTTTGCCACACAAGAAAATTATCTTCCTGTGCTACTGTCGAGCAGAGCCACAGAGGTGATCCCCAGGGTGAATTTCCTATTTCCCATCCAATCATCAAGATTTTTCTTGAAGAGTGTTAATGAGGAGCCTTGTTTGATATAGATAAGTAATTTATTCCAGAGTATGGGAAGTCTCTGGGACAGGAATCTATCCCTCCGTCATGTTCTGTTTATTGTGGTGACAAGGTTTAGGTATATAGAGCGTGTAGCTCAGAGAGATTGGGATTTCTTTTAAGTGGAGCATGTCCAACAGATCTGGGTTTGACATAGCTTTGTATGTTAGGCAGAGATCACCTCTGAGTAGGTGATATGCGACGGAGTAAAGCTGGTGTTTTTTTGAGATGGTCTGCGTAGGGCATCTGTTTGAGGTCGGTAATCCTCTTTGCGAGGTATTTCTGCGGCCTTTCCAGTTGTTGTAGATGTCTTGTGAGGTACATACCAAAAGGGGCATTGTACTATATAATGGGTCTAATGAGTGATGAGTAGAGGGGAACAATGACCTCTTTTTTTCTGGATGAGAAAATATGACATACGACACTTTTCAGCCATGTAACCTGGACTGGAACACCAAAAGCGTAGGTGTGTCCATATTCATTAAGGATATCCACACCTCCAGGCTAGTTGCAAGCACCATTCCAAGAGAAAAGCACCATGTTGCTGAAACCCATCTACGATGACTTTTCAGCAGCACTGAAGGGGGGACTCCATTGAGGGACATGCCTGACTGACAGTTATAGCTGTCCTAAAAGAAAACAGAAGTATAATACACATAAGTATCACATCACTACAAAATAACTGTTTCCAGATAAAACAGAAAAGATAGCCAGTCAGCATTACCCACTGAAGAAACATAAAACAATCTACAGATATGAAATACCAACAACAGGTAGGATGCAAAACAAGGAGATGAACAAGAGCAATATATCATTGTTTGTGCCATAAGAGTAACTCACCTTTGCCCCCCCCCCCCCACACACACACACACAAAAGTACAGGCAGATGACCCATTTTGTTAACAAAACATCTTTAAAATGCTAAAAGTGCCTATCAAAGGACTTATCCCCAAAACATTTGTACATATTTCTTACACACCATTCCATTTTCATGTATTGTCAATCGTATGTACCTTTGAAATGGCAAACAAGCCAATGTCATCAGTACGTCTAACAAATGCATACGGATAAAAATGTAAAAGCCTTTGCTGCACATTACTCTTAAATACATTCTAGCATATGTATTATTTAGGTGACAAAATGGAAGCATACCTGCTGAAGTTCAGTACTCTTCTGTACAGATATACTCTGAAGAAAAAGCGTTTTTGCAGTCTTCCCAATATATACAACTCTCCTCACCATCAGTTTGGCTAGCTGCACGTTTGCCTTTTTATAATGGTCTATATTATTAATGGATTGCATCTGTCTTTGTCTGTGTTTCATGGATGCTAATTACAGCATAAGCAGCCAAATTGCATGCTAATCTGTCTGGTGGAGATATTCAACAAGCTACAAACCATCCAGTAGGGATCACAGACCATGTATAGGTTGCAAACATCTGGGTATTCCGTGTACATCTTTATAGATGACTGGTATGGGCTGTATAGTTTAACATGGTGCATGTGAGACATATGCCATTAACATGCTGTTTAAAGTAATGCCATGGGTAGGGGGTCAGCAGGCCTTAGAATGGTATAACCTACACACACACACAACAGCCACAGGGGATATGCTTCACACACACTACTATAGTTGTCAGTATTGAGATTAGAATCCTTACCTATCTAATTATTTGTACTATAGTATTATGCATTATTGTACATGCCACAGAGCTTAGAGGGCTGACGAGTGTACACAGGTACTTCTAAGGCAAATGACATCAGCAGGCCTTATAAAGTAGGGCATTGGGAAGTGTACTGGGTGGTACATGCCTCAAAATGGTATAACCCACACCCCATCTCCATCTGGATTAATAGAACCATTATTGAAAACTCTAGTCCCTCCGTCTGGAAAACATCCCATGTTATTCCACTTCATAAAGGTGGTAGTTGCACAGAAATGTCAAATTATAGACCTATTGCCATCCTTTCACCTTTGGCTAAAATTATGGAGAAGTGTATTCATAAACAACAATATGCTGTCCTAACCCCTCTTTCTCGACCTCTCCAAAGCCTTCGATACGGTTAACAACCATCAACTTTTCTATACCCTGTCAGCTATATCCCTGGATAGCAATGCTATTCGGTGGTTCCAGTCCTATCTGAGCAGTAGACAGCAGGCAGTCTTATGGCAGGACGAATTATCCACTGTACTTCCTCTGTCTGTTGGAGTTCCGCAGGGCTCTATTCTAGGTCTGCTTCCATTCTCTGTCTTTATCAACAACCTTTATACTGGGCGGCCATGGTTGTGCAGCAGTTAGCGTTGCCGCCTCACAGCAAGAGGTTCTCTGGTTCGATCCTCTGCTGGGGTGCCTTTTGTGTGGAGTCTGCATGTCCTCCCTGTGGTCACATGGGTTTCCTCCGGGTGCTCCGGTTTCCTCCCACATCCCAAAGACATGCTGTAGGTGGATTGGACACTCTAAATTGGTCCTAGGTGTGAGTGTGTGAGTGTGTGTGTGTGTGTGTGTGTGTGTGTGTGTGTGTGTGTGTGTGTGTGTGTGTGTGCCTTCTGTGGAAGGTTGGGCGCCAGGCTGGCAACTCGAAACTGTAAAACTCCACTGCTAATCATGAGTGGACAGGTGATCCACTGTGGCGACCCCTAACCGGGAAAAGCCGAAAGAAGAAGAAGATCAACAACCTTCATACTGCCATCCCAGATGCAACTTGTATCCAATATGCTGACGACTTCACTTTGATCTGCTCTGCTTCCTCACCATTAGACCTTCTGACCTTATCCCAGAAAACATTCAACATAGTAGAAAACTGGCTCTATAATCACCATCTTATTTTGAACCCTAATAAAACCAAGCTACTATTTTTTTCCCTCACTGGTATGTCCACTCCATTCACCTTTGCAATAACATCCAACAATGGTACCATTATCTCCCCAGATACCCATACAAAACTCCTAGGGGTAATACTAGACAACAGCCTCAAATTTGATATGCATGTCAATCAAACTATCAAAACAATTAATAAAAAACTTGGCTTACTGTATAGAAATAAACCTTTCCTTACTCTGTTAGCTAGGATTGACATTGCCTGCACACACCTACTCTCTACCCTTTTGTATGCCTCACCTATGCTAACTAACTTGAATAAATCAGTACTTGGTAAATTCTCAAACTGTTACAACCCTATTGTAAGATTTGCCACAGGCTGTAAATATCGGACACATCACTGCCAAAACCTTAAACTACTAGTGTGGCTTGAATTTCCCAGCTTACTTCAGTATAATCAGCTTATAGTAACACATAAGGTCCTCAACTCGAAAATATCCCTGGTCTTAAAAACCTCATTAATACCTATTGTAACTCCAGGCCACTTCATTCTTCTAGCAAACTGCTGGTTCAAACTTTGTTGGTAAAACCTGGAACTCACTTCCAGTTGACCTCACCCTACTACCCTCACTCTCTCTATTAAAAAAAAAAAAAAAGCCTCAAATAGCACCTAATGGCAAACTGGGTATGTCCATGTACCAACCTTGACTAACTCCCCAACTTCTCGGCTAAGGATTTACCTCCCCTCTCCCTATGAGGAGTATGTGTAACATATGACTCTTTACCCCTCTATGCTTTCAATCTTTATACCCTTCCCCCACTGCTCTCCCTTACCTTTTTACATCTTATCGTATTTCTTTTGTTTATATCCTACCATACATTTGATACAATGTCAGAATAGTCTGGGGATTATTCTTCTCTAATTCACTCTTACTATACTATCCCTTCTCACCTAGGCTGTTGCGCATGCTTTTTCTCTTGTACATCCCTTTGTCTAAATACTTAATTTTTAATGTTGTGTAGTCCAATCTCACCTTCATTTTTACATATGGGTTCGAAGCCGATCCTCAGCTTCCACTCGGCCAGTTTACAAGCTTGAAGACTTCTGGTTGGCTTGTGGCTAAGCAGGTATCCCGTAGTCCACCAGTACAAACCCCAGATCTCATTTGCCGCGTCGACGAGTTCAGTCGTGCTTCTCTTGGCTCTGGCTAAGTGTCAAATTTTTTCTATTTACATATATAGTATTAGAGTTAGTATTGTGTCGTTAGGGTTGCTATTATCCTAGGCAGTTGTGCTGTTTACCCTTTTGGTGCAATCTTAGTTTAAACTTGTTGTTAGTCTGGTATCCTTTGTGACAGTTTAGAGTTCCTTGTAGGCGCTGTTGCGCCTTGTTTTTTCTATATCAGGTAGAGTGTTAGTTTTTGGCATTTTTCCACTTGTAGTTAACAGGGGCTCTTGTTGTTATTTCTGACCGTTATTGGGTCTCCATTTGACAGTCAGCTTAGTTTCTTCAGTGATTATATTTTTGGAGAGGATCCGCTTGTTAATTACTTAGGGTTGGAGTTTCCTTCCCTAGTACGCTAGTTATTATTATTAAATTTTTAATAAATAGAGTCATTACAGCTTCTGTGTGCGTGTGTTTTTCCCTTTTCTGGTCTGTTTAAATTAGAAGACCTAGCTTTCTGTTCCACCGGGATAGGCCCGTTTAAGTTAGAGGGCCTAGTCCTCGTGGTACTTCCTTCTGTAGGGCTAGGCCTGTTTTAGTTAGAGGACCTAGTCCTCTCCCCTTCTTCTTCTTCCTTTCCTGGGTGTTGCGTGTGTGTAGAGCGGCTAAAGAGAGTAAGGAGCACAAACCTTCGGGTTTTAAGAAGTGCAAGAAATGCTCCCAAAAGGTGTCTTTAATGGATGGCCACAATAGCTGTGTCTACTGTTTAGGGGCCATCCACTTGCAGGAATCGTGCTTGTTCTGCCATGCTTCATCACCTAGGGTGTTACAGGAGAGAAGGAACAAGCTTATACCCAAGGGTCTACTAAAGCCGTCCGTTGAGGAAGTTCTATCCAGTTCTTCGGCTTCCTCCATGTCTGGCAAATCTAAATCTTCAAAAAGGCTTTCTCCGGCACCGGCTGGTGTCTCTGAGCCACCTCCTAAACAGTCAAAATCTGCCTCCTAGACTCCACAGCCTTCGGAGCCAAAGGAGAGCACCATTATGTTGTCAGAGTCGGTACCAAGTGTTTTGGAGCCGACCTCTGAACCGTTTGAATCAGCTGTTGAATCTGCTACTCGGAGCTGGTCTGTCGATTCCTTGCCTGTTTCCGTGTTACTGAAGTCTCCAGTGCCCCCTAGGTCAAGATCCCGTGCTATGTCTTCCAGGTCCCTTTAGGAAGAAGATGTGGAGAGGGTAGTGTTGAGACTCTGCTTTACTAAAATTATTGTTGGCTCCAACCCAGTCGGCTCCTGAGCCACTCGATCCAGCTTTTCCCTTGTCTGCAATTTCTCCTCTGAGTCATGTTGATCCTTCGGAGCTGGAGTGCTTGGTGCCACCGGAGGAACTATCGGTTCCAGATCCCTTTGTCACTGCTCTGGAGCCGTGTTAGGTTCCGACACGCTCGGTGCCGTCCGTCGTGTCCAGGTGCCGAAGCTCACCTGTCTGCACCGACTGGGAGGGTTGGAATTGATCTTCGGTTCCGAGCCTTCCTCTCAGTGCGTCGGCCAGGGTGAGCTTGTACCCTGCATCCACCTCGGAGCCGATGGCTCTGGCTCCGACATCAATCTTTGTCTCTTCGGAGCGGAGGAGGTTTCGGAGCCGGAGATGTTGGCGTTTGAGATGATGAGGAGCATGCTGTCTGATTCTCCAGCTCCTACCAGTGGTACCAGCACTCTCCCCCCAAGAGCACCCACTTTGGTCTCAGCTCCTACTCTCTCTGGAGACAGCAGAGACCCTCAGCCTCGGGAGCCATCGGCTGGTGGCCCCCACTCTTCCGAGGCCTCCCTGGAATGTCCTTTCAAGGAGCCTCCCCTGAAGAGGTTATGTAAGAGGAAGCATGTTGACTCCCAGGATGAGTCTTTGACATCGGACACTGACCTCGCGGAGTCAGAAGGGTCCCCCAAGTCGTCTTCTGATGATGCCTCCTTTGTGGACATCCTGGAGATCCTTAAGCAGAGGTGCGACTGGCCCACTGTCAACCCTTCTGATGAGGAGTCGGTGTACATGAAAGCTTTCGGGTCTCAACCTTCTGCCTCTTGGGTGTCTCTACCTTTTGATGAACTGATGGATCTAGTTAGTCGAAAGGTGTGGGATACTCCTGATGCCGTGGAGCCTTTCCCCAGGAGACCTAATAAGTTTCTGTCTGTCCCTCTGGGTAAAGGGTTTTTGTCTAAGGGTGTTCCCGTAGATGCCATGGTGGTGGTGGCGTCCACAAAGAAGGAGCTGGCGGAGACATCTTTCTCTGTTCATCTGCCAAACAAGGATTCTCGACAGATGGACAGATTTGGGAAGCATATCTTTAATTCAGCGGCATTTACCCTTCGATTGTTGAACTATCTCACTCACTTCATGAGATTGCAGAGGTATCTCCTCAAGGAGTTAGGAGATTCTATACAAGGTGCGTGTACTGAGGGAGTCCCTGACAAGAGTTGTGCTCAGTTGTCCACCTTAAATTCTATAGTTAACTCCTCCATGAGGCTTATCTCCTATGCCGCTGATGGAGCAAGTAGAGCAACGGGTTCAGGAGTTGCCCTGAGGAATCACTCTTGGATGCGCTTGTGTAATTTTGCGGAACCGTTCAAGTCTACTTTCACCAACGCCCCATTTGATGGTTCTTCCTTGTTTGGTTCTAAGGTGAGGGATACACTTGGTGTGAGCAAGAAGGAGACGCTTTCTGCTGTGGGAGTACGTTTTACTGTTCCCCCTCGACCATACCCCAAAGGTCAAAGGGGCAGTAAAATGTGGTTCAAAAGGACACACAGGGTGAACCCTTATTTAGAGGCAAAGGAGGAGGAGGAAATGGGAGACGTCGCCCTCGAGGCAGGGGCGGTGTGCAATACCAGCAAGGCTGTGATTCTTTTTGGGGATGGCCTTATCAACACTCCTGATGTGAGGCCCGACTGCATTTCTCTGGGGCCAGTCAGGGGTCGCATTTCTTGGTATCCAGAAGCCTGGCTAAATATCACTCAAGACAAGTGGGTACAAAGAGTTGTTACCAGAGGCTATATCATACCCTTTTCCCTTCCACCGTTTGTTCCCAAGAAGATCCCAGATGTACCACCCAATCACAGGGATCAGGCAACTGTGGAGATCAACAAGTTGCTCTTAAAAAGAGTCATCTAGTCCGTCCCAGCAGACCAGATAGGACCTGGAACTTACTCCCGGTTCTTTTTAGTACCAAAACGAACCGGAGATTGAAAGCCAATATTGGACCTCAGCAGATTAAACGAATCCGTGAAGAAGGACAAGTTTTGGATGGTAGCACTGCAGTCGATATAAAAATGGACAAGGCATCCAGGAGCCATCTACGCTTCCGGCTGGGACCCAGTCACTGTCAGTTTCGTGCTCTGCCCTTTGGCACCACAGCCCCCAGGGTGTTCACCAAATGCATGGCAGTAGTGACAGCTCACCTGAGACGTCGGGGATTCCAGGTGTTTCTGTATTTGGACGACTGGCTCCTGACCGCCCCCACCAGGTATCTACTCCTCCAAAACAGGGACGCCACTATTCAACTTTGTGCTCAGTTAGGGATCTCCGTAAATTGGGAAAAATCTGCATTATTGCCCTCTTAATCTGTGATTTTTATAGGCGCAGAGGTAGACACAGTGAACATGACAGTTTGTCTCCCTGCCGAAAGGGCACAAAACTTAATCTCTCGAATTCAACATTTTCTCCCGTTGCGGAAGGTCAAAGCGAAGTGGGTTCTTCAGCTCCTCGGGACTATGGCTTCCACCATTCTATTAGTACCATTAGCCAGGTTGCACATGAGAATTCTCCAGTGGCTTCTATCTTCCCAATGGTCCTTCCAATATCTCCCTCTGAGTCATCCTAGCCTGCTGACGGAATCATGCAAGAAGGACCTTCTTTGGTGGATAGCTCCCAACCGGTTGATCACGGGCTCCTCCTTTGTTCCTGCCCAACTTGTTGCCACTGTGACCACGGATGCCTCCCTGATTTGGTGGGGGGGCATTATCTGCGCAGGACTGTCCAAGGTACAAGGCAAGAACACAAGGCTTACCTACATATCAGTGTTCTGGAGATGAGGGCGGTGCACCTGGCATTGCAAGCACTTCAAGACCTTCTTCCTCTAAGGACTATTACGATACAATCAGACAGCATGTTGGTAGTTTGGTATATCAACAAACAGGGAGGTACCAGATCTTACCCACTCTGTCGAGAGGCCATGTGAGTTTGGGAATGGGCGATTTCTTCCCAATGCTTTCTGGTTGCAAAGCACATTCCAGTGACTACCAACAGGATAGCTGACAAGCTCAACCGGGCGATTCTACTGCCTCACGAGTGGTCTCTGAAACTGGGAACAGCGGAACAGATTTTCCGAAAATGGTGACAGCCTTGCTGCGACCTTTTTGCCAGTCCACTCAATGCCAAATGCAGCAATTATTTTTCTCTCATTCCCCTTCCAAGGAAGACACCCAGAGGCACTCTGGCTCACGATTGGCCCATAGGACTTTTGTACGCCTTTATTCCATTTCCAAAGTGATTCAGAAAGCCAGTCGGCTGGGAAGCAAATTGATCCTCATTGCTCCTTACTGGCCTTGTCAGGTCTGGTTCCCCTTCCTCGAGCTTCTTCTCCTGGACGATCCTTGGATCCTGGACCCAGCTGCAGATCTGTTGACTCGCATGTCAGGTTCGTTACATCCCTCAATCCACACCCTCAAATTGACAGCGTGGCTGCTCCAGTTCCATCACTAGTCAGGCTTCATGATGCATCATCCTCAGTATCACATATCCTTATGTCCTCCCATAAACCTTCAACTAGGAGGCTGTATGGCAGTAAATGGAAAAGATTTTCTGTTTGGGCACAGAAAATGAATGTAGATCCCTACACTGCTTCTATCCCTGTGATTTTGGAATTTCTCTCCAAGCTTTTCCAGCAAGGATCTGCCGCTGCCATATCAGAGTCCAATTGGCGTCAGTTTCTCATTTTCACTTAGGGTTTCCGGATACCAATTTAATGTCTCATAAGCTATGCAAGACCTTTTTGAAAGGAGCCACTCTATAGAGACCACTGGTGCAAGAACCTGTGGCTTCTTGGTATTTAAATTTTGTGTTGTCCAAACTGACTTCTCCCCCGTTTGAACCTTCTCGCTCATCTTCATTGAAATTTTTGTCTTGGAAGACTTTGTTTTTGGTAGCTATTACGTCAGCTAGACGGGTATTGGAGCTACAATTAAACCACCTTATTTGATCTTTCACAAAGACAGGGTGTCACTGCGTGCTAATCCCTCCTTTGTCCCCAAAGTTTGTTCCCCTGCTACCTTAAATCAATCCATAGAACTCCCAATTTTCTTCCCTAATCACTGTAATGCAGCTGAATACCATTTTCATCAGCTGGACGTTCATAGACAACTACGTTCTCATTTACAGCAGACCAACTAATTTAGGAAATCAGATCAACTATTCATTTCCTTTTCTGACTCCAGATTGGGCTTACCAGTTTCTAAAGCGACACTATCTAACTGGATTTCCAGTTGCATAGCCTTTTTCTACAGTTCGGAGGGCAGACCTTTACCCTGCAGGATCAAGGCACATTCTACCAGGTCGCTGTCTACCTATGCATTCTTTTAAGCCAGGGTCCCACTTGATAATATTTCTGCAGCAGCTACGTGGGCTACCCCTCACACTTTTATTACACATTAAAAGTTGGATTTAGCTTCCAGGGGTAGAGCATCCTTTGGCTCCACGGTGCTTAGGAGTATTTTCTAGTGAGCCACCCAAGAATAAGACACTAGGGACGCTGTCCCATATGTAAAAATGAAGGTGAGATTGGACTACACAACATAAAAAGACGTTATGTACTCACCATAATGTTCCATGTTGGTAGTCTATCTCACCCTTCATTTTTACCAACCCGCCCTCCTGCCCCCATCCTGGAAGATCTGGAGATAATAATAATAATAATTTGGTTATCTTTGGTTGGAGACCCTTAAGTATTGGTTTGTCTGTTATGGTTATTTCTTCTAGAGAGCAGCAAACAAGATCTGGGGTTTGTACTGGTGTACTGTGGGATACCTGCTTAGCCACGAGCCAACCAGAAGTCTTCGAGCTTGTAAATTGGCCGAGTCTGAGCCAAGGATCGGCTCCGACCCATATGTAAAAATGAAGGGTGAGATGGACTACCAACATGGAACGTTATAGTGAATACATAACTTCTTTTTCTTTCCTTCTTTTTCCTGCTTTATCATAAAAAAGTACTGTGTTTAACTTTGACTTTCTCTAATGCCCTTTTCCTGTGACAATCAGTCTTGTTATTTGTGTGTTATCTATTACAAGTTATACTTTACCTTGTTTATTATCTGAATGATTGGAGCTTTTCTCCCCGGGCCTCCGCTGAAAATAGATATGTATCCAGTTGGATCATCCCGGTCAACAAATGTAAAATAAAATAAATAAATACAACAGTGTTACAGTTATCACATGCACCATGGAGCTTATAGGATTTAACAGTGTCCCAAGGTACTTCTGAGGTGAATTACATCAACAGCCCTTCTAAAGTATGGCAATGCGAAATGCACTGGGTGGGAAGGGCATCAGAATACATTACCCTACAAGCGTACACACTTATAGACACCTTTACACACACGAACACACACACACACACGCGAACACACACACACACACACACATACACACATACACACACACACATACACACATACACACACACACACACACACACACACACACTTGCCAGAAGTGAAAGTAAATCCCCTGCCTATGTAGTTATTTGTATTGTACTGTTTGTAGGCGCCACTGAGCTTATAGGGCTGAGGGCTATCCAAAGGTACCCCTAAGGGGAATGACGTCAGCAGGACTGCTAAAGTAGGGTACTGGGAAGTGTTGTGGGTGGGAAAGTCCTCAAAATACTTTAGCCTACAAACATACACACTTGCAAGCACTTTTGCACACACTTATGCATACACACACACGCATTTGCCTGAACTGAGAATAGAACACCTGCATATCTACTTATTTGTACTATTCTGTTAGATAGTTATTACACATGCCATGGAGCTTGTAGGGCTTCGGGCTGTCCAAAGGTACTTCTAAGGGGAATGACATCAGCAGGACTGCTAAAGTAGGGATCTGGGAAGTGTACTGGGTGGGAATGGCCTAAAACTGTTTCACCTACAAACACACACACACTTACATTTGTCAGGACTGAGATTAGAACCCCTACCTATCTAGTTATTCTCTGCCATTCAGGATATCCCTGTGTATGACTCACTTTGTGTGTGTGTGTCTCCCTGTGTCTCTCTCTATCACTGTCTGTCTCTCTCGTCACCACGTCTGTGTGTGTGTGTATGCTTGACATATTGTTATCTGTTGCTCATATGCCTGTGTATCACACGCAACAGATGCAGATATATCACATATGGTTCATAGGTTGGTACTAGGCTATCGGCCCTAGGGCCTATACAAGCCTAGCCATAACAATTCCCTGGATATTTCTTCCCACAATATTTACTTCTCTGGACCCCTGTCTAGTAGGGTGACTGTCATGATCCCCGGGGTGAATTTCTTATCTCCCATCCAATCATCAAGGTTCCTTTTGAAGAGGACCAACGAGGCGCTCTGCTTGACATGTATGGGCAGTCTATTCCAGAGTATGGGGAGTCTGTGGGTCAGGAACCTATCCCTCCAGCATGTTTTGTTCATTGTGATGACAAGGTTTGGATCCCTGGAGCGTGTGGCTCTGAGAGATTGGGATTTCTTTAAGTGGAGCATGTCCAACAGCTCAGAGTTTGACATGGCCTTGTATGTTAAGCAGAGATCGCTTCGGAGTAGACTATATGCCACAGAGTAGTTTTTTTAGATGGTCAGCATATGGCATCTGCTTTAGGCCTGTGATTCTTTTAGTGAGGTATTTCTGTGGCCTTTCCAGCTGTTGCAGATGTCTTGTGAGGTACATACCAAACTGGGCATTATACCCTATAATGGGTTTAATGAGGGATGAATACAGTGGGACAATGATCTCCTTTTTTCTGGATGAAAAGCCCTTAGTGATGAGGTGTGCCACATAGAAGGATTTCCTGACTGTTTTGGCGATGTGGTTATCGAAAGTGAGACCACTGTCCACCTGTGTCCCTAGGTCTTTCATCACATTTTCTATGTTTAGTGTATTGCCACCTATGTGGTAATTCATAGGTACATGTTTTTTTCCAAAGGGGATAACTATACATTTCTTGGCATTAAACTTGAGCCCATGGCTCTGGCAACAGGCATCTGTTTCTGAAAGGCACCTTTGTAGAATATCCACATCATTTGGGGATTCAATAATGGCTCCCAATTTGCAGTCATCTGCGAACTTTGTTAGCCAGAGTCCCGTAGTGTTTGGCCTATACTTCAGAGAAGTAGATGCTAAACAAGAGTGGTCCTAGGACTGAACCCTGAGGTACTCCACTTGTCACTTGTATGGAGCTGGATTTGGAGTCGGCTACTTTTACAGTCTGGGTTCTGTCAGTAAGCCAGTTGGCAACCCATCGAGTGACGTAGGGATTTATGCCCAGCTTAGTAAGTTTATCTATGATTCCAGAGTGGGGGATGGTGGCGAAGTCGAGATAGGTTGTATGGACCGCCTTACCCTCGTCCACAGCTCTGGAGACTGAATCAAAGAAGTCAGTCATGTTCAGGAGACAAGATCGGCCCTTCACAAACCCAAACTGGGAGGGGTCCAGTGTTCGAAGGTTGCCAGTGTCTTTGTTTATAAGATCTGAAGTAGTTACTTCATTTGTTCTGCAACCCGTGGGTCTCGGATCCGACCTCGGATCTGACCAGCAGCTTTCCAAGCTTCAAGATCCGAGCTCCTAGCTCCTCCCCCTCTACCCACAATCCCCTGTCACCACCACACTACCTCAGATCGTTTTTGCCGCGGCTTGAATCACAAGCATCTTGAGAAGAGCTCCTGAGCTTAGTAACAGGGAAGTGAATTTTTTTCAAGAAATTTTCTTAAAACTTTAACAAGTTAAAAAGAAGAGTGTTGAGAGTGTTTCTCTGCCCTTTTTTATTTTTGGGATTGCGTTTTATTCAGTTAACCCTTCCCTAGGTGTTTGGGCGTGTGAGTGTGTGTGTGTCAGGAAAATGGCCGAAGACCATAAAGCTATTTTTTCAAAGTGCACTGGGTGTGGCCATAAGCTTTCCCCAGCTGATGGCCATACTCAGTGCATTATATGCCTGGGGGTTGCCCATTTGTCTTCAGACTGCCAGGTTTGCGCAACCTTCAACCCCCGGGCTGTGAGGGACAGGAGGAACAGGCTTATTCTGGCGGGATTGCTTCCCCCGGAGGAGGCCTCTTCCTCCTCTCCCTCCAAGGTGCAGGCTGCCCAGGTAGCTTCGGCACCCCTGATTCCCTCGACTCAGGCTGGGACTCAACCTCCCACTACTGCCTTGAGTATGAGGGAAGTTCAGTCTTCTCCTTCTAGGGAAAAGCACAGGGAGAAGCACATACACAAGAGGCGAGCTGAGCCTCATCCCTCGGCTCCGCCTTCGAAGACTGTTAAATCGCCTCCGAGGGTGTCCGGACCTTCTCCTTCTCGGCTCCGATCTCCTTCCTTCTCGCCGGAGCCAGAGGAGGAGCTCCTATCACCCTCGAGGTCATCGAGGCAGCCTTCCAGGCCCGCCTCTACAACCGCCTCTAGTTCTACTAGGTCTCTCTCCGACGCCGATATGGACAGGATGATGTGTCGGTTTTTGCAGACCCAAATGCAGATGGGGGTGCTCCTGCCTCCCCCTCCACAGGGGGGGGGGGGTGCAGCTTCAATATTTGTCCCGATTTCTCCTTCTTCAACCCGGATCCGGGTTTTGGAGTCTTCGGATCCAGGCCCTTTCGGAGCCGGGGTTTTGTCGGCGCCGGTGGCCCAAGCCTTCTCGACGCCGACCATACCCTCGAGTATCTCGGATCTGAGCTCTTGGGGCCGGGCGTCGGATCCGTGGGAGCGGGTGCATCTTCTGCGCCGCCTATGTCGGTGAGCACCTCCCTTTCGGATCCGATGGCTTCGGCTCCGACCCCGATCCCTATCTCTGAGCCGAGGAGACTGCTCTCGGGGCCGGAAGAGAGTAGTTCTCCCTCGGCGTTCGAGGTAGTGGAGAGGGTACTGTCGAGGTCTTCCAGGTCCCCGATTTAGGTTTGGATCCTTCCTCTCCCTCACTTCATACGGGTCTAACTTCCATCATCCTTCCATCGGGACAGCCTGCTCAGACCCTCCAGTTGGTTCCCTCGGAGGAACAAGAGGCCGTTGACGAGCCCTCTTCTGATAGTCCCATAGAGGAGGTGCCTCGTAAACGGACGTGTAAAAGGAGGCACATGGACTCCTCCGAGTCCGTCACCACAGATACGGACTTAGAGGAAAGGGAAGGTTCCCCAAGGTCACCCCCCGAGGATGTCTCCTTTGGAGACATCATGGAAATGTTGCGTATTTGGGGGGGGGGGGTCTGCCCAAAAACCTTCCTCGGATGAGTCCGTATTTCTGGAGGCGTTTGAAGCGGGCCCATCTACCTCCTGGGTGTCCCCACAGGCAGATCCCCTGGTAGATCTCCTGACTACGAGGGCTTGGCAGGAACCTGACACCGTGGAGCCTATCCCACTCCGGCCGGATAAAATCCTTAGCCCCCCTTCAGATAGGCAGGCTTGGGCCAAAGGGTCTCCAGTTGATGCCATGTTGGTGGCTGCTGCCACTAAGAGAGAACTCTCCCAGGAGAGCTCCACTGTCCATCCGCCGGACAAGGAGTCCCGGGCGCTGGACCATATAGGGAAGCGGACCTTTGCTTCAGCAACCTTCTCCGTGAGGGAGCTGAATTATATGGCGCATGTCATCAGGCTGCAACGGGATTTGATCAAGGAATACACTGCAGCTCCACCAGAGTCCATGTCGATCGAGGACAAAACCGTGTTCTCGACTCATATGGCCACTCTCAAGTCCATTTCAAATACGTCCATGCGGCTACTGTCTTATGCTACGGAGGGAGCCGCAAGGGCCAGCGGGGCAGGTGTTGTCTTGAGACGTCACGCCTGGCTCCGCCTTTGTAATTTCGCGGAACCTTTCAAGGCATCCTTCACGAATGCACCCTTTGACGGCTCTTTGCTTTTTGGCAAGACCGTACGCGATACACTAGTCCAAAGTGAGAAGGACGGGAAGACGCTGTCTGCCATCGGAGTCCGCTTCTCGAGCCCCCAACGTTCCTTCTCAAGGAATCAGAGGGGGCAAAAGAAGCTGTGGTTCCGCAAGTGTCAACAATCCTATCCAGCTTCGAACTCCGCGCCCTCCAGAGGCAGAGGAGGGCAGGGTGGACGCCGGCCCAGAGGCAGAGGGGGACCGCGTAACTTCGGGTCTAGGGAGTCTTTCTCCAAGAGACCCGTGCAGCAGCCCTGAGGGCTTACCCGACTGTCCAGCTCTGGAGACAGTCGGGGGGCGTTTAACGAAGCACCTGTCAATGTGGGAGTCCATCACGAACGATCGATGGGTGCTCCGAATTATATCCAGAGGCTACAAAATTCCCTTCCTATTTCGTCCTCCCTCAGGTGGTCGCCTCCCCGATGTCCCACCCAATCAAAGAGAGGCGGCGACCGTAGAGATTTTAAATTTGTTAGAAAAAAGAGCCATCCAGCGGGTCCCCCCAGACCAATCCAGATCGGGCTACTACTCAAGGTTCTTTTTAGTGCCAAAAAAGACGGGGGACCTCAGGCCCATTCTAGACTTGTCCGCCCTGAACATGTTTGTCCCCAAAGAAAGGTTCCAGATGGTCACTCTACAATCTATTCTCCCCTTAATGCAGGAGAATGACTGGATGTGCTCTATAGACCTCAAGGACACGTACTACCACATTCTAATGGACAGACGGTCCAGGAGGTTCCTCCGCGTCCGGCTAGGGGCCAGTTATTACCAGTTCAGGGTCCTTCCGTTCGGACTCACCTCAGCCCCCAGGGTCTTCACCAAAGTCATGGCAGTGGTTGCGGCACACCTGAGGCTTCAGGGCATAAGGGTCTTTCCGTACCTAGACGACTGGCTCCTCACAGCAACCAACAGGCATCAACTTTGTACCGCGAGTGACTATGTGCTGTCTCTTGCCGACAGCTTGGGCATTTCAGTCAACATACCAAAGTCTTTTCTTCATCCTGTGCAAGCATTAGATTTCATAGGAGCCAGGCTAGATTCCCGATCTTCTCGGGCTTTCTTGACCTCGGACAGGCTGTCCAGCCTCTCACTCCAGGTTTTGGCTCTTCTTCGCACCAAAGCTCCACTGGCGGAGTTAGTCCTGAGAGCACTAGGCTTGATGGCAGAGGCTATCGGCCTCTCTCTCCATGCTCGCCTAAGGATGCATATATTATAGTGGACACTCCAAGTTCAATGGTCACTGTTACTCCACCCATTGAACACTCCTATCCCCCTGAGCAGGGTTTGCAGGGAATCCCTCCTTTGGTGGCTTCACTCCCCAGAACTCAGGCAAGGGAGACCCTTTGTGATCCCCCCCCAGGCCACGTTAACCACGGATGCTTCTCGCCTAGGGTGGGGGGGGCATTGTTTGGGCAGAAATGTCCAAGGTATGTGGACCTTGTCGGAGACTGCCTTGCACATAAATGTTCTGGAGATGAGGGCGGTGCTTCTAGCGTTGCAGGCTCTCCAAGACCTTCTACCTCTAGGAACGATTGCAATACAGACGGACAATATGTCAGTGGTCTGGTATATAAACAAACAAGGGGGAACCAGATCCTACCCTCTTTGTCGAGAAGCCATGAGAGTTTGGGAATGGGCGATATCCACCAACCGCTTTCTGATAGCAACGCACATTCTGGGACGATCCAACATTCTGGCAGACAAATTGAGTCGAGTAATTCTCTTACGAGTGGTCTCTCAATCCGAAAGTTGCGAAGGAAATTTTTCGCAAGTGGGGTTGGCCTCACTGCGATCTTTTTGCTACCCCCCAAAACACAAAATGCAGCGAGTTCTTCGCAATTCTTCCCCAAGAAGGGGAGAGCCCCAGAGACGCTCTGATTCATGCTTGGCCTCCCGGTCTACTCTATGCTTACCCCCCGCTTCTGCTCATGGCTAAGTTCATTCAGAAAGCCGCACGGTTGGGGAGCAAAATTATCCTCATAGCCCCATTCTGGCCTCGTCAAATCTGGTTTCCATACCTGCAGTCTCACAGTCTCTCCTCCCCTTTAATCCTGGATCCCATTCCAGATCTGATATCGCACCCAACGGGGTGCCCAACACCGAACCTGGTAAACCTCAAGCTCGCGGATTTGGTTGATCCAGTTCCACTAATGGCAAGGACTCCCGGTATCTCGTCACCAGTGAAAACTATTCTGGTAGCGGCTCATAAACCTTTCACCAGGAAAATCTATAATAGCAAGTGGAAACGATTTTCTATCGGGGCTAACAGCCAAGGTCTCAACCCCTTTACTGTTCCGATTCCTACAGTCTTGGATTTTTTGTCCATGATTTTTGAACAAGGGGCCAGTGCATCAACGGTAAAAGTACAGTTGGCAGCAATATCCCATTTTCATGTGGGAGACGGATTAGGATCTCTAGCATCTACAAAATTGTGTAAGACATTCTTGCGTGGCGTTTTCCTTCTCAAGCCACCAGTGAAATCCGTGACTCCCCCTTGGGACTTAACTTTTGTTCTGCAAGCCTTAACGAAACCTCCTTTGGAACCTGCAGCTTCTGTACCCCTTAATTTTCTGTCCTGGAAAACAGCATTCTTGGTAGCCATAACTTCTGCTAAAAGGGTTTCAGAGCTCCAAGCTTTGTGCATGAAACCTCCCTATCTTATTTTCCACAATGACAGAGTGTCTCTCAGGACTAACCAGTCTTTCTTACCAAAAGTGGCATCTGTGGCAAATATCAATCAGACTATCAATCTGCCAGTGTTTTTCAAAAATTTTCAAAATAAGGGAGAATACATGTTGCATACACTAGACGTACATAGACAGTTGCGTTTTTACCTGCACAGGACCAAAGACGTTCGTAAGGGTGATCAACTCTTTGTGTCATTTGCTCCTCCATCCATGGGAAAACCTATATCCAAAGTGACACTGGCTAATTGGATTTGTCAATGTATTTCTCAGGCTTATAAGGCATCAGGCAAAACAACCCCATTTAAAATCCGTGCACATTCCACAAGGTCCATCGCAACTTCTGCAGCCTTCTGGTCCAGGATGCCGTTGGACGACATATGTTCAGCAGCCACTTGGTCTTCTGCTCATACGTTTATTTCTCATTATAAGCTGGACATGATATCTAGAAGCAGGGCGTCCTTTGGCTCCGCGGTGCTTCGGAATATCCTTCCATAGACCACCCAGGTTTCTTTGTTTAGGTAGCTAGGGGCTCTAACCCACAGGTTGCAGAACAAATGAAGTAACTACTTCAGATTTAGAAGTTATGTACTCACTATAACGTTCCATCTGAGTAGGTACTTCATTTGTCTGCAACCCCCCCCCCCCCCCGCCATCCCCCTAACCTGTATCGGGTTTCTAGGATCTGAACCTGTTTATTACAGTTTTTTTCAGGTGATACAGCAGAACCGATCTGAGGTAGTGTGGTGGTGACAGGGGATTTTGGGTAGAGGGGAGGAGCTAGGAGCTCGGATCTTGAAGCTTGGAAAGCTGCCGGTCAGATCCGAGGTCGGATCCGAGACCCACAGGTTGCAGACAAATGAAGTACCTACTCAGATGGAACGTTATGGTGAGTACATAACTTCTAATTCCATGATAATGCATTCATGCCCTTGCAGATCAGGCTCGTCAGACTGATGGGACGGTAGTTTCTGGGATCCAAGGTGGATCCCCCTTGTGGAGTGGGATAACTGTAGCTGTGCACCACTCAGTGGGCACAAAGCCTGAGTCGAGGCTATGATTAAACATGACACTTAGGTGAGGTGCCAGTTCATTTTGTAGTTCATGTAGTACACAGCCTGGGATGTCATCTGGTCCCATGGATGCTGTATTCTTAGCTTTGGAGAGTGCAGTTTCTACCTGTGTGGCCATGATTACCGAAATTTTGCAATCTTTTGGTATTGAGATGGGCCTTTTAGGGAGTGAGAGGGAGGTGAAGTTTGCAATAAATCGATCTGCCAGGATATTGACAATATCCTTGGGATCGGTATATTTAATGCCATTCTGTTGAAGCTCAGAGCAGATCTGAGCATTGCCATTTAGATTCTTGACATAACTATAGAATGCCTTGTGGTTGTCTTTGGAATCTTTGGCAATTTTATTTTCGTAACTAGCTTTTGAGGATTTTATGAGGGTTCTCAGCTTCTTACTGAGGCCGGTGAGGGAATTTTTTGCATCCTGGGATTTTCCTGTTTTCTGCAACAGTTTCTTCCTTCTGTTGTATAGTTTGTTTATAGCAGTGGACCACCAGATTGGCTCCCTTTTTTTGGAGGAGAGCATCTTGGTTCTATTTGGGATGGCACGATTCATGTACGAGTGGATGTGCTCGTAGAGTGCCTTAGTGTAGGATTCTGCAGTCGAACTTTCAGATCCCGTCTGCATGGGAGTCATGAAGTTTGTCACTTCTGACTTCAGTAGCATGAAGTTGGCTTTGGAGAAGTTTTTTAAGGAGGTTTCCTTACAGGGGGGTGGGGGTGAGATGTCAAGGGTGATTTGCTTATGGTCAGACCTGACCAATGAGGGGTGACCAGTGCTGTGGAGCATCTATCTGCCATGTTGGTAATGACCAGGTCTAGGATATTGGAGCCCCTGGTGGGACAATGGATTAGTTGATCCAGGGCGTTGGAATTTATGAATTCCAAGAACCGTTGGGAAAAGGAGTTGGTACACGAGTAGTTTTCCCAGTTAATGGCAGGGTAGTTGAAATCACCCAGTATTAGGGTGTTTAGATGTATCTTAATATTTTCCAGTATGTTTAGAAAGGTGTAGTGAGAATCTTAGGGCATGGTGGGGGATCTGTAGCAAGCTACAGTTTTTGTTGCAGTCTTACCTAGCGTTAGTTGCACTTGGAGAATTTCAGATGCATTGTGTTGGGCAACTTGCCTGGAGGTGTGAATATCCTTGGTGAATATGGACACTCCTCCACCTTTAGTGTTTCGGTCTTGGTTTTGTGGCCGAAAAGTGTGGTAAGAGTTGTAGCCTGGTATTGCAGGGGTGCTCTCTGAAGCCTTGAATCAAGTCTCAGTTACTGCACAGATATCGATGTTCTCTATTTTAAAGAGTGCCTCGAGAGAGTGCATTTTGAGGTTTAGACTTCTAGCATTGAGTAGCATTACCTTCAGATTTTGCATGCTTGTATCTGTTACGGTTGTGATTTTGTCCTTTGAACCTTGCCTAAAAAAGGCACTATAGGGGTGGCAAGAGCTTTAGCCAGTAACCTGAATCCCAGGGCTGACAGGGGCAGACCATCTCTGGCAAAGCATCATGGTTTGTCGATCATGTCTTCCCAGGCAGGCAGACAGATACTGGATCCCCTTTGAATGACACCAGAAGCTTAGCCAATTGTTGAAGTCAATCATTTTGTCCTTATACTGTGGTATCATTCTGGGCGAAGGCAGGATGCTACTCAGGGCTAGGGTCATACCTACCTGGGCCACATGATCCGATAGCTCTTCCATGTCTCTTTTCATGTAGTCCATGGAGGTACGTCTCTAGTCATTCACTCCAGCTTGGACAATGACAGAGTCGTATTTGTACTTGTTGTGGAGTGACTTGAGTGCATGTGTTGTGTGGCAGATCCTGGCACCCGACAGGCAGCTGAGTGTAATTTTTTCTTTGTTCAGCCTGGTGAGTGGGACATCAGTCTGCCTGACTATAGAGTCACCTATGACTAAAGTATTGGGTACATTGTCTTGCCTTAGGGGCTGTTGTTGGGTGGCACACTGGTGTTGTGAGCTATGTGTCACTTTGGTTGTGACTGGTGATTGTTTGCGTTTCAGCTTCGGAGATCCTTGTTGCTTGGGCAGGTTAATGTTAAGGGCTTCCGCATATGTGGGTTTAGTGTTGCTATGTGTGGGTTTTGAAGGGCTATGAGTTGCTTGAGGTGTAGTGCAGGTGTTAACTTTCTCCTCTTGACTGTCTAGCACAATCTTGGCCGGAGAGAGCTTTGCTTCCAGTTTGGCTATGTAAGTGCATCTCTCGCAGGTTGTAGTGTTAGGTGGTAGGAGGAGAGGGTTGTCTGTGTACATGAGGCAGTTGCCGCATTGTCCAAGTGTGCCCAGATTCATCAGGTGGACAGGAGAAATCACCGGAAACTGACCCTTGGACATGCCTGTTTAGGTGCTTTTTTTGTAAAGTATAAGAGCTGTTTTCCCTTACCTTTGCAAGGTACTTTGCAATTATAGACTATTTAGTGCCTACGATTAATTTCTCCTTTTTGACAAGGAGAGTTCAGTTTCAGGCTTCCTAGTGCTTTCCAGCAGGTTCTAGAGCAAGTGGTAGTCACAGGGGTTCAGATTTTAGTGCTACTACTGAGAAACCAGCTAGTTCTAAGGGAAAATTTGAAGAGCAGACTTTCTGGTACCTGGAATAGTTTAACTGTAGCCTCACGGTGCTGCAAAATGCGAAAAATGTGCAAACACACGCATTTTTAAGCCAGAAAGTGGAAAGGGATAGAAATCAGCCCGAAAAGGCTAATAAAATTGCAATTTCAGAGCTGGAAACCACTCCTCTAGTGTTAGGCAGTACAATGCTCACCAATCCCACTGGTAAGCAGTAGGACTTCTCTCTACCACAGCAAGGTCTGGATAGCTCTGAACACAGAAAATAAAGTCCTGAGACAAGCAAGGCCTGGGATCTGGACTGGCTAGGAAAGGTGTGAAACAAGCAAACAAGATAGTATTTTCTTTTTTGTTAAAACAGGGTAAACAATGCAATAATACAGTAAATAAACACAGAAAAGTCTAACACACTTGAGTGTGTAGTCCTAAACAGTAAATGCAATTAAAAGTCTACAAAATTAGCAATTTAAAACTTTTTAAATGAAGCATGGCAAGTGCACAACTGAAAAACGATTTATACAGAAAAGCAGCTAAAACACACAAACAATTCAGATGCAGTGCAACCTAGAGCACTTGAGTTGTAGCAATATTAAGGCAAATACAGTTATAATAAATGCTCTAAAATATATTCTGTATTTCCAAAATCTTTGAGAAGAACAGTCAGAACACGAGATTCAGGCATTTTTTTTTTTTAAGGGAGAAAGGAACAGAAGGCCTTTTCAGATGTTCTCTCTGTATTGGGTAGAATGAGCTAATGACACTAGACTGGGAGGAGTGTCCCAGATCAAATTTACAGTAGGGGCGGGCATCTGCAAAGCCACCAAGTATAACAACAAGACACCAACAAGGAGGGAGGGTGGGGACCAATACTAAAGCTATTAGCTCTGTAGACAGTAAACACTACAGAAAGCCAAAAAATGAAAGTTTTTAAACAGATAAAGGAGCAAAGAGACTCTACAGAATGCTTTTAACTGCAAACAAATCAGTTACCCGTGCAGATTAGTTAATAGCAATAAAATGCAGTAAAAACTATGCAGCAGGCAACAAAAAGTGCTATGCATAAATTGCTAGAAACAATAATCAGTATAAATAAGCTACAAAAACAGGATACTTATCTCAGATCAGAGTTGTAGTCAACACCACTCTGCTCAGTGTGCATAGACAGAAATCCTCTCAAAGTTAGGGCTTAAAATACCAAAAGATACAACCTTAGACAACTATTTTTTTTAAAAGCACAGAACAGCTAGCTGAGGGTAATCCTGTCTGATGGGTGTGTGTAGAGACAGTTAAGGTGTACGTAGCTGTTTGTATGCAAGATATATATGCACAATACAGTTATATAGTCCGATGTGGGTTTTGACATGGGCTGTAAATCCCGAAATGTAGGAGCATGCCCTTTATGACCTTCTATCGTAAAAGTGGGACTCCATTCCAGAGATAGTTGTACTTCAATCCGGGGTTTTGTGTGCTACAGCCATACCTCTGAAAAGTAAACAGGAGCTTGCTAGTGTTATAGGGTTTGTTTTAGAAGATATTTTCTGACATATCTGACATCTGACGCTGAAATGTATTGTGTTATTACCTAGTGACAGAAATCCTAAGATCGTCACAGTGCTTTACCAGAGAAATACATGACGTATGATGCGCAGACCAATATTATGAGCCACACTATAGACATGCCTGCCCAGTCCGGCCAGTTGAGAGGTGTGGCTACAGCTGATTGATGAAGCTGTGTAAACAGTCCAGCACCTTGGTGATATACTGGCTAGGGATCTCCTGCTTGTGAGGTATTCTTTTTACCTGAAAAGTCATATCCTGGTGTGGCCATACCTCTCAACTGTACAGTGATGTTCTTCGTGTTTCACTGTTGCAGTCATTACATTTGGGTAATCTGCTGGCAGGTTGCCCTCAGTCGGCCTGATTAACAAATTCTTGGGTCCTGCGTCAGGTCGGCAGGGGCATAAAACATGCAACCGACGTCATTATCTCAGTCTTTCTTGCCGTGCGGTGCCTGAAGCAGAAGCAGTTCGCAAGTGCCGGTCGGCCGACTCTTGAAATTTTAATTTTCGAGTTTCAGAACCGAAGTCTTTAACTTAAAGCTAAATACCCCGTTGGGAAAGCTTTTTCTTGCTCCTTACCGATGTCAGTAAAAGTTAATAATTGCATTACTTGTGGAAAGCAAATACCTCATAAAGATTTTCATCTGTACTGTATTCCTTGCCTAGGCCCTGACCACGACGTACCTTGCTGTCAGTTTTGTGCTTTATTTAATCAGCGCACTATCCATCGTCAGAACATTTGTGCCTCTAAATATTTCGGTTCTCTGTTTAATTATCCAGAAATGACGTTGGTTAGCCATCCGACTACCGGAATTTCGAAAAAACGCAAAGATAAAGACAGAGACAGGCCGTTGATGACTAAAACTGCCGACGACGCTTCTCCTACGCCAGTCGCCAGTTTGCCGGTACTCAGTGAGGCGCTTTTGCAGCCTCTGATACCCGCTACTTCTGACTCGCAGGCCTCTACTGAGACCCATTCGGAGTCTGGTATGCCACGAGATACTTCAACTATGGAACCCGCGGATGTCTCTACCTTGGATGGGTCCGTAGCCACTGTGCAGGCACCGGCTTCTGAGGGTGTATTCAGGCCTACAGACTTGCATATCAAAGCAAATCCACCTTCAGTACTAAGGCCTAAATCTTTATCTATGTCGAACAAACCGACGCCCAGGCCACATGTTCAGGCCCCTATGCCTAAAAACAAATGATCAAAATGGCTAAAGATCTAATTACTCTAATCAGGGGTAGTCAACCCCCCCCCCCTTCTAAGAGGCCTAGGCCTGAGCTTGACTATGAATCTTCTGATCAGGATTCTGTTTCTTCTGACTCTTCTAATGACCTGGATTTGTCCATACCTACTTATGAGGATTCCAGTGCAGTGGATTCCATTCCCTCTGCTTCTCACCCTGAGGATTTCTCTTTTGGTGAAACTTTACATACCTTAAGGGAGCATTTCCACTGGGAAAGTCAGGAATTCTCTGATTCAAAAAAGAGGTGTAGGGATTTTCTTCTTTTACCTCAGCATAGGCCTTTGGCTATACCTCCTGTTCTAGACATTGTTGATGATGTGTTTTCGGAATCCAGTATGGCCCCTGATTCCCTGACTCCAGCTCCTTGTAAACCTGACAGATACTACAGGGTTCCTGAGTCCCACAAGTTCCGTTTCAAAAATCCTGTTGCACTTCCTGAAACCATTTCTCAAGGGCCTAAGGGCATTAAGGCTTCTACTGCTAAAAATCTTACCCCTTCTGATAGAGACTCCAGGGCACTGGATAGATGGGGTAAAAAGGTTTATACTTCTGCAACCTTGGCTATCAGGGCTTTAAACTGCCAATTTCATATGTTAAAATGTCACAGCATATTATTGGACTACTTAAACAGAAAATGATGTTGATTTCTGACTGTGTGGAAAATAAAGATTTACAGGATTTATTGCATTCTGCAGAACACTTTGCAATGTCGTTTTGATTCTTTAGAGGCCTCTTCAGGGCTGGTGTTATTGGGTCTGTGCTTAGAAGGCATGCTTGGCTTAAGGAGCAATCTCTGCCTGATCATGTTAAAGTAAAATTGGGGAATGCTCCTTTAAATCAGGATCGCCTGTTTGGCAATAAGGCTGAAAATGTTCTAAAAAAGATGAAAGATAAAGCTAAATCTATGCAAACCGTAAAAGATTTCTTACAAGTGCAACCTCCAAGATTTAGTAGGCACTGGCCTACCAAGAATTGGTTCTTTCCAGCTCCTTCCAGATCCTCTCAAGCCAAATCCAGACACACCAAAAGCGCCAGGTTTCAGTCCCAGGGGACTGTCAGACCTAAGCAGTGGGGGGGCCCTCCACTTCCAAATCTGGAAATAACATGACATCCCCCTATGGTAAACAATCTCAATGACTTTCTTTTAAAATTACCAAGCACTTACCTTTTAGCTGCCCCTTTGGGGGGAAAGATTGCTTTTCATGCAAAAAACTGGGAACTCATAACCCAGAACAAATGGGTTTTAAATGTAGTGTCCCAGGGATACAGATTTCATTTCCACACGTTGCTAACACCAAACGAGTGGCCAGACCTGCCCCCAAATCAGTGGGCAGAGGCTCAGAAACAAGTAGTTTCCCTCTTAAACATGGGGGCTATTCAGCTGGTACCAGAAGAGGAAAAGGGACAAGGTTTCTATTCCAGGCTTTTCCTGGTATCCAGAAAAGACCAATCATGACGTCCAGTTCTGGACTGTCTATTCTAAACACCTTTCTGGACATTCCAAAATTCAAGATGCTGACTCTTCACCAGTTACTTCCTATGCTAGACAAAGATGCCTGGTTGGCAACTCTAGATTTAAAAGAAGCTTACCTGCATGTCCCAGTCAGGGAATCTTGCAGAAGATACCTACGCTTCAAAGCAGGCTACTTGCATTATCAGTTCTCTGCACTGCCTTTTGGTTTGTCTGCTGCGCCCAGGGTATTCATAAAGTGCCTGGCTCCAGTAATTGCATTTTGCAGGCAAAGAAATATTCAAATATATCCATACCTGGACGATTGTTTAATGCAGGCAGAAAACCAGGCCATTCTTCTAAATCATCTGGCGTTTGTAAAAAGGGTTCTAACTTGTCTAGGGTACACCATAAACGAAAAGAAATCACAACTGGTACCCTCTCAGCAGATTACATTCCTGGGTGCAAGTTTGAATACAACTGCCCAGATGGCTTTCCTCACGCCAGAAAAGCAAATTCATTTGATAACTTATTTCAAACAAGTGGCCACAAAAACCCTGCTGTCTGCAAGACAAATACTGCAAGCCTTGGGGTTCATGGCCTCCTGCATTCTTCTAATTCCATATGCAAGACTGCGTATGAGGAAACTTCAGTGGTACTTAAAAAGTCTATGGAGTCAACATTGTCACAACCTGGAAACAATGATTCCTATCATACCTTGCCTACGCCTGGAGTTCCTGTGGTGGGCAGAGGTCTGCCACCAAAACAAGGGACTGCCATTCACGCTACCCCCTGCCACCCAAACCCTAACTACAGACACATCAGACTATGCATGGGGGGCTCACCTGGCAGGTAAGTGCATTCAGGGCAAATAGAACCCAAATCAAATGCACCTACATGTCAGTCAAAAAGAAATGTTAGCTGTACAGAATGCTCTGACAGCCTTCAAGGACTACATTCTTCCAGGACAACTAATGGTAAAGACAGACAACACTATGGTTATGTGGTACATAAACAAGCAGGAGGGTACACGTTCCTACCCCCTCTGCAGACTAGCCATGGCATTGTGGATCACGGCCTTGAGCTACCAAGTGCACCTACAAGCTCAATTCCTGCCAGGAAAATTAAATCCACTGGCAGACGGACTAAGCAGAAATCTCATGGACCCACACGAGTGGAGACTGGATACACAGATTTTCAACATATTGACAAGCAAATGGGGAGCCCAGACATAGATCTATTTGTCTCCCTCCGGAACTACCAGTTGAACAAATTTTGCTCAAGGACTCCCCTCAAAAAAGCCTGGAAAGTGGATGCTCTGTCCTTCAGCTGGAAAAACCTATTAGTCTACACCTGTCCCTCTCTGCCTCTACTCTGCAAAGTTCTGTTAAAAGTCAAACAGGACAAACCAAGAATGATTTTGATTGCTCCAGACTGGCCATGCCATCACTGGTATCTGCTCCTGCTCAGTGTGTCACAAATATCTCCATGGCACCTTCCTCAGACACCTTCCTCACTGTCTCAGCAGGAGAACCAGATTCTGCATCGAGCTCCCAACATTGAACCTTGCAGCTTGGCTAATCACTTAAATTCACCCTTAGCATCCCTCATCAAACCTGTGATGGATGTCATCTTGGAGGCAAGAAGACCTAGTACTAGAAAATCTTATGCTGTCAAATGGAAAAGATTCTGTGCTTGGAATCAGTCTCAAGGAATGAGCACAGCAGCACCCAATTTACCTCAGATTTTACAATACTTAACTGAGATGCTTCACAAGGGCCTGTCTTTTTCTTCCATTAAAATCCACACCTCAGCCATTTCAGCTCATTATAACACAGAACTTTCACTCTTCTCTCATCCTTTGCTCAAGCAGTACCTCAGAAGGGCCAAAAACTTGAGTCCACCCGGGAGAGCTGCAGCCCCTGCCTGGGACCTTAACTTTGTATTGGAGAAACTCACTCTACCTCCTTTCGAGCCAGCTGCTACTGCAGACTTAAAATATCTTTCTTGGAAAACAGTCTTCCTTCTAGTAATCACTTCAGCTAGAAGAATATCTGAGTAACAGGCCCTTATGGCAGTGGAGCCTTTCATCATCTTTCATGCGGGCAGGGTGTCACTCAGGACCAATCCATCCTTCATGCCCAAGGTGGTAACCAGTGTGGCTCTTAATTAGTCCATTCATTTGCCAACTTTCTTTCCCATTCCACAGAGCAAAGGGGTACGGATTCTGCATTCATTGGATGTGCACAGACAACTTAGATTCTACTTGGACAGGACTAAAACTCGAAGAAAATCTGAACAACTGCTGGTAACATTTGCTGTAGGGGCAGAGGGAAAGGCTATTTCAAAACAAACCATTTCTAAATGGACAAGTCATTGCATTCATTTCTGCTTTAAGCTCCATGGAAAACCTATCACCCAGGGGATTAGATCTCATTCCACTAGGGCTGCATCTTCTTCTGCAGCATTTCTCAGAGATGTTCCTACCAGGGATATTCTAGAAGCTGCTACATGTAGTTCCACCAAACATTATCATTTACCAATTTTCTCTAAATCCAGAGCTGGCTTTGCTACTGCTGTCTTGCAGGGCCTTATAGCTGGTCCTAATGCTGTATAAATCCATCCTCCCAACCACAGCTTTGGGAATCTACCCAAATGTAATGACTGTAACAGTGAAACACGAAGAACATAGTACAGTTGTGTACACTTACCATAAATGTGGATGTTCACGTGTATGCACTGTTGCAGTCCTGGTTACCCTCCCTCCAGCCCCCTGTTTTTCTCTGACTATACCTCTACTTTCTGTTACTATGCTTAAAAGCCTTTTTGGTGTATTTGCTTTTGGTTGGAGGTATATTTTTGTGTTTTAAATTTTATTTTACTCCCCATTCGGGGGCACCTGACGTCTGCGGCAAGAAAAACGGAGGTAATGACGGCTGCATGTTTTACACTCCTGATGACCTGACGTCATGGAAGAAGGGACAGCAACTGACCCAGGACCCAAGACTTTGTTAATCAGGCCAACTGAGGGCAACCTGCTAGCAGTGAACACACTCGAACATCTACATTTATGGTAAGTGTGCACAACTGTACTTTTTGCAGATTGTCTAGATGTTTGTCTAGAAGTTTTGTCCAGTCTATATAAGTTATGTTTTTATGGCAAGTTAGTTGCAAATAATTAAAGACTGAAGTTAGAAAATAATGACAGACAGTGTTTCAGACTTCATAACTTTCAGACAATTCCTGCTAATGCAAAACCCATTATTCTACCAACTTTCTGAGTTTGTAAAAGCAATATTTAAAACACATGCCTATCATTGGGCCTTTGTTACATTTTTATTAATGACCTTGTCCAGATATCTTGGCTTGAGGTTGAGAGGTATGGGTGTGGGTACAGAATGCATTCTACTGAGCAGAAATGTCCATTATATGTGTGGTATATTCCACATAGCACTGTGATTTGCTAGTATGCCAGTGGCAGTGCAGTACAGAGTAATGTGCTGAACCACTGACAGTTGTGTATAGGTTGATATGACGTTGTAAGGCTTTGGCCAGGTCACAATGGCTGTAGTGCACCATCTTTCCCTCATTATTCCTTTGTTGGCTGCCTCAGGGAAGTCATCTAGAGTTCACTGACATACCTCCCCTGAGGATGGCAGACTGTGTAGGGTAATATATTTGGAGTTTGCCAATGTCCCTGTTAATGTGATCCACGATAATCCATTGCATGGCCTTGCGGATCAAGCTAGTTAGGCTGATGGGTCTTTAATTTCCTGGATCGGTGAACACTCCACCTTGGTGTTAAGGGATGACAGTGGCTGTCCATCACTCGGCTGTGACGTAGACGGTACTCATGGGTGTGTAGGGTGTGTAATGATGCTGCCAATTCATGCCTAGGGTCATGTAGCTTGCAGCCTGGGATGTATTCATGTCCCATGGAAGCTGCCCTCTTGACTTTGAGAGGACAGTGATGCCCTGTTAACTAGTGATAAGGGTTGGTTGTTCAGGTACTGAGGATATCCTGCTTTCCTGATAGGGGATCAGAGGTGAGACATTTCCACTGAATCTGTCAGCCAGTGGATTGCGTATATCTGCAGCATTTGTATATGTAGTGTCCTTGACTATCTGTTCTGCACAGATCTGCGAGCTTCCTTTGAGAATGCAGACATATGTGAGGAAGGCCTTGTGATTGTCTGTCTTAGATGTGGGCAATTTGTACTCAGAGTGGCCTTTAGTGGATTTCACTGGTGCTCTTATTTGTTCAGGCTAAGGGGTGATTACTTCCAATTGTACACCTGCTCCTTCTCGGTCCTGGACAGTAATGTCATCCTTTTAGTGTATAGTTACTTTATTGCAGATATTTGCAGACAGGTTTACTCTCTCTCTTGCAGACGGTGATATTCTCCTGTCAGGTATTCCTGATTCCATGCATCTCTAGCTGAATGCTGGCATACTAGTTTTTTGTATATCTGGAAGTTGGTGCCTGTTCCTGTAGTGGGCTAGGTGGCTGTTCAGCTGTTTACACCATCCCTCTGGTGGTTGTGATCAGCTTGTGGGACATTTTCTTTTTACCAAGGCTAAAGATGGGACAGGAGAGATGGTGATATGACATGTGACTGTTTTTCTGTAGGATCTTGCCAGTGAGGATGATACCTTAGGGGTGCTGCAGTGGTTGATTATGTTGGTGACTGCCATGTCCGACAGAGGTATCACATCTTGTGGCGGTATCAAGTGGCTGTCCTAAGGATGTATCATTGATAAGATGGGGGCATCTCTGTGCATTTCTGTTCTAGCATGATTGGATTCGCAATCAATGTTTTGGTAGTATACATCAGCCAGGTTCAGGGTGACGGGTGGAATCTTGATAGATTTGTAGAGGACCAGATATGTGGAGCGGGTGTCCTGAATCAGATATGTTGGCCTGTAGCTACGTATAATTTGCATAGGGGTCTTGTCAACAGTTGACTGCACTTGGAGTGTCTTATGTGTGTTAGACTGTTTGACCAGCCTGGAGGTGTTTGTCTGTCTGTTGTATATTTATACTTCACCTCCTTTGGCTTTGCTGCCCACATTTGGGGTCTGGCTGTGGGATAGGATGAGTGATCAGGTAAGGATGGGTTTCTCTCCACGGCTGTGGGCCAGGTTTCTCTGAGTGCACAAATGTCACCATCTTCCAGGGTTACGACTGCTTGCAATGAGTGCATTTTCATGTTTAGACTCCTAGCGTTTAGTGGCATGGCCTTTAATTTGCATTTTGTTGAGTGTTTTATGTTGGTAGTATGGACTCCATTACTTTCCCTACAAAAGCACTGTGGGGGAGGCAAGGCCCTTTGGCAGAGGCCTGAAGGCCAAGTGAGACAGATGCAGGCCATCTCTAGCAAGGCAGTGTAGCCTGTCGATCATATTTTTCCATGCTGCCAGGCAGTGGATCCTCCTGGGATGACACCAGTATGTGAGCCAAGTGTTGCTGGCAGTCATTTTCTGTTTGTATTGATCCATCATTCTGGGTGACGGCAGACTGCTGCGTAAGGCTAGGGACATACCTGCATGGGACACATATTCAGCAAGCTGATTTATCTCTGTCTTCCTATAGTCCAGGGCGGTACATATGAACATATGACATTGTTCACGCCGTCATGGACCAGGCCGGAGTGATGCCTGTACCTGTTGTGTGTTGACTTGAGTGCCTGTGTGATATGGCAGATTATGGCACCTGACAAACAAGTGACCGTGACTTTCTCCTTATCATGCCTGGTGAAGGCACATTTGTGTGTCTCCCAGTGGAATCTTCTATGAGTAATATGTTGGGTGTATGGTTAGGCCTTAGTGTTTGCAAGACCCTGGTGTGTGGGCTATGCATGGTCTGTGGTGTGTAGGTTTCTGGAGTTCTCATGTGTTTTTGCCTTTGAGGTGTCCTTTGTTTGGGTTTTTGTTTTGGTGTGGACCTCCACTTACATGGGTGTGTGTTGTGTATTTGGAGGTGATGTTTACTGACTTCATACACTGCATGCCTCCTATGTTACTGCACAATTTGTTCTGGTGTGCACATTCTCCATTTGTCTGGCCATTGGTTCCCCTTCCCCTTGCGTGTGTCTCTTTGTCCTTCTGTAGTCCAATCACAGGCTTTACCCACAGTGGCTACTGTTATGTATTTGTAATTCTGGTGTGAGCGGGGTAAGTTTAGCAGGTTGTCCATCATTGCACCACCAAATTTGCTGTGGTCCTCAGATTGTTTGTATTACTATATGTTATTATGAGGCTACATGTTGACCTAGCTGTCAAACCGTCACAGATTGAAATCTGGACAGACCCATGTATGACAGTCAAACAAAGGCCCACACATGGGGACAGGGTGTTAATACTGTTCTGCCAAATATAGACAGTTGGGAGACCAGTTTGGTATTTGCTTGCTTTCTCTTATGGGTATGACATCTGCTTCTCCACTGTCTGCCATTGATGTTTTGACATGACCCTTTCTTGTTTTGCAAATAGTTGGCAGGCGAATGCAATGTTAAGACAAGCAGAACATATATACAAGGCATACTTGTGCTCCTTCTGTGACAACCTGTCATTCCAGGGGTATGGATGTTGGCCAGTGACATGTTGTCAGTGCCGACACTGTCATGTGGCAGCCTTTTATAACCTGGCAGTACACTGACCTTCAGTTACCTGCAGTCCTACTAGGCACCATACCTCCCAACTTTTTAGAGCCAGACATCTGGACAAAGCCATAAGTAATTTGGGGACAAATGCCTAAATACAGGGACCAGTGTTAACTATAGACCTTACATACCTAGAAAGGTGATACAGTAACAGGTTTTGCATTAGCATGTATTTTCCTAAAGGGTATGAAGTCTGAAACTACAATCTGTCATTATTGTCTGATTTAGTCTTTCGTGATTTGCCAGAACACCACAATTTCATGATAAACAGATCATAAATATGATGCAAACCTCTGGACATTCTATAAAACGTCTGTACAGTTGAGACATATGCTAGGCACTGTGTAGGTTACTCTGAGTTGTGTACTGTCCATATGTGTGGCCCCCTGTCCCTGGCCTGTCCAGCTTTCCTGCAGTAACAGATAATGACATCTGGACAGTGTGTACAACTCCTACCGTAGGTGTAGTTGATATGCAAAATAGTTGGTACTGCAGTTCTTGGAACATAGACCCTGTCAACCTCAGTACTGTACCTAGGCCACTAAGACACGACAGGCACATACTGACAGTATTAACCACACATATACATAACTCATTGAACCCTGAATATTGTGGACATGCAAAAAGTTATCAAGTTGATTGGGACAGTCCTGGGACTGTGTGCTCTGCTGCTCATACCCTACAAACATTAATGTTACTGCATTTCCATGGGAACATGAGTGTGTGTGTGGTGAGGCGGGCACTTCTGTCAACTGTACACATTTGTACAGACTGTGTTGTTGTTGGCTTTACATTTTCGTTCCATTTAGCATAGTATTGTGCCTGTCTTGTAGAATGCAGGCATATCACTATAGACTATATGTTAGATTGTAATGGCAGATATTTGGGTTTCAGACTTCTTACCCTTCAGAGTCTTAATGCAACTGCAAGACCTGCTGTGATATCACTGTGTAAGTCTGTATGGGAATATTTCATCATTGTCCCCATTTGTGGGACTTTGCCAGACATTTCTTTATGTTTTTCTACAGCTGGCTTGCTGGGTGAGGCTGAGGGGTGAGTATGGGACCCCCACATTGACATCCATGCATGTGACCTATGACCCCCCCCCCAGTTAGTTAGCCCCCCACATATACTGCAGTGAGATTTGTCACCTAGGGAGCTACTGCACACTCTGGGGAAGCTGGTATTGAGCAGACATTTCCTGTTGTTCCACATAGCTGTCTGTTGTCTACTGTTACTCTGGTAGGCCACCCCATTCCCTTGCATGCATGCATGCAGCGATATCATAGCTATGCTACCACAATGTACTACTCCATTCATTTATTGTTAAGAAGACTGACTTACTTTGTGCTTGCGGCAGTTGTGAGGACGGTGCTTGAGGGCTGGCTCTGTCAGATGCACTCAGTACACAGCCTATACATGGTAAGATGCAGGTAGTGTGATGTGTGTGGCATCCATTTTACTGTATGTGCGAGTCAGGTATCAGTCCCTGGGTCCCTACAGTGTCAGTGTGTGTGCTATGCGTTGTCTCTTTGCCAAGGACTGGGCATACTGGGCACGCCTCTGTCTGCCTACAGGAGCAGGCTCAGGGGGTTCCTCCTCCAAGTCCACCTGTGCCTGTGGGGACCTTGGCAATGGTGGGGGGCTATGTGGCCCTTCCCTGTGATGTTCCTGCCCCAACTGTTTCTGCAGGATCATATTATGTAGCATGGCACATACTATGAACATGTGTGCACATGGGGCTGTAGAGTACTGCAGGGCTCCACCAGATGTGTCAAGGCAGCGGAACTGTGACTTGAGCTTCTCAAACATACACTCTACAATATTCCTGGTTTGTGCGTGTGTCTCATTATGGCATTCTTTAGTGGGAATGTGTGCATTTCTAATGAGTGTCATCATCCATGGCTCCAGTGAATAGCCAGCATCCCTCACCAGATGGCCATACAGGATGTCCCCCGTGGCAAATGCCTGGTACGGGTCTATATTAAAACAATGAAAATCCATTACATTGAATACCAAAACAGCGACACGTATTACTCGAACTGCGAAAATACCAAATGCACTAAACCGCGAAATTTAAAATATCGAACGTTCATAGTCGGCCAACCCCACCACCCGCTACATACTACCTACCCAAACAAAATAAATAAACCACATACATACACTAACCAAACCCTACTCTTAACCCTAAAGTAAAGCACCAAAACTCAACTTCTAACCATACACTAAACCCCACATACACAACTATCTATGCATTACCCTTAACCCCTCCCTAACCCTAAGGTCCGTAACTACCGCCACTTCCCCTACAGAGATATACCCAAATAAAATAAATAATACACTTAAATACATTTAACAAAACCCTACTTCCAACACTACACTAAATCTTACACACATTGCCTATCTGTACACTTACCTTAATCTGCACCCTAACCCTAAGGTCCGTAACTACTGCCCACTTCCCCTGTGGAGATATAACCAAACAAAATAAATAATAAACATAAATACATTTAACAAAACTCTACTTCTAACACTTCACTAAATCTTACACACATTACCTATCTATACATTTACCGTAACCCACACCTTAACCCTAAGGTTCGTAACTATTGCACATTTACCTTACGGAGCTATACTGCAAACGGGCCACCGAAAACACTTCGATATTTCCAATTTCACTGTTTTGCACGTTCAATTACGTATTTCACGCAGTACGTGTCTATGATTTCGTATTCACGTAAACAGAGTTTGGACAATCTAATAGGAGCCCACCTTTTACAGCTGTGAGGCATGCCGGATATGGGATTCGTGATAACTACCAGGGCTGCCAGCACACACATTCATGATAATGCCCTGGGCATTGCACACAACCTGGCAGTTGATGGAGTGATAGCCCTTGCAGTTGACATAGAGTCTACCCCCTTCACCGGGTGGTACCTTGATGTGGATGTGCATGTAGTCTCTGGCACCTATTTCCTCTTGGTAGTCTGCTACATGGTAGTAGAGACACTGGAGAAATATGTGTGCTCACCGGCATGTGTTCGTATGACATCCAGGAAATGGTGGAGTACCCTGGATGCAGATGCCTGTGAGACCCCCATGATGTCCCCAGTAGGTCTTTGGAAGGTACCTGTAGCTAGTATTCTTAAGGCTACACATACCTTAGTTTCAACTGTCATGGGTTCCCCTCTGTTGGCTGTGGTCTGAGGTGAGGAAGGCACAGCTCGATGAGTTGCTGAAGTATGTCCCTGTCCACCCTGTAGTGCTGTAGTATCTCCAGATCATGTGGTAGGTTACCCTGGGTCTGAACACTCTTCTCCTTGATCTGCGACGGTTGTCAGCATTATCCTCCTCACCGCCCTCAGTCTCTAGCACATACTCATATATCAAAGCAACAGCAGCCCCTAACATTTTGTCAGCTAAAATTCCCAACTGTGTACATCAGTGGTGCAGAGTTTGTGGGAAAAACCAGACTGAATGGTGGTTGCATACTTTATACTGTTGTGCTGCAAATGCTGCCTGTGTGATTGGCTGACTATGATACATTCCACCTGCCAGCTGTATTATTGAGGTGTTTGAGTGGGCCATTGTGACTAGGAGAGGCAGTTTTAGTGATTTGTAGGTCATTTCCTTTATACTGCTATTTTCTTTTTTTTTTCACTCTGTTTAAGCCCCGCAGTGCTCCGCGCAAGCTGTTTTAGTAAGTGTAAACATTGCTGAGCAGGAAAGGCCCTCGCCTGAAAACAAACACGCTCCTCAGTTCTTCAAATAGCTAAGCAGCCTCAGACACACCCCCTTGCTTAGTTGTGCTTAGATGAGCGCAAATGGGAGCCACAGAGTCCCTATGTGCTTACACCAAGCATGACACACCCCCTTTTCATGTCAGCTGCTTCTCTAGCTTATACCACCACATTATAGCTCTTACATGGTTAGGTGCATGTGGACACTGTCTCCCATATTGCTGTTCAGTAAATTTATCTCATTTGCATACCCGACTGCCTTAGACCCTAGTTACAGCACTATAGCGGAGCCTATGTTCTTACCTACTACTGTTACCTGTTATTGTTAAGAGTCTGCCTGTTGCCCCTTATAATGGCAAAATTCATCTTTCACATATAGTTGTCTTTTTACATTTTTTTATTTTCTGCACGGTCTCGTTTGCGCGCCTCTGCGCTCCACTTAAATGGCCAAAATCGCCCCCAAACAAAAACTTTGATGTTTATAATTTTGAAATGTTTTGCATGCCAAAGGCCATATTTTTGGCCATTGGCATGCCTTACACTCATAATACATGCTTTACGTTGAGCTGCCATGCCCCCATTTTGATTTTTGCAGAAATGTACATGGTTAGTAACCGAATACATTTCTGCAGCGGATATGGCTCTAACACGGATGCCTGTCTCCTTGCTGAATCGCTAGTTCACTTTATTTGCATGTATTTCACCAGCAAATGAAGTGATTAGCATTATTCCGTGGTTCCCGTGTTAGAATAGTGCTGGGAGGCTCATGCATGCCCCCAGCCTTTTTTACTGGCTTGCTGGGCAGCCATATTCCATGCTAGGGCTGCTACACTATTCATACATGGAGAATCCCTCCATTTAAGCTTGATTGAATCCTGGGGGGAGTTTTTTAAAAACAACATCCCTTCAAATCAAGTAATCTGTTCGAAAGATCAACTTATCTCATTTAAATCATGCCCTCTTCCCTGCCCAGATAAATTCCTTCAACTCTTTATTAATTATTGTCCACACCTTCTCCTTTGGTTTATAAAATATACCTAACCTGTATATAAAACTAATGGGACTAAAAAAAAATCACTGTTTGTATCTTACTATCCATATCCATAAACAAGAGCTTCTAGTTTCTCAGATTTATATTATATTTCTTTAGTTTCTTCCCACGTATGCTTAGCTGCCATAATAGAAGCCTCTTTAATTCATATTCCTAAATACTTCATGTTATCGTGTCCTCAAAAATATGGGTAATGCTGAATCAGTTCATGTGTCAGTACATCATTTACGGCTCTAGCCTTTGTTTTATCTTCATTAATTTTTATATCCAGAAAAGACTTGTAACCGTCTCAAAATGTTCCACAGCAATGAGATGCCAATTTCTGGATGTATCGGATACAAAATAATATCAGCTCTTGATAAAGCCAGCTTTTCTCGATTACCATACCAATTATATCCCAGAATTTCTAGGTCCCTTATTTTCTTTACCAATGGCTTTAAATCTAAACAAATAGCAAATGGGAAAGAAGATACCCCTGCCTGGTTCCTTTCTTCAAACTCAGCTTGTCAGAGAGGAACACTCCCACTTTAATTCTTTCCTTCAGTTCTTCATATATCCTGCTAATTAACCTTATTATTGTATCAGGAAATGCAAATGCTTCCATTGCTCTATTCATAAAGTCCCAGCTTACTTCTGAATGCTTTCTCTGCATTAAGATCAACCAACAACAGTGGTATTTGCTTACATTCTGCTTCCCTGTGGATCATCAGTGTTCCATTTGTGTACCCTCCACAAAACCACATTTATCCGTATCTGTCAATTTTGGCAACACCATTGCCATTCTTTTAACTAATATAAATATAAATTTCACCATCTCTTTCTCCAGTAATACTATAATAGATCCATTTGAACAGACCAAGGTCCTAGGGGTGACCATAGACAATAACCTTAGATTTGACAAGCACCATTCAATAACTATCAAAAAGGTGCACATCAAACTAGGCTTCCTTTACAGAATAAAGCCATACATCAAACTAGGCTTCCTTTACAGAATAAAGCCATACTTTACTGACTCCACCAGAAAGGCCGTATCCAGAGCTCAGCAGTCTTTCCAGTCTACTATATGCTTCTCCTCTTTGCACAAACCTTAGAAAAAATGATTTAAACAAACTTGAGTCCTGTTATAATAAAATAGCATGATTCACCTCTAACCTCCCTTATAGATCCCACCATTGCACTGCTCCGCACCTACTAAAATGGCTTGAACTTCCCAATTTACTAACCTTTAACCAATTAAATTTTACTCATACTATCTTCCAACACCCAAACAACTGCCCTTCTCTCAAACACCTAGTTCGGTCCTATTCCTGCCCCCGATCACTAAGGTCTTCCAACAAAAACCTACTAAAAGTAACCAAATCCAAAAATAGCTACAGTGATTCCCTAGTCTCAAAACAACTATCTAAATTATGGAATTCTTTACCACAAGCAATACTAAATACTTCCAACTACTAAAGGAACTCCTAACCAACAGCTGTCTTTGCTCTTGTACCAAACCAGGCTGAAATATGACTCTCTATCGCTAACATTTATTACTTTGACTCTATAACTAACAGCTCAGTTTCATTCCTGTACTTTTACCCTAATCCACATTCAGTCCTTCTCTTTATTTCCCTGTCACTCATGTCATTTAAAACTCTTGATCTGAAGTTGTTTTAATTTGATCTTCAACCTGTGGGACTCGGATCCGGCATGGATCTGACTCAGCCGTATGCTCCAGCATCGCTTCCAAAATCCAAGCTCCTCTTTTACCCATAATGGCCCGCTCTCCCTCCTCCCCTCAGATCCCATTTGCTGCTCATTTCGAACAGCACGGGTTCCAGTTGCTCCAAGTTCCTCAGGGATTCTAAGTGATGTAAGTTCTCTTTTTGAGTCCTTTCTTCTCTATTTTTCTGCTCTGTTTGCTGTCCTTTTCTTCCCCTCATTGGTGTCAGCAACCCCCCCCCCCAAAAAAAAAACCTCTCCTTTCTGTATTTTTTCTACCTTTGTAAGCACGAGTGTGTGTGTGTGTGTGTGTGTGTGTGTGTGTGTGTGTGTGTGTGTGTGTGTGTGTGTGTATTCTGTTTCCTGTCTCCATGGCTGAGACTCCTAAGCCAGGGTTCAGGAAGTGTGCAGAGTGTGGGCATAAGCTTCCTCCTTCGGATGCCCACACTGTGTGCATAGTGTGTTTGAATGTTTCACACTTGGATTCATCCTGCTAGATTTGCACGGCTTCAGCCCCCGTGCCCTCATCAATTGATTCTCAAAGACCTTCTTCCGACCGAGGCCTCTTCTTCCTCCATCCCAATTTTTGGGACTCAAACTCCCAGTAAGAAGTCTGGGAATGAAGAGAAGGCCCGTCAAAAGGAAAGGCATCGTCAGAGAAAGAGATTCCCCGAGCAGGCGCCTTCGGTTGAGCCTCCCATCAAGTCTCAGCCTGAGCCGGGCCAGAGTTCTCCTCAACTCCAGTCTCCTTGTTTTCCCCCAGAGCCAGAGACTTCTCGGGCTAGGGCCCCTGTTTCGGCCACCCCTCGGCATCATTCTAGGCCTGGGTCAATGGCTTCTTTGGTCCGGTCCACTCACAGCCTGTCCAACGCCGTGGTGGACGGGATGATGTTGAAGTCCAGGCCCAGATCCAGCTAAGAGTCTTGCCTGCTTCGTCCCCCTCTGGAGCCGTGAGCATGCAGTCTAGTCTCCTCCCAATCTCTCCTTCTCTGATCCAACCTTTGGTTTCGGAGTCTTCGAGTCCAAGGTTCCCGAGTGTTGAGTGGTCGACGTCAGTGGTTCCCTGCACCTCGACTTGGACCATTATCTTGAGCAGTTCGACCCCAATGTCATTGGAGTGGACTGACTCTCTGAGCCATAGCTTCATTGTCGGCTTCGAGGGGCTGGTGTCGACTGCGAGACTCTCAGAGTTATCCCTTTCCCCCCGGGGCTTTGGCACAGGAAAGTTCAGCTCCGGTTCCCACTTTGACAATGGGGGCGGCGGTCAGGCAGTCTCCTGTTTTGACTGTGGTTGTTCTGCTTCCTGGGGTCCGTTCTCCTTCAGCATTCAAAGTGGTGTAGTGGGTTCTCTCAGCTTCTTCAAGAGCCTTGACACTGTCTTCCTCAGAGTCTATTCTGGCTCCTTCTTTTCCTGTGCTGAAGTCTTCTGTTCTGGCCCCTCAGTAACACCCTGCTGCCAGCCTGCCTCATCAGGAATTCCCCGAAGCTTCTGAGTCCTGCCTGGCGTTCATCCCAAGGGGGTTCCTCGTAAGCATACATGCAAAAGGAGGCACTTAAGAGGCTCTCATTCATGATACAGACATGGATAAAAGGGGAGGGTTCTCCTCCAGTCACCCCCCCGGATGATGTCGCCTTTGGGGACATCTTAGAAATCCTTCGCCAACATGGTGGGTGGGCTTCCTCAAGCCCAACCCAGGCGAGTCTGTTTTCCTGGAGGCATTTGGCACAGGACTTTCTACTTCCTGGGTCTCCCCCTCTGTGGATCGTTTGGTGGACCTCATTTGTAGTAGGGCATGGAAGGAACTGGACTCATTTGAGCCCATCCCCAAGTGCCCGGACAAGGTGGTCAGTGCCCCGTTTGACAAGTCCTATTGGTCTAAGGGGTCCCTAGTCGATGCTGTGGTGGTTGCAGCAGCCACTAAGAAGGAGCTGGCTCGGGAGAGCTCCTCTGCCCATCCTCCAGACAGGGAGTCTAGGGTGATGGATCATTTTGGGAAACAAACCTACACCTCAGCCACTTTTGTTTTACGTACGCTGAATTATTTGCCCCATGTTATCAGACTGCAGAGGGACCTGGTCAAGGAGGTCGTGAGTCTGCCCCCAGGGTCCATTTCGGCAGATGAGAAGAAGGTTTTCTCCTTTTGCATGGCCATCCTAACTGCTGTTTCTAACACTTCTATGAGGCTACTATCTCATGCAACTGAGGGTGCCTTTATGGCTGCCGGGCCGAGCGTGGCCGTTAGGTGGCTTGCCTGGCTCTGGCTTTGCAATTTTTCGGAGCCCTTCGAGGCGTCTTTCATGAATGCTCCTTAAAATGGTTCCACCTTATTTGGCAAAACTGTTTGTGACATGTTAACCCAGAGTGAGAAACACAGGAAGACCTTGTCTGCCATCTGAATCCACTTCTGTACTCACAACGGTCCTTTTTGAAGACTCAGCATGTAGTCAAGATGTAGTTGTTGAAGTCTCAGGGTTTTCCCCAGGAAGCTCAGGGTTTGTCTTTCTCCATGAGCAGAGAGGAATATAACAGATGCCACCCTCGTGGCTGAGGGGGTCTGAAGAACCAGGAGTCTCGAGATTCTTTTTCGGATAGATCTTTTTAGCAATCCTGAGGTATTGCCTGACTGCCCACCTTTGGAAGCAGTCGGGGGGGCGGGATCTATTGCTGTGACAACAGCCTGGGAGTCCATCACAAATGATCGTTGGGTGCTGCAAATCATTTCCAGAGGTTACTCTATCCCCTTCCTTCATCCTCGCACTCTGCAAAGACACCTCCCAGACATTCCACCTGGTAGCAGGAGGAGGAGGAGGAGGAGGAGGCAGTCGTAGAAATTGCCAGGCTGCTCTCAAAATGATTCATCCAGCCCGTCCCCCCAGACCAGTCTGGATCAGGCATTTATTCCAGGTTCTTTTTGGTGCCAAAGAAAATAGGGGACTTAAGTCTCATCCTGGATCTTTCTACCCTGAACCTGTTCATTGCTAAGACAAAGCTTTGGATGGTCACCCTTCAGTCCATTCTGCCCTTCCTGCAGATGAACGTCTGGATGTGCTCAGTAGACATTCAGGATATATGCTATCACATCAAGGTGAACAGATACTCCTGACAGTTCCTTTGCTTCCGGCTGGGAGCCAATCATTTTCAGTTCAAAGTGCTCCACTTTGGACTCACCATGGCCCCCTCGGGTGTTTACCAAAGTGATAGCAGTAGTGGCAGTTCACCTGTGACTGCAGGGGTTTCAGGTCTTCCCTACCTGGATGATTGGCTCCTTTCTGCTCCCTCCAGGCATCAGCTGATTCAGGCCAGGGGTTTTCTTCTCCATCTTGTTCCGTCCCTGAGCATCATGATAAATCTTGCCAAGTTACATCTTGCACCCGTTCAGATGTTGGACTTCATCGAGGGCACTATTGGATACTACACAGGGCAGGGTGTTTCTTGCCCTCTAATAGGTTATCACGTCACCATCATGTACATTGCATTCTGCAGACCCAGCTCCCCCCAGCAGGTTTGGTTCTTTGGGCATTGGGCTCCATGGCAGCCACAGTCACCCTCCCAGCTGCATGCTTCAACATGAGGGTTCTCCAGTGGACCTTAGCGGTCCAATCGTCTCTTTTCGATCTCCCCATGTCTCATCCTATTCAGTTGTCTTGAGTTTTCCAGGACTCTCTTCTGTGGTGGCTTCAGTCCCCAGACCTTCTTCTGGGCCACCCTGTTGTTCTTCCTTACCCAACAATCACTGTGAGTACCGTTGCCTCCATGCTCGGGGGGGGGGGGGGCATTGCATGGGAAGGATGGTCCAATGCACATGGTCTTCTCTGGAGACCAGTCTGCATATCAGTGTCCTGTAGATGAGGGTGGTGCTTTTGGCATTGCAAGTTCTCCATGCCTCTTTACCTACTGGGACGATTGTCATCCAGATGGAGAATATGTCCGTAGTCTGGTACATCAACAAACAGGGGGAACCAGATCTTACCCCCTATGTCGTGAGACCATGAGGTTGTGGGAGTGGGTGGTTTTCTCCGACCATTTTCTGGTGACAACAGATATTCCTGGAAAGTCCAACATTCTAGTGGACAGGCTCAGCAGATCTATTCTGATGCCCTATGAGTAGTCTCTGAATCTGTCAGTAGCGGACAGGATCTTCTTAAGGTGGGGTTGTTCTTACTGCAATCTCTTTGCTTCTCCTTGCAACGTGAAGTGCAGTGAGTTTTTCGCTCTGATCCCCCCTCTGGGGAGTCACCCAGAGACACTCTAGTCTAAGCTTCCCCTCCGGTCTACTGTATGCTTATCTTCCCCTTCTTCTGATTCCCAAGTTTATCCAGAAAGCATGATGGCTGGGGAGCAGAGTCATTCTCATTGCCCCATTTTAGCCTCAGGTTTGGTTCCCCAGTCTTTGGTCTCATCTAGTGTGTCCTCCCTGGACTCTGGACCCAGTTCTAGATCTACTCACACACCCGTCAGGGGTTCCTCACCTAGATTTAGTCAACCTGAAGCTCACTGCTTGGCTGCTCCAGTTTCTGTGATAGCCAGAACTCCTGCCCGGTCTCTCTTCTTCTGTAAAAAAGATCCTGATTTTCGCCCAGAAAACTTCTACAAGGAAGATCTATTCTAGCAAATGGAAACGTTTTTCGATCTGTGCTTCTCAGCATGACCTGGATCCTTTTACTGCACTAGTCCCTGCCATTCTAGATTTTTTAGCCCATATTTTTAATAATGGCGGTAGTTTTTCTACTGTTAAAGTTCATTTGGCAGCTATCTCTAATTTTTATGTGGGTGAAAATTCTGCTTTCTTAGCTTCATCAAAGCTCTATAAGGCCTTTTTGAAAGGTATCTTCTTTCTCCGGCCTCTCATTAAAGACCCCACGCCTGTTTGGGATTTAACATTTGTATTACAGGCCTTGGTCTCTCCCCCGTTTGAACCAGCGTCTCAGTTGATTTGCAGTTTTTATCGTGGAAGATGGCCATTTTGGTGGCTGATACCTCCGCCAAGAGGGTTTCTGAACTTTAAACATTATCTATTAAGCCCACTTGTTTGGTAAAGACAGAGTGTCCCTTCAGACCAACCCATCCTTCTTGCCGAAGGTAGCTTCTGAATCGAATATAAGCCAGGTTATTAATTTGCCAGTGTTCTTCCCAAATTTCCAAAACAAGGGAGAGTACAAATTACACTTACTTGATGTACACAGGCAGCTGCGTTTCTGTCTGCATAGAAGCAAAGATTTGCAAAAATCGGATCAGCTTTTTGTTTCGTTCTCCATGCCTCATTTGGGAAAACCTTTTTCTAAAGTTACTCTTGCTCACTGGATTTCTGAGTGTATTTCTTTGGCCTATTGGTCCAAAGGTTTGTCCCCACTAGGTCCTGTCCAGTGGCATTCCACCAGATCAGTATGGATGATATTTGTTCTGCTGCTACCTGGTCTTCATTGCATACCTTTAATTCCCATTACAAATTGGATCTTCTTTCCAGGAGCAGAGCATCCTTTGGCTCAGCTGTGGTGTGTAATATTCTTCCATGAGGGCCTCCCAGGTTTTAGTAGCTAGGGACTGTATCCCACAGGTTGAAGATCAAATGAAAAAAGCAGCTTCAGGTAAACTAGTTATATACTTACCATAACGTTGTATCTGTGTTGTTGCTTTTTATTTGTCTTCATCCATCCCTCCCTCCTTCCCCCTGCCATTTTTGGGCTGTGTAGTGGACTGAACAGAACCAGCCGTTGGTTTTCTTGGCTTAAGCTGAATGTGTGTGTCACTCCCCCTTTTGGTTAGGAATAAAAGGGTTTAGGCTGTTACAGGGTTGGTGCTGTTCTGCAATAAACTCAATCTGAGGGGTGGAGGTAGAGTGGGGCATTATTGGTATGGGAGGAGCGTGGATTTTGGATCCGATGCTGGAGTATACAGCTGAGTTGGATCCGTGCCAGATCCAAGTCCTAGAGGTTTTAGACAAATTAAAAGCAGCAACTCAGATGGAACGTTATCGTAAGTACATAACTATTTTTTTCTGTACTACTATAGTTCTTGCTGCTATTTCATTTTCAAGCTTTATTTGTCATCTCTTATACTTGAATTGTACTGTATGCATTATGTATTCTAAATTGTACACTATGTATTATGTAACCTGTTGTATACTCGTCTGTCACATAAATTCTTGCTAAAATGTTTTATTTTTGACTATTGTTAAGCATTATTTAATTTCTGTAAATTTTGTTCTATGGAGCTTTTCTCCCTGGGCCTCTGCTGAAAATGGGCCATTGGCCCAGTCAGACATTCCCAGTAAACAAATGTAAAATAAAATAATAAAAAAAGAATACTTTATAATCATGTATCTGATGTTGTTAATCTTCATTCATTCTTGACTGGTCTCTGTTCCGTCCTCGGAACCCTTTTCAGCTGTTGTAACAAGTTTCCACCAGCCAGAAACTCTTGAGCTAAGGCTACCCATAGTGCTCCTCTTCCCTTCAGATCTCGTTGCCACATAGAGTTTCAGGATACATCAGGCCCGTGCGCTCAAGCTAAGTGCTTTATTTTTGTCAATATATTTCTTATACATATTTCTTCCTTTAATATTTCTTGGTTGTTTGGTAATCTGTTCCCTAATTAGTGACTAATGTGTGTGTGAATTCTGTTGTTTTCCAATTTTTACCATTTGGTATTTTGTATTTACCATAGTTGGTATAGGCCCCTCCCTTCCCTTGTACCTCTGGTAATGCTCAAGTACCATTGTTGGTATTTTCTTCCCCCTTTCTTCCTTTCTTCTTACCCTTTGTGGGTATTTCTCTTACTACCATCGTTGGTACACTTAAAAAAAAAAACAAAAAAAAACTGTTTTCTTGATTTCACTGTTGTTGTATTTTTGTGTGTGTGTGAGTGTTGGAGATACGTGTGTATGGCTGTTTATTTTGTTGTCTTTAAAATGGCTGAGAAACCTAAAGTTGCAGCCAATTTCAAGCAGTGTGACAAATGTGGCAGAAAGATGCCCAACTCTGATTTGCATCTTTCCTGCGTTTATTGTTTTGAGGTGCCACACTTAGAAATTCAGCCTCCGTGCGAGCTCTGTAAGGATTTTAGTGCCCGGACCCTTGCAGAGCTTGGCAACAAATTCATCCTAAAAGGTTTGTTAAAAAATAATTTTTCAGAGGCTTTGTCTGAGGCAGAGGTGTCAAAACCTCCTAAGAAAGGACCGAAAAAGAGGAGCCATTCAGTCCCAACGTCTCCTCAGTCTCAGGAACCTAAATCGTCCAAGGGCCATGTTTCTTTGGAACCGAAGTATAAAGAATCCAGATTGGAACCGACAACTGTTTCTGTACCAGAGTCTACACTCCCTTCCACGGTGGCATCTATTTTTGTGGAACCGATGAAAGTTACCACGGTACCGACCCCATCAACAGTACCTAAGATTGTCTCAGCACCAACAATAGTTTCCCCTGTAAAACTGGTCACTTCTGCCCAACACAAGCTTTTTTTCAATCTACATTGGTGCCAAATGTTGAACACATAGCCAGGACTCGATATTCCCCATCCATTGCCTCCTTTGTTAGTCAGCAGCTCTGTCCCTTTCTTGAATGCCCTGAATCTCCCTCTGGGATGTCTGTTCATTCCACCAGGAACCTTTCGGAGCTTGATGTAGTTAGACTGGTGGATCAGCTCTTGGCCAGTGGTATTCCAACCCCGTCTAGGATCTCCCTCCCACCCAGAGCCAAGGCTTTTTCTCCCATGGCTCCAGCTTATCTTCCTCCTTCAACCCCCCCCCCCCGCAGGATTTGGAGCCATTGACGCCGACACCTCTCCCAGTGCCAGCTGCGTCGGAAGTGGTGGTGGATCTCAACTTGGTCCCGGAGCACATTCTGCAGACCTTGTCTCAGTCAGAGCCAACCCACCCACAGGACCATGACTTGGCTGCCGGCTCCGAAATCCCTAGTATGCCACCGATTTTTTTTTCCATGGCACCGTCTACGGTTCTGGTTGCTTTGACAGCTCCAAGTCCTCTTGAGGCTCCTTCTCTGGAGGCAGGCTCATTAGAGGGGTGTGTGACTTTGGTTCCGGGGTTGTCTTTCCCAGTTCCAGGTGCCCATCCCTCTTCAGGCGGGCTTGCCTTCTAGATTATGGAGACAGCACTCACCTCAGCAGGCTCACAGTTGGCACCCACTCCATCGGAATGTTATATCTATCTGTCCTCTGGCTCACAGCTGTCACAGTCTACTACATTCGGACAGTGGGCATGGGAGCAACAAGACACCCTACTGCAGGGTACCATCTCTTCGTAGTCCTCCTCAAACCTTCCACCTGTGGAGCCACCCCATAAGAGGTTGTGTAAGAGGAAGCACTTAGATTCTAGAAGAATCTCTCACTGAGGATACAGATTACGATGAAGGGGAAAGGTCCTCATGATCACCCCCTGAAGATGTCTCCTTTGGAGACATCCTGGAAATCTTGAAACAGAGGGGTGATTGGAAGTCCACCAACCATTTCTCCAAGGAGTCTCTTTTCTTGTAGGCTTTCCGTGCCCAGCCTTCTACTTCCTGGGTGACCCCATCTGCCGATGATTTGGTCAAGCTCATCGTGCAGTGTGCTTGGAAGGCTCTAACACTATAGAGCCAATCCCCCAGAGACCGGACAAAGTTATTACTGCACTAGAGGACCAGCCCCATTGGTCTAAAAGCTTAGCGGTAGATGCTATGGTGATGGTGGCAGCCACAAAGAAGGAACTCGCAGAGGAGAGTCCAACTGTTCATCTTCCAAGCAGGGAGTTTCGGACGATGGACAGATTTGAGAAGCGAGTTTACACGCTTCAACGACCTTTGCCATACAGTCGTTGAACTTTTTGGCACATTTTACCTGTCTTCAGAGGGACCTGATCACTGAGCTCTCAGGCACATTGGCAGGAGCAGTATCTGACGAGCTACATGATAAAGTTGCCTCCCAGCTTGCAACCCTAGAATCAGTATCCAACTCATCCATGTGGTTTATTGCTCATACAGCCAAAGGGATGGCCAGGGCAGTGGGTACAGGCGTTGCCATTAGGTGTCGCGCCTGGATGCACTTGTGTGATTTTGTAGACCCCCTTTAAGTCTTTATGCTATCTCGCTGTTTGGCCCCAAAGTCAGAAACACATTAGCCAGGTGTGAGAAGGACGGAAAGACCCTTTCTGTTGTGGGTGTATGTTTTTCGACTCCTCAACGATCTTACTCTAGGAATCAGAGGAGTGGGAAGATGTAGTTCAGGAAGTCCCAAGGGCCTTTTCGGGATGCACATGGTGAGTTCCCCCCGGGGCAAAGGGGGAAACGCGTCTGGAAGACACACCTGCCTAGGCAGAGGGGGCCTGCATAACCAGGGTTCCAGGGATTCCTTCTCTGGACAACCCTACCAGCGCTTCTGAGCAGTGGCCCGATTGCCTACCTCTGGAGGCAGTTGGGGGAAGATTCTCTCTGCACCACTTAGCCTGGCATTCAGTAACGGCAGATTCCTGGGTCCAGACGATAATTTCCAGAGGTTAACATATCCCCTTCGATCTCTATCCAAAGCTGCAAAGACAAATTCCCGATGTTCCACACAGTCAGAGGGACATGGCAACACAAGAAATTCAAAAGCTGCTTCAAAATAGAGTCATTCAGACAGTCCTGCCAGACCAAACAGGGTCCGAATTTTGCTCATGATTCTTTTTAGTGCCAAGAAAGACAGGGGACTGGAGGCCAGTGCCAGACCTCAGTGTCTTAAACAAGTTTGCTCGATAGACCAAATTCCGGATGGTCACGGTACAGTCTATCCTTCCTTTTCTGGAGAAAGATGATTGGCTGTGCTCTGTAGATCTTCAGGATGTGTATTACCACATAAAGATGGACAAATGCTCCAGAAGATACCTTTGCTTTCAGCTAGGAGCCAGTCACTACCAGTTTTGTGCACTGCCCTTTGGTCTCACCACAGCCTCAGGGTGCTTATCAAATGCATAGCAATGGTTGTAGCTCATCTAAGGTTACAAGGATTCCATGTGTTTCCCTATCTAGACGATTGGCTCCTCACTGCCCCCACAAGACATCTGCTGCTTCATGCCTTGGACTCCATCCTAGACCTTACAGAGTACTTAGGCATTTAAATGAACTGGGAAAAGTCAGAGCTGTCACCCACGCAACAGATAGAATTCATTGGGGCAACCATCGGGTTCAACACCAGTTCCTGTATCCCTTCACAGGTTACAAAGGTTAAGGTCACAGCTTCAAGTGAGACTCTCTCATGACAAAGTCCTGGCTCGCTTAGTTTTACAACTTCTAGGGTCAGTGGCTGTAACAGTCACTCTAGTTCCATGGGCCAGGTACCACATGAGGTTGCTTCAATGGCTTCTGGCATCAACAGTGGTCTCTGTTAACACACCCGATATCTTACATAATCCGCATAACCAGCCGATGCAAGCAGGATCTAATGTGGTGGATGAACTCAGAACAGGAGCTATGGAGTCACCCTTTCACCCCTGGTCGGCCCAAGGCCGTAGTGACCACGGATGCAACCCTGATAGGGTGGGGAGGCATTTTCAGAGAAAGACGGTGCAAGGCACATGGTCCCCCTTAGAGGCCAGATTGCATATCAATGTCCTAGAACTGAGGGCCGTGCTTCTAGCAATGCAAGCATTTCAGTCGACCCTCGCTTTGGGGACAATTGCTATCCAATCAGACAACATAGCAGTGGTCTGGTACATCAACAAACAGGGAGGAACCAGATCTTACCCACTATGCCGGGAAGCCCTAAGAGTGTGGCAGTGGGCGATAGCATCCAACTGCTTTCTGATAGCAATGCACATTCCCGGGAATTCCAATGTGATTGCGGGAAAACTGAACAGATGCAATCTTCTGCCTCACGAGTGGTCTCTCAATCCCAGTGTAGCATTTAAGATCTTTTATTGCTGGGGTCAGCCTTGCTGCGACCTGTTAGCATCTCCCATAATCCACAAATGCAGCAGCTACTTTGCCCTGCCAGGGAGACCTCGAAAGATACTCTTCCACACGATTGGCCCCCGGGACTGCTTTATGCTTTTCCTCCCCTCCCCCTGATTCCCCAATTTCTTAAGAAGTCTCGACAGTTGAGAAGCAGAGTAATTCTCATTGCACCTTATTGGCCCTGGTAAGTCTGTTTTCCTTTTCTCTGTCCTCACCTGGTTCACAATCTGCAGACTCTGGACCCAGCCCCAGACCTGCTGTCCCACCTGCAGGAGTTTATGACCAAAATAAACTGAATCTACCAATAAAGGTTAAGGCTCATTCTGTTTATTTATTTATTCTCAGTTTGATGACCGGGGAGGTCCACTGGGCTCAAGGAGCCTGTTTTCAGTGGAGGCCCAGGGAGAAAATCTCCATATTACATAGTAAAACTAAGCAAAGTATAATAGCAAAATTGAAGAACATACATTACATAACAGATTAGAGACAAGTTGTATGTTGGTTATATAGCATCTAAAAATTGTATGATGGCTGTAAAGAAAATTCTTCCCAGAAAGGGGAGAATAAAAGGTGGAAAGTAAATTATTTACAACGTATACATTCATGATATTGACTTATTCAGAGAGAGGTAGTTGTATAATAGAAAAAGTTGGAGAACATACATTACATTTCAAATTAGAGACAAGTTGTTCTTTGGTTACATTGCATCTAAAATTGTATGATGGCAGTAATGAGAATCATTCCCAGAAAGGGGAGAATAAAAGGCAGAAAGTAAACTATTTACAATAGGTTCATAGGTTCATAGGTTGATACTAGGCTATCTGCCCTCGAGCATTTATAAGCCTAGCCAGAGTGTGTTTGGCTATCGCCACCCTTTTAGATTAGTTGACTGTGCCTCTGTATAGTAGGTCACAGAAGGTAGCCCTTTTAAGGTTAGTTTACTGTACCTCTGTCAAGCAGGAACACGGAAGAGATCCCAGGGGTAAACTTACAATCTCCCATCCACTCGTCAAGATTTCTCTTGAAGAGGGTCAGTGAGGGGCTCTGCCTAACATGGATTGGGATTTTGTTCCAGAGTGAGGGGAGCCTCTGGGATATGAATCTGTCCTTCCAGCATGTCCTATATATTTCTGTGCTGAGGTTCAAGTCCCTGGAGCGTGTAGCTCTAAGGGATTTGGATTTCCAGAGGTGAAGCATGTCCATTAATTCTGGGTTGGACATGGCTTTGTACGTCAGACACAGATCGCCTTTGAGTAGGTACAGAGCTGGAGTTTCTTTAGCCGAACTACATAGGGCATCTGTTTGAGCCCCTTGATCCTCTTGGTGAGGTACTTTTGGGGTCTTTCCAGTTGCTGCAGGTGTTGGGTAAGGTACATCCCAAATGGGGCATTGTATTCAATTATGGGCCTGATAAGTGATGCGTAGAGGGGCACAATGACCTCTCTTGATCTAGATGTAAATCCTTTCATGATAGAAGGTCTTTCTAACGACTTTGGCAACGTGATTGTCAAAGGAGAGATTGCTATAAGGAGAGATTGCTATCTACTTGGGTCCCCAAGTCCCTAATTACTTCTTCCGTACTTAATGGATTACCACCTATGTGGTAATTTGTGGGCACTTTGTTTTTCCTAAAGGGGATAACTATGCACTTTTTGGCATTTAGCTTTAGGCCATGGCTCTGGCACCAGTTATCCATCTCTGTGAGACCCTTTTGGAGGATGCTTGTGTCAGCCTGAGAGTCGATTACGGCACCCAGTTTGCAGTCATCTGCGAACTTGGTCAGCCATAGTCCACCCGTGTTAGCCTGTACTTCGGAGAAATATATACCGAACAAGAGGGGTCCCAGGACTGAGCCTTGTGTGACGCCACTTGTAACTGGTTTAGAGTCTGACATGGCACCTGCTATTCTGACCATGTAGGTTATATCCCTGAGCCAGTTTGCAACCCATCTTGTGACATAAGGGTTGATATTTAAGTTGTTGAGCTTATTTGTGATGCCTGAGTGGGGTATTGTGTCGAAAGCTTTTGCGAGGTCCAGGTAAGCTGTGTGGACTACCTTCCCTTCATCTATGGCTTTGGTACCTGTTTCAAAGAAGTCGACCAGGTTCAAGAGGCAAGATCTGCCCTTAACAAAGCCGAATTGGGTAGGATCCAGTGTCTGGAGGTTCCCAATGTCTTTTTTTTATGATTTCCATGATGATACGCTCCATAGCTTTGCAGACCAGTCTAGTCAGGCTTATAGTTTCCGGGGTCTGTTGTGGCACCACCTTTGTGGAGTGGGACCACTGTTGCCGTACGCCATTCCTTGGGTACATATCCTGTAGTAAGGCTGAGATTGAACAGTGACTTTATATGAAGGTTTAGTTCTTCTTGGAGCTCGTGTAAGACGCAGCCCGGGACACCATCTGGTCCCATTGATGCTGTGTTTTTTGCTTTGGAGAGGGCAGCTCTCACCTGTGCATCTGTAATCTCAGGAAGGCTACACTCTGTTGGGATAGACATTTGCTCTTTTGGGGGGAAGGGGGGGGGTTTGCACTGAACCTTTCTGCCAGGCTGTTGGCAATGTCTGTGGGTTCATTGTATTTTTTGTCATTTTGCACTAACTCAGAGCATATCTGGAAGTTCCCTCCCAGGTTTCTGACATAACTAAAGAAGGCCTTGTGATTATCTTTAGTGTCTTGTGCAGTTTTTCTTTCGAAGCTGTTTCTTGCTAGTCCCTTTTTGGGATTTTGCTCTGTCATGTAGTAGCTTTCTCCTTCTGTTGTATAGCTTATTTATGGCCGGGGTCCACCAGACAGGTCTCCTGCCTTTGGAGGAGTGAGTCTTGGTTTTATTTGGGATAGTATGCTCCATGCATTCCTGTAGGTGTCCATAGAATGCTTTTCTAAAGGATTGTGCATTTTGGGCCGTATTTTCCACTGGCCTGGGGGCTTTGAAGGATTCCACCTCGGTTTTGAGAAGTCTGAAGTTTGCTTTTGAGAAGTTCTTCACCGTGGTTTCCTTGGCTAGGGGTGGGGACGGAATATGGATGTCCAGTGAGATTTGTTTATGGTCTGATCTTACCAATGAGGGGTATACCTTTGGTGTGTAACATACCTTTGGTGTGTAACATAGAGACCCCATGTTTGTGATGACCAGATCCAATATGTTTTCCCCTCTTGTGGGAGTGATGACCAGTTGTTCCATAGCATTTGAGTTTATAAATTCTAGGAACCGTTGGGTGAGGGTGTTTGGGCTTGAGTAGTTTTCCCAATCAATGTTTGGGTAGTTGAAGTCACCCGATATAATGGTGTTTGGAGAGACCTTCGTATTCTCCAGTGTTCTCAGGAAAGCTGAGTGAGATTCCTGTGTTTGGGTGGGTGGTCTGTAGCAGGCTAAAAACAGAAAGGCAGTTTTGCCCACTGTTAGTTGCACATGGATGGTCTCCAATGCTTCGTGCAGTGCCACTAACCTGGAGGTGTGGGTATCTTTGATAAATATGGATACTCCCCTTCCTTTTGTGGTACGGTCCGAGTTTTGGGGCCGGAAAGCATGGTATGAAGTATAACCTGTTAGTGCTTGGGGTGCTCTCGAGAGCCTTGAACCAGGTTTCTGTTACTGCACAGATATCGATATTCTCCATACTGAGGAGAGTCTCGAGTACGTGCATCTTGAGGTTTAGACTTCTGGTGTTGAGCAGCATTACCCTTAGTTTTTTTTTCTTTGTGTTGTCTATGCAGGTGGGTTTGTCTTTTGAGCCTTGCCTAAAAAAGGCACTATGGGGGAGGCAAGAGCCTTTGCCAGTATTCGAAAACCCAGGGGTGACAGGTGCAAGCTGTCCCTAGCGAAGCAACGTGGCTTGTCGAGCATGTCATCCCAGGCTGACAGACACTGGATCCCCTTTGAATGACACCAATACTTTAGCCAGTTGTTAAAATTGATAATTTTGTCTTTATACTGTGGCATCATTCTTAGTGAGGGTATGATGCTACTCAAGGTCAGGGTCATACCGGCCTGGGCTACATGATCAAAGAGCTCCTGTATGTCTTTTTTCACGTAGTCCAGGGAGGTACGTCTCAGGTCATTCACACCAGACGGAGTCATATTTGTACTTGCTTTGGAGTGACCTGAGTGCCTGTGTTATGCGGCGGATCCTGGCACCCGACAGGCAGCTTACAGTGGCCTTCTCCTTGTTCAGCCTGGTGAGTGGGACGTCAGTGTGTCTGACAATAGAGTCACCTATTACAAGTGTATTAGGTGTGTTGTTTAGCCTTAAGGGCTGTGACTGTGTGGCACACTGACTTTGTGAGCTATGTACTATGTGGGTATTGTTTCATGGTAGGGGTTGCTTGGATGTCTGCTTTGGAGGTCTCTGCTGCTTAGGCAGATTTTTATTTAGAGCCTCCGAGTATGTTTTTGTGTGTTTATGTGTTTGGTTTGCTGATGCGATAGGTCTATGTGAGACTGGATTTGTGGTGTGTGTGGTTACCTTCTCCTCCTGACAGGCTGTGCCAGTACTGGGTTGAGAGAGCTTAGCCTCCAGTTTGGCTATATAGTTGCATCTCTCACATATATTTGAGCTTGTTGGGAGGAGGAGAGGGTGGTCTGTATACTTAAGGCAGTTGTAACATTGCCTCAAGATTCCCAGATTCACCAGCTGGACTGGAGAGTAAACCCAAAACTGACCTTTGGACATACCTGAATAATATAGAAGATATTGATGTTAGATTATATTATATTCAGAATGAGGCAGTTGTTCAGGAAATCAGTATGGAGTAGAGTTACTAGTAATTTAGGTAGGGAGATCGATATGAAGTAGAGTTACTAGTAGGTTAAGTAGGGAGACTTAAATTGCATTTCCCAATTATAGGAGAATTATAGGAGAGGTAGGAATGGAGCTGAGTTTTAAAGTGTTCAAAGTTTTCAGAAGTTCTTCGAATTTTTTGGCTAAGGAAAAGGATAGGAGAAGCTGACTAGCGGGACATTTCAGTTTGTGTACAGTGATTCGATTTTGGTGGGCAGATCTTAGAGTTGTGTGTGGGGTGTATGATTGTAAGATGTTAGTGTTGGGCATTTAGTTGGTTTAAATATTAGCTTGTGGGCTGTAGTGAGTTGGAGGTAGTCAAGGTAGTTGGGGAGTTCTAGCTAATTTAGCAAGCGGAGAGCAGTACAGTGGTGGTAGGAGTATTTGGATTTGGTGGCAAATTTTGAAATTTTGTTATAACAGATTTCCAGCTTGGAAGAGATAGAGGAAGGTAGGTTGGTTAGTAGGGAAGCACCATACAATAGTGATAGTAGTAAGTAGGTAGTGGCGAGGGTTTGTCTTGTAGAAGGAGAGAGAAAGTGGAAGTTTCTGTACAGCATACTAAGTTTTTGATGTGTTTTTGTAATATTTTGCTGAATATGGGTATTGAATTTTAGGTGTTCATCTATAGTAACCCCAAGAAGTTTAGCAAAAGGAATGACTTCTGTGGTGGAGTTGGCATGGCTGATGATTTAGAAAGAGTTTTTGTCAAGAGGGATGGATTTTGAAGGAGAGAATAGTAGAATTTTAGATTTGTTGGCATTTAGAGAGAGGTGGTTTTGAAGCATCCAGTTCTCAGTGGTTGAGAAGGCAGTTTGAGTTTTTGTTTGGAGCTCGGGGAGGTTAAAGGCAGAGCAGACTAAAGTTGAGTCATATGCATATTGCACGATCTTAGTGTTAGGAATGGCTGCGTGCAAGTCATTGATAAATATATTAAACAGCATTGGACCGAGTATGGATTCCTGGGGTACCCCAGTAGGGGTAGGTAGGAAGGTTGAGGGGCCATTTCTCCATTTCACGGCTTGAGATCTGTCAGACAGGTAGCTTTTGAACCAGGATAGGGTGTTCTGAGAGAGATTAGGTTTAGAAAGGTGGCTCAGGAGATGGGTATGGGAGACTGTGTCAAAAGCCTTGGAGAGGTCTAGAAGGACTGCAGATACAATTTCTCCAGAATCACGGGTGCGGTTTACTATGTCTAGGAAAGAGAGAAGAGCAGTTATTATGCTATGGCCAGGATGGAAACTGTGTTGTGTTGGGGTGATGAGTTGGTGATTGGTAAGGAAAGGCATGAGGCATTCCTTTATACCCACCCTCTCTCTCTATACCTACCTTACTACCACTTCTGTACCTATACCTCCCTGTCTTTTGCACTGCTATTCTCTTCATCAGTCCTTTTCTTAGCTACTTATTGTTGATATACTGCTAACCCTGACATGTACACTATACTGTGTTATTTTAAAATCTTGCTTATTATTCTTCTATATAGGCTTGTAAACATTTATGTAACTGAAACTATATGTTCTGTATTAATTTGTATGTGGAGCTTTTCTCCCCGGGCCTCCACTGAAAATGAGCTCTCCAAGGCCCATTGGACTTTCCCAGTAAACAAATTTATTTATTTATTTTACATTTGTTGACCAGGCTAGTAGAGGCCCGGGGAGAAAAGCTCCACATAAGCAAAAATTTACAACTTCAGGTACAGATAAATAATTCTGTAACAACTTAAGGTACAGTACTATTTTGAGCTGAAGAATACACATTTTATATAGACAAATATTATTATTAAAGAAGCAGAGGATAAGAAACAGATAGAGCAACAAACTAAAGTGGCACACAGTAAGAAAGAGAGGTGAAGAAATAAAAAACACAAATAAATGTAGCAGCTCAAGGAGCAGTATTTAGCAGAGTTATACCATTTATTCTATAGTAGCATAGTAACTTAAAGGGAAGAAAGTGGTAGTAAGTAAAAAGAAAGTTTATATGGATGTTTTTATGTGCTAAATAGATTACTGCTACTTGCTAAGCAAGTACACAATTAGAAAAAGAGTATGTGAGTGCAACTGTTAAAAATACTAAAATAATGTAAAGGTGAGACTACTGTATGAGGCATGGAGAGAGTAGGAATCCAAATTGCAAATGGTAATGAGGGAAGGCTACAGAGAAAGTCGTGGTAAGATTAGTCTGGCTTACTACATGGGCATAACCAGTGGTTACAAAGGTGTTGTTTGAGTTGTTTTTTGAACATTTTTACTGAGGAGAGAGGTGAGAGTTCAAAGGGAAGGAGGTTCCAGGATTTGCCAACAGTGTTGGTGAACAGAGAGTCACCAGCCTTATTTTTGGATTTGACTGTGGATACCAGTACTTTATTGGCTGAGCGAAAGAATGTCAAATTACTATAGGGGGTAAGAAGCTAGTAAGTATAGGAGAATTTTTAGGAAGATAGAGCATATTATGGGCGATAATAAGTTGTTTAATTTGGAGTTGATTATGAAGTTCTAGCCATCCTAGTTGTTTTAGGTTTTGACAGTGGTGAGTTCTAAATGAGGAACCAGTAGCAAATCTTGCAGTATTGTTGTAGGAGGTAACTAGTTTGTTAAGGTTGTTCCTTGATAGGTTGGTATAGATGGGACAGGCATAGAGGAGGGTGGAAATTAGATGGGTGAGGGCAATAGTTGTTCTAGCTGTTGGAGTAAAGAAGGGTTTAATCCTATAGAGGGAGCCTAATTTTCTGTTTACAGTTTTTATTGTAGTGTTAATATGTATGTTAAAGCTAAGATTATGGTCTCTACTAACCCCTAAGAGCTTGGTAGTTGGGTCGGGAGATATAATGATACCATCATTGGATATAACTGTGAAGTGAATTGGGTGGGACCTTTGTGTGGGAGTGAAGAGTAGTAGTTTTGTTTTTTTAGGATTCAGGAGGAGGCTATGCTGTAAGAACCATCTTTCTATGCTGTTGAGCACTGTTTGGGTAGTGGCCTGAAGTTGAGATGTAGCGGTAGCTGAGCATATTAGTGTGGAGTCATCAGCATATTGGGTACATGCAGCTTGAGGAATGATCAAATTGAGATCATTTATGAAAATTGAGAATAGGAGAGGGCCTAGGATAGAACCTTGAGGGACTCCTAGGGTAATAGGAAGGCGAGAGGACAGATTATTTTCCCAGAGCACAGCCTGTTGCCTATTCTCAAGGTAGGATTTAAACCATTGTAAAGCCTGTATATCTAGTAAGAGAGAACCAAGTATGTTCAGGAGAAGTTGATGGTTGACCATGTCAAAGTCTTTTGATAGGTCAATAAAGAGTGCTGAGGATAGAGTATTGTTGTTTCGGTTATTGTTAATACAGTCAGAAAAGGATAAGAGGGCTGTGGTGGTACTATGGTGAGGCCTAAATCCATGTTGGCAGTTAGCTAGTAAGTTATTTTTCAGTAGGTGGTCTAGTAGTTGGCAGTGGGTGCATTTTTCCATAATTTTAGATAAAGGGGAGAGTAAAGCTATTGGACGGTAGTTAGAGAGTTCAGTTGAGTTGCCTCCTTTGTGGAGTGGGATAATATGGGAGTCTTTCCAGATAGATGGTATTGTTCCTTCAGTGGTGGTTCTATTTTTAAGGATGGAAATAGGAAAGGATATTGCTGCTGCAGCTATCTGTAGATATTCTGCTGGTAAATGGTCAGCTGAGGGGGTGCAAGGTTTTAGTTTATGAAGAAGAGTGCAGATGAGGGACGTTGGGACTGGTTGTAAATTAAATGATGGGGTTAAAGTTGACAAGGAGGATGATAGATATGTGTTAACTGGAGGTAGTAAGTTGGCGAGAGTTTGGACTGCTTCAGTGAAGAAGGTATTAAAGGCATTAGCAATATGGTTTGGACTTTCATAGTTGGATCCTGTAGCGGTGGGAGTTTTAGACTGTCCTGGGTGGAGGAGTCTGTTAATGCCTGCCCAGAACTTTTGTGGTTTATATTGATGGGTTTGCTGGTTGTTGTGATAGAAGCTCCTTTTATCTAGTAGTATAGACTTTTTGGTGACACTTCTCAACTGTCTAAATGCTAGATGATCACCAAGGTTTTTAGTTGCTCGCCATTTGGCCCAGATTTTATTTCTCTGTATAATTTTGTGCCTTGTTTCTTTTGTTAGCCATGAAGCTATTTTTTTCCTATTTCTCATTGAGCGGGATGGGGCATGATGGTCCAAGATTTCTAAGAATTTGGCATTAAAGTAGGATACAGCTTTGTCTAATTGGAAGTATTTTAGGGGTGACCAGTCAAATGCTTTCAGTTCCGTTTGGAAGTTAATAGCGTTAAAGTTTTTGTTGGACTGAATGGTTTTATATAAGGTTGGTTTATGGGTATTCATTTTTTGTCTGATTATGTAGGTCAGCAAGTGGTCACTGATATCATCAGGAAGGATTCCTGCATCATAAGAAAGGGGCTGACTGTTTACTAGTATCCAGTCTAGAGTTGTTTCTTTGTTGTTGGGTTTATGACTCCTGGTGGGGGAGGTGATAGTTTGAGAAAAAACATAAAGGTTTATGTGGGTAGTCTGGTTGTCTGAGATGCAGGTATTCCAGTCAATATTAAAGTTACCCAGTATTATGGTTTCTTGTGGGTAGTTGGTTGACACCCAGGAAAGAATATTTTCCAGGATGGTTATGTTGTTACCAGGAATGAGGTAGGCACATATTATATAGATAGATTTGTGGGTGTTGATTTGGAGTTTAGAAATAAGGATTTCTGTTCTACTAGTAGAAGGTGCTTGCACATTTATTGGTGTTAATTGCAATTCTGATTTGTATAGTATTGCTACACCCCCGCCCCTTTTGGCTATACAATCTAATCTCATGATATTGTATCCTGGTGGGGTGATTTCATTGTCTAGTGTTACAGGTTTTAACCAGGTCTCTGTTAGGCAAAGGATGTTGAAGGAGTGGATATCTAAGAGGGCATGGAGGTGGGAAACTTTAATGTTTAGGCTCTGTATATTGAGGTGAGCTATGAGGTGGGAGTTTGATACTTTTGTGATGGTTTGAGAAGTAGAGTGATTTTGTTTGGGAGGGTTGTTGGTGGTTGTAGTGTTGGGGACAGGGTTTGGATGGATGTCACCATCTAGAAGTTTAGCATTTTTAATCCTGTGTATGATATTTAGGAATTTACAGGGTGTATATTTTGTTTTCTTGGGTTGGTCATAGTAGATGTGGACTAAACGATGAAACTTTGGTATTAAATAGGTGGGTGTTGAGGTAATATTAATGTAGTTATGGTAAGGTAGTTGGTCTGTCAAGGTTGCTTGTTTAAGGGACTGACTGTAGTTATTCAAGGTCAGATGTTCATATTTAGTTAGTGTATAGGTTATAGTTAGTAAAGGTAAGATGGCAGTTAAGAGGAATAGTTGTTGGTATCTGAGTCTGGGTAAAAAGACCATGGTGATAGGTTAGGTAATTAAATTGGGGTAAGGTATCTTTAAGAGGAAGAGAGTGGGGAGGGTAGTGCAAGCTTTTGTAGTAAGTTAGGATATAGAGTTTGTAATTGATTAAGTACTACTAGAAGTAATGAGTATGTTTAAGTGGTGAGTTTGGGTTGTTAGGATGTGATGAGTAGGAGGATGAGATTGGCTGAGTAGGAGTGAGGGTGTGGCCACAGGAGGTTTAAGGTTAGGACCCCTGTGGGTGGTTGGGAATTGGGGGTGGGGGAGTGGAGTGAGTCCGCAGGGCGAACGGAGCGGGTTCAGACAGGTAAGCGAGTAAGTTAGCAAAAACCTAACAGTAAGCAGCTAACTACTGGGTACCTTAGTTGAGAAGGAGTAGGTCTAGGGAGATAGGTAATAGTGGTCATGAAGGTAAGTGGTAGCAGAGAGCAAAGCTAGCAGAAAGTAGCAGGTAGAGATAGGGCAGGAAGACAGTTCACAAGCCTGGGACAGAACTTTATGCAATAAATAAATAAATAAATGAGCTGGAGGTGGATGTATTTTTTCAAGAATTTTTGAAACTGGGGAGAGAATGGCTATGGGTCAGAAGTTTGAGATTATTTTTACCTCCTTTGTGGAGGGGTAGGATAAAGGCTGCACGCCACAGTTTGGGGATGTAAGATTCCTGTATGGTTCTATTGATGAGAATGCTAATGGGGGTGGCGATTCCTTCTGTGGCAATTTTTAGAAAGAATGAGGGGATAGTGTCAGGGGCATTGGAGCATGGCTTTAGTTTAGAGAGAAGTTTTTTTTTATGTATGAGCCAGAGATGGGTTTGAGATGAAATATGGGGGGAGGGTTAGGGATGGAAGCTTTGGTAGAAGCTAGGGAAGAGGGGTTGAGTTGAGGGGAGGGGTTGTAGTTTGAGAAGGTCTTGGTGAGTTCTGCTTTAGAGTTGGTAAAGAAGGAGTTGAATAGAGTGGCTATGTCTGGGTCGGTTTTACTGGTGTCAGGGCAAGGGTGGTTGAGAAGAGAATTGATGGAGTTCCAGAATTGTCTGGGATTTTTGGTGTGGTTAGACTGGAGTTTAATATAGTATGATTTTTTTGTCTTTTATAATTTGTTTTTTGGCCAGGTTGCGGAGTTGTTTATATTTAAGAAAGGTGTCAGGTTGCTTGTTGCGATGGTAAAGTTTCCAGGTCTTGCTCTTTGTTGCATAAGTTTTTTTTAGTATCTTTAGTTAGCTATGGGGCAGAATTAATTTTTATTCTTTTTTTTCCTGGTGGGGCTTGGGAGTTCAGGGTATTTAAGAAGTTTGAGTTGAAGAATTCTATGGTGTTGTCTAGAGGAAGAGTTTTTAAATTTCCAGTTTGTTTGAGAGAATTAGAGAAAGATGTGGGGCTAACATTTGTCAAGTTTCGTGTGTGGATATCTTGGTGTAGGTGAGGAATGGAGGGGGGTTGCTCGATGGATGAAAGCTGGCAGGTGATCACTAATGGAGTCTGGTAGGATGCCTGTGTTTGAGATTTTATTTGGGTGGGTGGGTGACTAGGATCCAGTCAAGAGTGGAGCCTGTGGGGGTTGCTTTTATTGGGTCTAGTAATGGAATTGGTAAGGTGAGTGAAATTGAATAGATTGATAGATATAGAGAGATTACTGATATTATTTTTTTTCCAGTCTATGTTCATATCCCCTAGTATGTAAGTCTCAAGCTTATTATTAGCTGAGGCCCACAGAATAATTTTTTCATGTGCAGTGGCATAGTTTCCTGGGGGGGATATAGAGAGCCATAATACAAATGCTTTTATAGTTATTCATTTTAGTATTCCTATGACAAGTTCTGCGTTGTTGAACTGAGGAATGGGAGTTTAGTATGGAGTAATGGAGAGTAGGCTAGAGTAGATTAAGGCTACTCCTCCACCTTTTCTATTTAGGCGGCCATATCTGAGGGCTTGAAACCCAGGAGGTAGGATTTCAGAGTCAGAAATGTGGGGTTTTAGCCATGTTATGTCTGGTAGGTTATAGTATAGCCAGGCATGAAAGTGGGTTATTTGTTTTTAGACTCTGGGCATTAACGGTCAGTAGCTTGAGATATATATGGTTGGTTATATTGCTTGTGTCTGAGGGATTAGGATTAGTGGTAGTATTAGGTCCAGGGTTGGGGTGTATGTCTCTTGCTAAACATAGGCAGTCAAAGAAGGATGGGAGCAGGAGCTTAGGTTTGCTCTTTGAGTTTTGTGAAAAAATTAATATTAGTTTAGATATATGATGTTTTATTGAGGAGGGTATAATTTTTAGTCTGAAGTAGTGGAGTGGGTTGGGTTGAACTAAAGAGTTGTATATAGTGTGAAAGTGAGATCTGGTAGGGTGAGGATGGGGGTTGGTAGTGGGGGTGAGGGATAGGAAGGAGGGGGAAGTTGGCAAGTGGAATAGGAGGTAGCATGGAATAGAGGAATTAAAAGAAGTAAGCTGACAGAGGGGATGAGAAGGGTTTGTGGGAGAGGAGAAAGCATAGTTAGTTGGAGTAAGTTAGGTATAAAAGGAATTGTAGGATGTTAGGGAGTGTCTGAGTGTGGAAGAGGGAGGGGGTTTAGATGTGAATATAGAACCTTATGGTGTGGGATGGGGGTGGGAGTAGTTAATTAGTGGTGATGAGTGGGGTTGGGGATAATGTGAGGATGTGATTGGATTGGCTGGAAAGAGGAAGGGGAGGGAAATAGTGGTTAGAATAAAGGTAGGAGTAGTGGGGGTGGGTGGGAATTGGGGGCAGGATAGGGGAGCAGAGTGAGCCCATAAGGTGAACGGAGCAGGTAGACCCAGAGAGAAGATGGCTATCAGGAACCAATCAGTGTGTAGTAGCAGGAGCAAAGAGACTTGGAGGGACTGCAGGGGCAGAACAGCAGAGGTGAAGCCACGCTGTGGAGAGAGGAGACAGAAAGAAAAGTAAAATATGGTGATAATATGATGGGTCCATCATTTGAGGGGGAAATAACGGATCATTGTAGGCTGCTTAGCACATGCGCTATTGTATTGTAAGCACAAAATAGCAGATAATTACAAGTACATACACTTTACAAAATGGACTTGTGGGAGGTATGCTTGTGAGAGCACTTCAGGAGTCCTGGTATGGATATCTTTTCAGGGGAGATTTCTTTGAAGAAAATTAGAGAGGGATGGAAGCACCCAGAGTTGACACGGTGCAGACGACTGTTAGGAAGATAGCAAACAAAATCAAATTAGTGTGTGCAGTAGAGAAAAATGTGCAGCTAGGTAGAGAAGAGACAGGACCTAGTAGGGTTGCTAGTACAAACATAAAATATTGAGCTGCAGGTGTAGTTTAAGCAAGAAATGCAGGTTAAGTTTAAACAGTAAATAATGGTATGCAGGGATTATAAAACAGTTTCACCATAGATTGCAACCTAGAAAATGCAGTACAAGTATCAGTTACAGTATGCAGAACACAATACATTAATTATAAAGGGTTACAGCGTAAGTAACATATGCCAACCAAAAAATGGACTATGCACTGCTTCTGATTCCACAACACATGGTCAGTTCAGATCTACACTCCACTACTAATCACTAGCAAGGCATCGTATCTAGGCCAGTTATGTGTCAGTAGGTTAAGCAGTATGGAATATAGGATTGCAAAGCAATCCCAGATGGTGTTGTAGACAGAACAAGCATAAAATAAAGTAGATACTGTGTTAAGAGCAGAATTTCTGTTGCTGTTATACAACAGTACCCGCAGTAAATGCAGTAAAATATGCAGGGTTACAGCTAGGAGAAGAAAAATGGACTATGCACTTCCCTTAATGTCTAAGCGCACAGAGAGTCCATGGCTGTTCTTCACTTTGAACCTGCTTCTAAGCCAAGGGATAGTATATAGTGTGAGCAGCAGAAATAGAATTAAGTCTCTGAATCTGCTTCTACTCGAAGGGATAACATACAGTATTAGCAGTGGAAAGTAGTTAAGTCTCAGGGGTCAAGCAACAGTCTTTCAGTATAGCTACATATAGCAGGTACACTGTAATGGCTAACACTTAAGACAAACTACTAGTTAATGAACAGTTTTCAGCAATTATCCACAGTTATCAGCTAAGTAATATCCAGTTCACAATACAGTGCAGAGCAACAGAGATCTAAAACCTTATTAAGGGGAATAGCGTGTGGCGTTCATTCAGGGCACTATACAAGTTGCTGTTGAATGCGTTCTCACGGCAAGCCCACATTACCACAAACAAGACTGTAGAGCACGAACATTGTCATCAATATGGAGTAATATTAATTTCTCTGCACAAAAGTCGACATATAGACGCAGAGCAGTACTTACCGAGCGAGGCCAGCAGCCTACGACGGGACAGGTCAGAGTAGATTAGGGGAATATTTAAAAATGGTACCACAGGTAGCAGCGTCACTATGTAGACTAAGGGTGGGAGGGCAGGTATAAAGAAGATGCGGAGACAGATCAGAAGAGGAGAGGGAGGTAACAGGAAGAGGAGGAAGGCACTGGGAAAGGAGGGAAAAGAAAATGTGAGAGAGCCAGAGAGAGGGTGGCTATCAGGAACCAATCAGTGAGTAGTAGCAAGAGCAAGGAAACTTGGAGGGACTGCAGGGGCAGACCAGCAGAGGTGGGTCCACGCTGTGGAGAGTGGAGCCGGAAAGAAAAGTAAAATACATTTTGTGAAAGCAAGCCAGCAAAGTAAGATTTGTAAGAAGGGAACGGGTCTGTTCAGGGGAAGGACGGGTTTACCGTAGTGTTTGATTAAAGACTATAGGTGGGTAGACAGTGCCACCTAGTGGCAAAAATTGTGAATGGCAGCTTGAAAACTAGTACGGCCAAATGATGGGTGTAGAATATAGGGGAGTTTGAGGGGAAAATAAAGGATCACCGTAGGCTGCTTAGCAGGCACGGGGAGAGCACATGCACGACTGTATTGTAAGCACAAAATAGCTGATAATTACAAGTACATACGCTTTACAAAATGGACTTGTGGGAGGTAAACTTGTGAGAGCACTTCAGGAGTCCTGGTATGGATATCCTTTCAGGGGAGATTTCTTTGCAGAAAATTAGAGAGGGATGGAAGCAGCCGGAGTTGACGCGGTGCAGACAAACTTTACAAAATGGACTTGTGGGAGGTAAACTTGTGAGAGCACTTCAGGAGTCCTGGTATGGATATCCTTTCGGGGGAGATTTCTTTGAAGAAAATTAGAGAGGGATGGAAGCTCCCGGAGTTGACACAGTGCAGACAGCGAGCGAGGCCAGCAGCCTATGGCAGGACAGGTCAGAGTAAGCCAGGGGAATATTTAAAAATGGATACTAGATCAGTTGCCACTCAGTAGCCTTCCATTCTAGAGCCTCTATGGATGATATTTGTGCTGCAGCCACTTAGGCTACCCCTCATACCTTTATCACTCATTAGAAATTGGATACGGTCTCCGGGGGAAGACCATCCTTTGGCTCTATGGTGCTCAGGAATATCCTTCCATAGGGCCTTCCGGGACATAAAGTAGCTAGGGAGACTGTCCCAACAGTCAAGAATGAATGAAGGTTAACAACATCAGTTTTACAAGTTATGTTCTTACCATAACATTCCATCTGTGTTGTTGATCTTCATTCATTCTTGACATCCCACTCTCCAACCCCCTCCAAAGACTCCTGGGGGTTCGGATCTAGTCCTGATATTGCAGTACGCAGTTGCTCAGACAAAGCTTCTAATTTTATTTCTACTTTTACTTCTACTGGCAAAACTCGATCTGAGGAGAAGAGAAGAGGGACACTATGGGTAGCCTTAGCTCGAGAGTTTCTGGCTGGCACAAGCTTGTTACAACGGCCGAGACTAAACCAAAACCTAACAGTCAAGAAAGAATGAAGATCAACAACACAGATGGAACATTATGGTAAGAAAATACCTTCTTTTTTATGATTGAAATGGGCCTATATGATAAAGGAACTGGAAGTGGGATCTTTAAAAACGGGTACGAACAAATTGCATTGAAAAAACTGAAACTGTGGAAACAATGCATGCAGAATAATGTTTTTGAGAAGTGAGGTTTAAGGGATAGCAGGAAGTGAACAATTTAGGTAATGATGTTTTGATGATAGTTTTACAAAATAATGAACGTGATGTATAATGTTTATAACTGTGAACGTGTTAATATGGTTTGTTTTCTTTTATATAAATGCATGTTTGCCTATGTCTTAAGTGATAATTCAGTAAAAGTGTTTAAAAAAGTATTCTGTAGAAAATTTCTAAATTGTATCAACTTGTTACAATCCCAAAAAACATGTTCTCAGGTACCCCCCTCTTTTACATCATAATTCCAACAATTGTAAACCTGCAGAAAAATGTTTTAAGTCTGCTTGGTATATAAAAATAACTATACAATACTTCATGCCAAAATCCTAAACCTGCAAAATTTTGTTTCATATTTGGGATCACTATAAACAGCCTCCCATTGTTTCTTTATATATTGCCTCTCCATTCCTATTTCACAGTCTTTTCGAACCTCTTATGTTTGATTCTTACAGCTATCAAACATTATTCTACATGCTTAGCAAATTATCCTTACTATAGTGTCTGTTCTAGACTCAGCTATTAACTCAACCAGAGATGTTCCATCATTTTACACTCCTCTATCCCTTTTGCTATGTCTATACTATATTAGTCCCAGGTAGGGAAGGCACTCTCCAGCCCACCATCCAAGTATCTGCTTGTCCTGATCCCACTGTTTGACTTCATTCACTAGTTATTTGCTCCCAATCCATAATATTGTCCAATAAATTCTAGCTCTCTCTGGGCTATTTTATGTGTCCCAACTTGCAGTCATCCTTTTTGGAAAAAAATGTCCTTTGTATGTTGCCTCTGGTCCTTGATTATTTGTGGAAGGTGTTTTCCTCTGTCTCCTCCCTTTCCTCTATCACGGTTCATCTTTTGGACATTTCTGCTTTTCTACCATTAGAACCCTCACTCCACCCTCCTTCTTTGGACCTTTTTTTTTGAAAGTCAACACTTATTCCACTTAAACCAGTTCATCAGACTGATGTGAGCTTTGTAATATGGAAAATGGTACTACTCATTACTACTGATGTCTGCATCAAGAGTGTCTGAGTTACAAGCTGTCACCAAAAGAGCTTGAATCTGAGCTACAGTGTGTTATGGTGAGTCAGTGCTACCACATTTTCCATAAAGTCAGTTGTTTTTAGATTGAACCCTGCTTTTATGTTTAAAGTAGTTTCAGAGTTTACTTTAAGCTAGAATATTAATCTCCCTTTATTATTTTTAAAACCTAAAAAACAAGAAAAATGCTTCATACTCTGGATATCCACATACGGCTCGTATACTACTTAGAAGGAAGTAAACCCTTCTGGAAACTAATCAACTGTTTGTCTCCAGTAAGAGTAAGAAAATGGGATAACCATACCTCTCAATCATACCGAATTCCTTGGTATTTACCGGTTTGGAGGGCAAAATAATGGGGTGCCACGAATTCCCAAGTGGCCCCTTATTTTTTTTTTATTTTACTAGCTGGGCTGGACTTCAAACAGATACTCGTTTAAATGTAAGTGATTTGTTTTCGTAGCTCGAACATCAAATCCTTAAACCAGGAGCTGAAATATATGTACGAGCCGCTTGTTGGATGATTTGGAGATCTACTGTAGTATCCATGAGTTTCCCATTTTGAGACCTTGAGAAGTGGAATTGGCTGTGATATAGATGAAGTGGTAACAAGAACATTTTACGATCCTGGTAATTTGTTTAGCACTGTACTGAAGCCAGAAGAGACCCCGTCACATTCTCAGCCTAATGATTTAAGGCAGCCAGAATGGCAAAAGTTTGTCTGAAACATTGCTAATGGATACAAATATTTCCTAGTAATATGGTATGCACGATGCAGGTAAAACCAACGGCACATAAAGAAAACAATACCAATAAATAAATTATCGCTTCCACACACATCACTGGATACCCAGTCTATCAAGCAGGCGACTGTAATACACCGTTGATCAGTAGGAATAAAACATATTTGTGCAACATTTCTTATGATTCTTCATACAGGCAGTACTGAGAAGTGAGTGATGCAAATAAGACTGCTGTCTGAAAACACGTTTCAAAATAAATAGGCGTTTTCAGTTCCTACAAAACTCTAGCCATTGTGGAGTAGAATTAACAAACTTCCTAAAGTGTAAACCTGTTTTTCTGCCTACAAACACACACACACACACACATGCACACACATTCTGTCTCCATAGAACATTTTTGGTTGAGGGTGCTGTGAAATGGAATGAAAACCGGCAAACATCAAGGACTTATGCTGCTAAAAAATAGAATGTTTAGGGCCATCTTTCCAAGATCTTATTTTGTTACATTCATGGCCAACCCTCACTCTCGTTCCTGGATTCATTGTTTCTTTCTTTTTCTTTTTTTTTTTTTTTTTTTACTGTTTGGCTATCCATATCTCACTGACAGTATCTGCGTTCTAGCATCTTTTTGCTTAAGTTTGAAATGAGTCAAATCACACGTATTCTTGCCCTTCTGACAAGAACAGCTATTTCAGAAAATGTGGCGTCTTTCCATGTCTGGCAGATGACAAATGGAAAAGGAAGCTCACATCGCTAGATATGATGACTTGTTTCTATGGTATTTTTGAGTTTGGCATTTTTTTATGAGCTAGTCTGATTAGCTAGGACACTTCATATTGTTTTCTTGTTTCTGCTTTCACACTAGGCAGCAGGTGGACTTTAAGAAAACTGCTGTAACTGTACTTCTTTTGGGTTCTAATAGACTAGCCATCGTACATAGTTTGGAAGTTTGGCCCTCATCCTGTCTGGAATTAAAAGTCTATGCCCAAGCGCTTTTCTAGACACACACACACACACACACACAAATACACCGCTAACCTCTCAAGCCATTTGGAATCTCATAATACCCTTACTTTGATATGAAGACATTATGAAACAATAACACCTGTCACAATCAGCATTTTACTAAGAAAAATGTAAATTGTTCAGCAGTAACTAGAATGGCTTGTTTCAGATGCTTAGAGAGAAGGACAGGAGGTAAGAATTCTGGACAAAGCCAAACATAATGGATGAGGAAGGTCTGAAAATAGGGACATTTTAAAAATATTTCTCTTATTAGCTTAGAAAGTTGCTAGAATAACAGGTTTTGTATTAGTATGTATTTTCTGAGGGATATGAAGTCTGAAATTCAAATATCTGTCATTATTTATTATTATTTAGTGACTTTATTTTTCATGTTGGTATTCCAGAATTCCATTGGAGTGGGCAGGGTTACATGATTATGAATGGGAATTTTATGTTAATCAGTCTGCTGATTTTTGGGCAGTTGTACCTACTTTTCATGGGCCATTGTCCAGATGTTTTATGTTTCCAGGTGAGAGGTATGGGGATAATAACCAGTGTTAAAGCAGACAGTTTCCAAATGGATATCCCTTGTTATTTCTTTCTGCTGTTGTCACCTTAACAAGCCACTTCTAGGTGGAGCTAGGGCCCATAATACACCAGGGCTTTGGCTTCATCTGCAGCCTTTTGGAAAGGAGTGAACTCTGGAGGTATACTAGAGGTAGACACTTGTTCCTCTGTCTGTAGTTTCATAAAACTTTACAAACTGGATTCTTTTTTCAGGTCCAGTCCAGAACAGCTTGGCAGCAACTATTCCCCTAGCTCTCCTGGATAACTTAATTCCTTCTTCCTCGCAATCTGTTCTTAAGCTGTGGTAATCTACTCATATAGCTATGGCCAATTAACCCATCCCATTTGGTTAGACATTGGCCTTACCCATTCAGTTGTCAACCAGTATATATTACCCCTAATGAGAATAACTAGGATCATACCATAAGCTAATTTGAAGGGACCCATGCATGAAATAAAGCATTTAGGATTGCCACTGTCCATTAGTAGTACAGAGGGCAGTCCTGGGGTAAATTTTCTTTTTCTCATTCATAGATTCAAGTTGCGCTTGAATTTGGACAGGAATAAACTTTATTTTATGTGGATGGGGAGTCTGTTCCAGGCACTGGTGTCTTCAGTGAAATATACATATACAGTGGTACACATTTTTATCTTTATACTATATGGTATATCAATTGTTATGCTATACATTATATTTATTTATTATTTTTTTACAACAAATGATATTTTATAGTACATATTTGATACAATTGTACATATTCTACTTATATTTCAATAGTTGTGGTTATTTATATATTTTGTACATAACATTCAATTTATTTTTTGGAATTTTAACAGTTATTAGTTGTATGTTTTTAAGGGGTTAATTAACTTTATTAATTAATTAAGGGGAAATGTATATAAAGTGAGAATGTAGATGAGTTTAACATTGTCTGAAGAAGTCTGAGGGATACTTGGATGAAAACGTCTTGTTTAAATTCAGCGTTAATATACTTTGATTAAAGTTTTGGTTCTACTTACAGCTCTTCTACTGTCTGGTTTTTAGTTACTTAATTTATTTCTTCTGGGCCGGCTCTACTCGTGTATTTTTGAGATATACATGTCCTTCCAAACTGTTCTGCTGATGTTGCAGAAGAGGTTTAGATCCCATAGACTGAGTTTTTTTCTAACACCATTTGACTTTCTGACGTGCAGTAATTGTATCAGAGGATGCCTTGTTTCCCAGACACAGGTAACCTCTTAGCAGTCTGTAGATTACCAATTATAGTGATAGGACTTTTAGTTGCTCCATGTAGAACGTTGTCTTTAGGCTTTGCATCCTTTTGGTAAGGTATCTCTGTGGGTGTTCCAGTTGTTGCATATATCTGGATAGGTACATGCCGAAAGGGGGAGGGGCATTATACTCAGTGATTGAGTTGTTTTAGTACTAAAGGACAGATGCAGCTCCTAAATAAGAAGTAGCTGTCCCTTCCCTTTAACACCCTTATTCATTTCTTGTATATATTGCTAGGGTGTGTGTGTGTCTGTGTGTGTCTGTGTGTGTGTGTGTGTGTGTGTGTGTGTGTGTGTGTGTGTGTGTGTGTGTGTGTGTGTGTGTTTATATTTACAAACACACACACACACACACACATATATATATATATATATATATATATATATATATATATATGAACATTTCAGCAAATAGCAAATTAAAGGCCATGCTGCTAAATGCTAGGAGTCTAAACATTAAACTGCTATCATTGCAAGCATTCTTAACCCTGGAAGAAGTTGACATTTGTGCAATCACAGAAACCTGGTTCAAAGCTGTGGCGAGCAATCCAGCCATACCAGGTTATTCATCCTGTCATACATTTAGACCCCAAACCATGGGCAGCAAAGCAAAAGGAGGTGAAGTTGCAATATATATAAAGGACATACGCATCTCCAGGCTGGTTAAACAGTATGACGCACTTGAGACGCTCCAGGTGCAGTTAACCATTGACAGGACCCCTGTTCAAATCATAGCTAGCTACAGGCCCTCAACTTTGAATCAAGATGCCCATTTCACCTCTCTGGACCTCTTTGAAGCTATCAAGGTTCAACCTTTTACTCTGATATTGGGCGACATTAGCTATTCGACCATAGATTGGAAGACCTACTCATGCAAAACAGAAATGCCCAGAGATTCATTGATTTTGTCAGTGCAAATGCCGTGGACCAGCTGGTTGACACCCCAATAAAAGGAGAAAATATCCTGGACTTGGCATTAACCAACATGAGAAACCACTGCAGCATCCCTACAGTGTCATTCTCCCTGGTAAGATCCGACCTCATAGCGGTCACTTTTGAAGTCACCATCTCCCCCGACCACCCCCTAGAAAGGGTGAAGCAAAAAAAATTCTCGAAAGCTGACTACAACCTCCTGAATGAAGATATAAACAGTTTCACAGCTCCCTCCCCCTCCATAGGAACTGGCACATATATCCAAACCTACACCAAAGTGTTGTACGAGCACTTATATAGCTGCATGGAATCAGGAATACCCGACAGGACAAAATCATCCTCCTCAAGGAAGAGTAAACCTGTCTGGTGGACATCTGCAATAAATAAACTCTATAATAAAAGGGAAAAAAAACCTGCTGTCCAGGACCAAGAAGGAGACGGTTCCTAATTGTCAGCAATCTCTCCTTAGTCTGAATAAGCAAATAAGAGCACTAGTAAAATCCTCCAAAGCAAACTTCGGGTAAAAACTGGCCACATCTACTAAAGACAATCACAAGGCTTTCTTTGCATATGTCTGCAGTCTCAAGGGAAGCACCCAGATCTTCTCTGAACTGGTGATCAAGGACAGCACATACATAAACGCCATAGATATAGCCAACCTGCTGGCTGACAGATTCAGTGAAAACTTCACTCCTTTTTTTCCCCTATCAGTAAATTAGGACATCCCCAGCACCTGCCCCCCCCCCCCCCCCCCCATCTCTAGGGAGCAAGTCATCACTGCCCACTCAAAGGCAAAAAGTGCAGCCTCCATGGGACCCGATAACATCCCAGGCTGCATCCTGCATGAACTCAGACTAGAATTTGCAGCATCATTAGGCACACTATTCAAGCAAAGTCTGAGTAGTGGCTTCGTCCCAGCCGAGTGGAGGACAGCCACTGTCATCCCTTTCCACAAAGGTGGAGTGTCCACCGATCCAGGAAATTATAGACCCATCAGCTCAACTAGCTTGATCTGCATGGCCATTTAGCAGATTATCATGGACTTCATTAACAAGGACATTGGAACCTCCAAACACTTGATCCCACACAGTTTGGTTTCATCAAGGGGAGGTCATGCCTGTTAAATCTGTCAACTTCTTTGCGACAGCCACCGAAACCATGGATGAGGGGAAGATGGTGCACACCACCTACGGGTATAATAGATAAACTGCCTCAACTAGGCATCAGTCTGTATGTTAGCAGATGAGTAGCAAACTGGCTCACTGATAGAACCCACCTAGTCAAGATAGGGGAAGCCACCTCATGCAGTTGACTCATAACGAGTGGTATACTCAAGATCGGTCTTGGGGCTTTTGTTGTTTGGGATATATATGCAGGCCAAAGTCAGTGGGCTATGCCTGACCAAGTTTGCAGATGACTGTAAACTGGGCACTGTCATCAATTCCCCTAGTAATGTGGACATCCTCCAAGAGGGTTTCACCCAAACATATGACTGGTGCCAGAAACATGGTCTCAAACTGAATGCCAAAAAGTGCATCATCATCATCCATTTTGGGGAGCGTGATATCCCCATAAACTATCACATTAATAACAAGATGTTCTTCGTGTTTCACTGTTGCAGTCATCACACTTGGGTTATCCTGCCAGGGGTAGCCCTCAGTCGGCCCGAATACTAGAGGCTTAGTATTTCTACATTGGTTGCTGTCACTCCAGGACTGACGTCAGGTCGTCAGTGGTATAAAATCAGGCAGCCGATGCCATTACATCAGTCTACCTTGCCGAGGAGCCCAAAACAGAAGTAGTTTGCACGAGTACCGGTTGGCCGCTACCTGAGTTTTCATTTCCGAATTGAAGTTGAAGTCTTCTAAAGCTAAGTACCCCATTGGGGATCCTTTTTTCTTGCTCTAACAGATGTCAGAAAAAGTTAATTGTCTCGCCTGTGGAAAGCAAATAACACAGCGCGATTTCCATTCTTACTGCGTAACCTGTTTAGGCCCAGAACACGATGTCCCTCGCTGTCGGTTTTGTGCTTTGTTCAATGCCAGAGCTATATGTTGTCAGGCCTTTATCGTAGCTAAATATTTCCACTCACGATCTCCGTATTCTGAAATGGCTTCAGTAAGCCATCCGACTACCGATCTTCCGAAAAATGTAAGGATAAAGACAGAGACAGACCGCACAGGACCAAAACTGTTGACGACGCTTCCGTTAAGCTAGTCACCAGTTCGCCGGTTCTCAGTGAGGCGCTTTCCCCCAGCCCCTGATGCTCGCTTCTGTGGATTTGCAGGCCGCTACAGAGACCAGTTTGGAGTCCCGTATGCTGCAAGACTCTTCTTTGACCAAGGATCCTGCGGATGTCTCCACTTTGGATGGGTCCGGAGCCACTGAGCAGGCACCAGCTTCTGAGGAAGTTCTTCACCTTATTGATATTCGACACAGACAACTTCTTTCGCGTCGTCAGTTCTTTCTAAAACTATCGAGTTTCTAAGGCCCAGGGTACGAACTACTACTAAAATACTGACGACCCAACCTCAAGCACCTGCTTCCATGCCTCAGTCTCAAACACTTAAAATGGTGGAAGACCTTATCATGCTTATTAGGGAAGCCAGCCTACCCCTTCCAAAAGAAAAAGAGACTTGTCCCCAGCAGTTTTATCTGACCAGGAGTCCGATGACTCTGAGATTTCTGAATATGAAGACATGCAACCCTTGTCTGCTTATGAGGATTCAGATGCAGAGGAATCCATTCCTTCAGCCTCTCCTCCAGAGGAGTTTTCATTTGGTGAAACCCTACATACTATAAGAATGCATTTCCAATGGGAATATCAGGACTATCCTCAGTCCAAAAAGAAAGGCTGGGAAGGAAAGTGAAGAATAAACGCTGCTCGTACGGGTAAAGATCAAAGAATCCAACTGATCCAGTAAATCCTTGAGTAACACCAACAAGTTTATTTAAACAAAATTCATAGGAATAACATGAAGGTTAAGCGCTTTAAACTGGTGCAATACCAGTCTTCATCAGAACCATTAAAAAGTGTTTGCTACCGAAAATAAATAGCAGCAATACCTGCGGTTTTTTGAAAACTGCGCCAAAATCTTTTAAAGTGACAGCACCATATCTTCTTAAAATATGCCTCAGTCTCAGCGTTTGACAACATAAAACACATAGAAAACATACTAATCAGTCCAAAAAGAGACTCTGGGAATTCTTAGATTTACCACAGCACAGGTCTTTAGCCATACCTTCTGTCCTGGATGTTTTGGATGATGTCTTTATGGATTCTAGTTTAACTCCTGACACCCTCTCACCTGCTCCCAGGAAACCTGACAGGTATTACAGAGTCCCTAACTCACACAAATTTCTTTTCAAAAATCCTACTGCTGACCCAGAGGTCATTTCCCAAGGATCTAAAGGAATAAAAGCAACCACAGCTAAGAATCCCACCACCTCAGACAGGGATTCCTGAGCTTTAGACAGATGGGGTAAAAATATCCATCTCTGCAACTCTTGCCATTAGAGCACTAAATTGTCAGTTCCACATGCTGACATACCAGCAATGTACAATGGAACTCCTTAAACAAAATATATCTACCTTTCCGGCTTTTGCAGAAAATAAAGAATTACAAGAGCTTATGCATTCTGCAAGCCAAGTTACACATACCTTGCAATGTGGCTTTGACACCCTAGAAGCATCCTGCAGGGCAGCAGTCACGGGTTCTGTACTTAGAAGGCATGCTTGGCTTAAAGAACAGACCTTCCCAGACCATGTCAAATCAAAACTATTGGACGCACCATTGAACAAAGACAATTTGTTTGGCACCAAGGCAGAAGTGGTCTTAAAAAAGATGGAAGAAAAAGCTAAATCTATGCAGACAGTTAAAGACTTTTTGCAGGTCCAGCCTCCAAGGTTCGGTAGGCATTGCCCCTCCAAACATTGGTCCTTTCCAGCCCCCTCAAGGCCAGCTCAGTCAAGACCTAGGGGAAGCAGACCCCCACCCCAGACAGCAGTCCCAAGGAATGCAGAGATCTAAGCAATGGAGTTCCTCCACTTCAAAAACAGGGAGTGCTAAGCCACACCTTATGGAAAGAACTCACAATGACTTTACAACTTCACCCCTTACCTTTGCCGCCTGCTTGTGCCCCTAGGAGGAAAACTCTCCTCCCATGCAAAAAACTGGGCCTCCTTCACCAGCGACTGATGGGTCCTCAACATAGTGTCCCAGGGATGCAAATTTTATTTCCACACTCTGCCAACCCCAAAAGTGTTCCCAGATCTTCCTCCAAACCAGTGGGCAGAGGCCAAAAGCCAAGTCCATTCCCTGCTCTCCATGAGGGCAATACAGCCCATTCCTGCAGACCAGCCAGGTCAAGGTTTCTATTCCAGGCTTTTCCTGTTACTCAGAAAAGAGGGCACCTGGTGCCCAATATCGATCTATCAATACTAAATAACTTCCTGGTGATACCAAAATTCAAAGTGCTCACCCTCTAGCATCTTCTTCCTATGCTATCCAAGGATGCCTGGTTAGCCATCCTAGACCTAAAAGAGGCCTATCTACACATCCTAATCAGGGATTCTTGTAGAAAATATCTACGTTTCAGGGCAGGATCTAAGCACTTTCAGTTCTTCGTGCTTTCCTTTGGCTTATCCACTGCTCCCAGAGTTTTCACAAAATGCCTGGCTCCAGCCATTGCTTTTTGCAGAGAAAGGAATATTCAAATTTACCCCTACTTAGATGACTGTCTGATTCAGGCAGACAGTCAGGAAAAGCTGTTACAGCACCTGACCTTTGTAAAGGATCTACTGACCTCCCTGGGGTATACTATAAATGAAAAGAAATCGAAACTAGTCCCCACTCAAAAAATTGTATTCCTGGGAGCAAGCCTGGACACAGCATCCCAGATGACATTCCTTACTCCAGAAAAACAAGCCTGTCTGACAAACTACCTATCTCAACTAGCCACCAGAACCCAGTTATCCACAAGGAAAATCCCGCAAGCTCTAGGGTTCATGGCATCCTGCATTCTACTCATTCCATATGCCAAACTGCATATGAGGAAACTAGAGTGGTACCTAAAAAGACTTTGGTGTCAACACTCTCAGGACCTGGAAACTATCATACCTATGATACCTTGTCTAAGGAAAGTTTTTCTTTGGTGGTCAGCAGCATGCAACCACAACAAGGGCCTTCCCTTTTCACAACCCTACACCGCCCAGACCCTAACCACAGATGCATCAGATTATGCCTGGGGTGCACACCTGGATGGCAGGTGCATTCAGGGCCATTGGAGCTGAAATCAAATACATCTGCACATCACCCAAAAGGAGATGCAAGCTGTTCAGCACACTCTGACAGCTTTCAGACCCGTACTCTCTCCGGGGCATCTACTGATCAAAACAGACAACACCGCAGTGATGTGGTACCTCAACAAGCAGGGAGGAATTCACTCTTATCCCCTCTGCAGGCTAGCCATGACCCTTTGGCACATGGCTTCAGCCATGCAAATTCACCTGCTAGCACAATTCCTGCCAGGCTCCCAAAACTCTGTCATACAACTTAAGCAGAAACCTCCCGGACCCACACGAGTGGCAGCTAGACCACAGCACCTTCAGCCTTGTAACCCAGAAGTGGGGCACCCCGAAGGTGGACCTCTTTGCCTCCCACAACAATCACCAGCTCAGTAATTTCTGCACCAGGGAAACTCGCAGCAAGGTCTGGAAAGTGGATGCCCTATCCTTCCAATGGGTAAACCTCTCGATCTATGCATTTCTCCCTCTACCTCCACTTACAAGGGTACTACTCAAAATAAGGGAGGAAAAACCAAGAGCAATCTTGATTTCTCCAGACTGGCCATGCCAGCACTGGTACCCACTGCTGCGCAGTCTGTCACCCCTGCTTCCATGGCACCTACCTCTGATCCCAACTCTCCTGATCCAGCAGAATGAAGAATTCATGCGTCCACAATTGCAGACCCTGAACCTGGTAGCCTGGCTTATTCTCTGACCTCTTCTCCAGTTGCCAGCCTGAGCAAGCAAGTCCTGGACGTTATACATGAGGCCAGATGCCCCAGCACTAGAAAATCCTATGCTGACAAGTAGGAAAGGTATTGCACCTGGATCAAGATTAAAGGAGCTGAAACAGCAAAGCCCTCCCTACCTGTCATCCTGGATTATCTAGCAGACCTACTTCACAGGGACCTATCCCTCTCTTCTATTAAAATTCATGCCTCTGCCATCTCTGCTCATTACAGCACAGAGCCACCTCTCTTTTCTCACCCTCTCATCAAACAGTTCCTAAGAGGGTCTAATAATTTAAGGCCACCCAGAAGAGCTCATACCCAGCTTGGGACCTTAACTTTGTATTGGAAAAGCTCACACTACCCCCCCCCCCCCTTGAGCCTGCAGCTTCAGCAGAGTTATGATTCCTCTCTTGGAAAACAGCCTTGCTTCTGGCCATCACTTCAGCTAGAAGAGTTTCGGAACTATAAATACTCATGGCTGTAGAGCCCTTCACCATTTTTCATGCTGACTCCCTCAGGACTAACCCAACTTTCATACCTTATGTGGTGTCCAGTGTGGCTCTCAACCAATTTGTTCATTTGCCCACCATTTTCCCTAACCCTCAAAACAAGGGGGAAAGGATTCTGCATTCTCTAGATGTGCGCAGACAGATCAGATTCTACCTGGATAGGAATAGGACAAAATCTTTTAGGAAAACCGACCAATTACTAGTCAGTTTTGCAGCAGGGGCAGAGGGCAAGGCCATATCCAACCAGTCAATTTCCAAATGGATAGCACACTGTATCCATTTCGGCTACCAATGCCATGGGAAACCGCCCCTAAAGGGGTCAGGACGCATTCCACCAGGGCAACCTCCACCTCTGCAGCTTTTCTCAGAGGGTCTCTACTAGGGACATCCTGGAGGCTGCAACATGGAGTTCTGTTCATACCTTTACCAAACATTACCACCTGCCTATCTTCTCCAAATCCAGGGCAGGCTTTACAACCGCAGTCTTGCAGGGCATCCTAGCCAGCCCCAACCATTCATGACTGCCTCCACCCTTTTCTTCAGCATTGTGAATCAACCCAAGTGTGATGACTGCAACAGTGAAACATGAGGGACATAGTACAGTTGTGTACACTTACCTTAAATGTAGATGTTCGAGTGTATTCACTGTTGCAGTCCTGGTTTCCCACCTCCACCCCCCTTGTTCTCTTTTTCTCTCTTCCTCACTCCTTACAGGGAGTTTTGGTATTTATTTTCTACTGGTGGTGTTCTTCCACCATAACCTAGCTCCCTATTTGGGGGCTCCTGACATTTGGGGCAAGAAAAACTGATGTAATGATGTTGGCCACATGATTTTATACCACTGACGACCTGACGTCAGTCCTGGAGCGACAGCAACTGACACAGAAATACTAAGCCTCTGGTATTCGGGCCGACTGAGGGCTACCCGTGGCAGGATAACCCAACTGTGATGACTGCAAGAGTGAATACGCTCGAACATCTACATTTATGGTAAGTGTACACAATTGTGCTGTCCTAAGCATGCACTCAGTCATGAGGGACTCGGGCACCCAGCTTGATAGCAAACTGACTTTTGACCACCATATTGCCTCCATTGTATAGAAAGCTTTCCACATGGCCCACCTCAATAGTAAGGGCATCTCATCCAGGGTCAAGGTGGTCATAACATCCCTGTATTCTTACCTTATAAGAACCATTATTGAGTACGGTGCCCCTTTCGACATATACCTCACAAAGCACATGCAGCAGCTGGAGAGACCACAGAAGTTCCTCACCAGGAGAATCCAGGGACTCAAACATCTACCCTACACAGATAGGCTAAAGGCCCTGTCCCTCTCTTCAGTCTTCTACAGACTAATCTGAGCTGACCTCTGTCTGGCATACGTAGCAGTCTCAGAGCCCACCTTGGTGGGACTGCTGCATATCCACAAGTCAGACTTCACTTGTGTAAACCGCACAAGCGACCTTAACCTGGTATGTGACATCATTAGGACTTGTTAGTGGGACAGATTTGTGTTTCAGAGACTCCCGCTTCTGTGGAATAGACTCCCACTCCATGTCAAGCAAAGTACCTCATAAATGGATGGAGAACAGAAAATACACCCCTGGGATTCCACCTGTGTCTCTGCTGGACAGGATAATTGAGTGCTGACTTGGAACATGGGCATATTCTTGGCTAGGCTTGTAAGGGCCTGAGGGCCAATAGCCTAGTAACTTCCTATGATCATGTGTCTCTGTGTGTGTGTGTGTGTGTGTGTGTGTGTGTGTGTGTGTGTGTGCGTATATATATATATAAACACATACACACACACACACACACACACATATGTATACATATATATATATATATATATATATACACATACACACACACACACACAGACACACATATATACACACACACCTATACTTGTGTATATAGTTTCAGCGTTTTTTTTATTTGATTGCTCGTTTCTTTGCATTTTTTCAGGGTTGAAGCCTTTCTTCTTGAGGCAGGAAGGCATTGAATCTTTTTGAAACCCAGACTGCCTTTTATGTAAGTTTATTCAAGCTAATGGCAGTTTGGACACATGAAAAGTGTCCTAAAGCTTTGAAAGTTAGCCAGTGTTCATATCCTTGCAAGGATATAACCCATATGACTCAGGTTACTGTAGCAGAGATCTATTAGTACATCTAGTGTTATGGTAAGTTTACTTACACATATATACTTTCTTATTAGTATTTGTATAAAAATGTGGTTATGTGAATTGTGTTCTGTTGTAAAACAGCACTGTATAATATGTAATCATGTATTTTAATTGACAGGTGAGGGTTTTTTATCAGTGACTATTATATATGCAGGAGGTGTTAAAGTAAGAAAGTACATTGTCATAGTTGCAAGATACCCAGGTTTCACAGTGTTGCAAGGTTGAAAAGAAGAATATAACATGAGCTTGAGTTGCTGGGGAGGGGGTTTAAAAGTCCATTGACAATATAATGTTAAAATATAAATTTCCCTGTTTTTATAGAAGTGGATATCCAGACTAATGTCGATGGTTTAAGCTGTGGACAAGATTATTTTATGCCGATAGGCTTAAAATGAGAAAAGTGATGAAAAATATGAAAAGGGATAGTTCTGTCCTTGATTTGAAAAGTTACTAGCTACTTTTTTTTCACATTGACACACTTTTAGTTGGATACAAGGAACCTACAAGTGCAAACAGTTAATCATGAGATGTCTGAACAGTACTGTTTTGAGTGAAATCTACAAGGGTTATTTCTGGCATCTACAAAGTTACTAGTTCTTGTCATTAGCTACTGTTTGTAGTTGGAAACAAGGAACTTGCAGATGTTTCAGTTAATAGTGAGAGACCTGAAAGGTATGTTCTTTGTGAAAAGTACACAGTACAATGTGATTAGCTTTTAAAAGTACTTTGGCAAACATTTCATTGAAAAATAAATGATCTTTGAAACTGTGGGAAGTGAATAAATTGCCCTCCCAGCAGCCTTAGGAATATAATGCATTAAAGATAAGAGTTCCAATTTACTGGAAAAGCTCATCCAGACTCTGCCACAGCTTGCTGTGAGGGAAAGGTTATTTTGCTTTTGATTTCTTACACTTTGTATTATTTTATTGCCTTTTTCTTTTTTGTATAATGTGATTGATTTCTTTACACTATGTTTTACTTGGGTTCTGCATTTAATCGCATATTACACCTTGAAAAGAGACCACAAGTTTGTCTCGTGTGAGTTAGACAGAACCTTTTCCTACCCTCCCATCCTGTTACTGTTTTGTTTTTAAACACCACTGTCTTTCTAGTTGCCTACTCCTTATACTAATTTGACCATATATCTCCTTCCCTCTCTCCTTTCATTGGCTGGTGTGAGTAAGCACAAAATTACCATTTTGTGAAATCAATCCCCTTCAACTATTTAAATTTATTGATCATCTCACTGTATTTCATATTACCGAATACAAAAGTGCCCACCACCTTTTAATCTATCTTGTTCAATTAAAAATAGTGGCTCACCACTTAGACAACTAAAACTTAAGATGTGAAGTTGTTCAATCTCGCCGTTCATTCTTCACTGATGGGTTCAGAGCCGATCCTCTGCTCCGACACGGCCGACTAGCAAGCTCAATGTTTTCCAGTAGCTCGAGACCCAACCCCTTATCCCACAATGCACTGCTGGAATTACCTCAGATCTAGTTTGCCGTGGCAAGGATCTCTTGGTTTCCAGCGTTGCTCAAGACTATTGTGGGAATTTTCAACTTTCAGCAAGTTTTTCTATTTTGAATTGTATGTCTTTCTACTATTATAATTGTATAGTATTATCTAGTTAGCAGTTTTTTTCTGTTTTCCCCCCTTTCCCAGTAAAATCTACTGATTGCCTTTGGCCTCTTGGCCTTGGGCCTTTTCTTACAGCTTGTTAGATTAGAGTTGCCCTTTTTGTGCTTTTTGATATTGGATTACTCTTTTTACTAGTTGCCTTTTTGGGCTGTTTGTGCTGTCTCTTTGCATTGCCGTTTGTAGTTTATTAGATTAATCCTTTCTAAGTTAAACTATCTTATATAGTTAAATTGTGTGTTTTTTCTTTCTTGATCTTGTGAATTTTGTTTCAGGTAGTTAGTGCTAATTCTGAAGAAAAGGAAAAGCATCCAAAGTCTGGGTTCAAAAAATGCCCAGACTGTGGACAAAAGATGTCTGTTATGGATGCCCATGTGCAGTGTGTGTACTGTTTGGGTGAGGTGCACCTGCAGGAGTCATGTAGTATCTGCCACTCATTTTCTATTCGAGTGCTTGCAGAAAGGAAGAGGAAGTTAATTGACAGGGGTATTATCAAACACCCTTTCTCAGAGGCATTGTCTGACAAGGATGGGGCCAGCAAATCATCCAAATCTTCCTCAGAATCCAGGACAAAGAAAGGTAAAAAGTTGGAAAGTGTTGTGACTTTGGCTCCACTGACTTCGGAGCTGACAGTCTGTTCTTTTCCGACCCGGGATACTGCTCTGGAACCGGTTGCCGAAAAACCTCCCTCTCTACTCCTCCAATCAGCTCCATCTGTTCACTCCTCCAGGTCTTCGGTCAGCCTGTCTGATCTGGATATGGACCAGCTGGTTCAGAAACTCTTAAAGGCACCAAGCCTAGCTAAATTGCTGTCGGCTCAGACACCCAACCCTCGGAGCCGAAGACCATTACTCCTGAATTGTCTGCTCCTCCTCTGAGCCATGCCGGACCTTCGGAGCCGGACCTGATGATTGTGGATCCCTTGGAGCCGAAACCTGCTCCAGTGTCGTCGGCTCCATCTGCTGGGACGTCCTCAGAGCAGACTGGGGACTCTAGGAGCTGACACTCTCCGGTCAGGTCCGGGGAGGATAGTCGCACCGACTTTTCCTCTCGGGGCTTCGGCTCGGCTGAGCTCAACTCCTACCTCAGGCTCGGAGTCCACTGCTTCGGTGCAGGAGGGGATCACGGCTCCTGATCTGTCGACTCCTTCTCATCGGAGTCGTGGTGCTTTCGAAGCCATGAGGCGAGTGTTGTCTCCTAAGACTTCCTCATCTCAAGGTCTGGCCTCTTCCTCTCCTAAAGTGCCTGTGTCAGTTTCTGTTTCCTCTGGTCATCCCAAGCGTAGAGGCCCAGAGCCTCAGGTAGCTCCACAGGGCACTCCTTGCTCTTCTGAGACCTCTCCAGATTTTCCCCCGGAAGAAGACCCCAGGAAGAGATTATGCAAGAGGAGGCATTTGGACTCCCCACAGGAGTCTCTAACATCAAACACCGACTTGGATGAATCAAAAGGGTCCCCTAGATCCCCCTCTGAGGACATCTCCTTTGCGGAGATTCTTGAAATTCTTAGGCAGAGGGGTGATTGGCAGTCCAAGAGCCCTACTGAGGACAAGTCAGTTCTCATGAAGGCATTCGGGTCTCAACCTTCCACCTCTTGGGTGTCTCCGCCCTACATTGAGCTAATGGATCTGGTCTCTCGTAGGGCGTGGGAGTCACCAGAATCTATGGAACCTGTCCCTAGGAGGCCTAATAAGTTTATTTCTGCCCCCGTACACAAGTCCTTTTTGGCCAAGGGAGTCCCTGTTGATGCCATGGTGGTGGAGGCAGCCACCAAAAAGGAAATGTCTGAGACTTCCTCGTCTGTCCATCCTCCTAACAGAGAATCTAGGATCATGGATAGATATCACCAGGATTGTATGTTTAGTAATTCTAGCATACTATTCAGGCAGGCTAGCCAGCAGCCTACCCTCCCTTTACCGACTCAACCCTCTTTCCCCCTACTATTCTAACCCCCTTACTTTACCTATTCCTTCTCCTTTGTGCTTGAGTCCCCTATACCCTCCTAGACAAGTCCATTGCTATACTATAACTGGCCACCAGGTGGCGCCTCGTTAACTAACTTTCTGTTAAGATAGATTCTGAATTATAATTGTCTACCCCTCTTTGTAACCATTCACACTTACTAACTTCTGCCCTGTATTCCTCACATCTTTTCTGTATGCTTTCTGTCACCAGACCCCTAGTCACGCTGCTCTTAGTCCACTGATACCCTTAACACCTCTTCTTCTCTCCCCAAGAAAGCCTGCCTTCAGTGTCCTCTACCCTTGCATCCTGCCTCTCTTCCTCCACACCTTTGGATCAATCTTACTCACACCATCAGACTTATCTGTTGATTAGCTCTCTCTTTACTGATTGTCTCCTTTTACTCCTTTGTCTCTTCCCGCTCCGTTCGCCCTGCGGGCTCACTCCGCTCCCCTACCCTACCCCCAATTCCCACCCACCCCCACTACGTCTAGCTTTATAGCCTGAAAACCACACCTACTTCCTCCCACACTAGCAAACTCCTCCCCTTCCTTGTTCTGTCCCCTCCCACCCCACCCCTCTCACCCCACCCCTCTCTATACTTTCATGACAACTTCCCCTCATCCTCCCCATTATAATTTTAGAACTCAACAACACAACATGTCTCTCATTTATTCATCCTACCCAATTCAACTGCTACTCCTTCTCAGCCTCACTTATTGTTACTATCTTACACAACCCTCTCTCATCAACCATTCTACCCACTTACATACCACCTTTCATCTCCATACAACAGAACCTCACTACAATTACCACATCTCTCCTACCCTGTACCCTCTCTGCAACAACCTATGTTTCCACTATAAGATTATCCTTCCTCATAAAGTGATAACACCCTCACTATTCTTCATATCCCCTTCTAATCCTACCATCCACTCTATTCAAACTAAGCAACCCAAATACCTCCTCTTACTAACCAAATGTTTAACTTCAATACTTTTATCTGGCGATATACACCCTAACCCAGGTCCAAACCACCCCTCAAATCCTAAATCCATCCTATTCACTTCTCTGAATGCACAAAGCATAGCAAACAAAATCCCTAACCTTCATGCATGGATATTCCATAACAAACCTGACATCTTAGCCATTTCTGAAACCTGGCTAAAACCCCACATTAAGGATGCCGAGATATTACCACCAAACTACTCAATCATTAGATTAGACAGACCCTACAAAAAGGGTGGTGGAGTAGCTCTACTCTATCCATCCTCCCTATGCCTAACACCTTACAACAAAACCATTCCCCAGTTTTCTAATGCAGAATTACTGCTAGCCCATCTCCAACTAAATACACACAAATCCATTGCTATAGCCTCACTCTACATTCCACCTGGAGATAATATCCCAATACTTGAAAACATCCTCTCCTGGCTTTCAAGTAACATTAACAATGAAACAATAATCATGGGAGATACCAACATTAATTGGTCCTCCATACAGTCACCTACACACCCCTCAACATCAACCTTTTCAAATACTCTCAATTAATCAACACAATAACTAGGCCATCCAAAGACTTCTCAAGGGGCAACATCTTAGACTGGATTCTAGTCTCCCATCCCCATAACTACACTGACAGTGGAACCCTTCCTGACCCCCTCAGTGATCATCTTCCCACCTTCACTACACGCCTTCCAACTCCCTTACAAGTTACTCACAACTACATAACTACCAGATTCCATAAAAATTTCAACCCTGAAGCTTTTTCCAGTAACCTTAAATCTATTAACTGGAGTCCTTTAAAAACCCTACCACTCGAAAATGCTGTATCCCACTTTAACACTACCTTCCTTAACATCCTAAATAATCATGCTCCCCTAATAACCAAAAGAATAAAAAGGAAAGCAGCCCCCTGGTTAACGAAAAATACAATTACTTCCATGCAACTCAGAGACAAAGCATGGACACAATACAAGAAAAACAAATCTACTTCAAACCTTAATCAATACAAAACTTTACGTAACTCAGTGAAAAAACTTATCTCAACAGACCGGCAACATTACTTTATCCACCTTCAAAACAATCATAAAACTAACCCACGAAAATTCTGGACAAGTATAAATTCACTCTTGAAACCTGGTACTATAGAAACCCAAACCCCAGCCCAGACTCACAAGACATAGATCTTGCTACCCAATTCAATTGTTTTTCATAGACTCTATTTCTAAACTTACTTCCTCTTTACACACAACAATTCACCTAATACCTCCTCTTCTGCCAACCTACATCCCCCTCCTACTCCTTTGTCTCATTCACCCTCACCTCAATCTCCTCCTCCTACTCCTTTGTCCCAATCATCCCCACCTCAATCACACCCTTTCTCAATTAAACCTACTCCTACTTCTACCATAAGAAAACTCCTACAGAAATTAAAACCAGGCACCAATGCCCTGACAACATTCCCTCATACTATCTCAGTATTGCTGCTGATGCCATTGCCCTCCCTATCAGCATCCTCATCAATCGTTCTATCCAAGAAGGTCTTGTTCCCGAATCCTGGAAGAAAGCCTATATTATTCCGCTACACAAAGGTGGAAATAATACTGACATCTCCAATTTTCGTCCTATAGCTATCCTCTCTCCTATTTCTAAAGTCTTGGAGAAATGCATCCACCTTCAACTCCTTCCCCACCTCTTGGACAACAATCAAATAACCCACACCCAACATGGATTCAGACCCCACCATAGTACTATGACAGCCCTTCTATCTTTCCTTGAAACTGTTAACAAAGCTAGGGATTCTGGACTCATTGTATCTACCACTCTTCTTGATCTTTCCAAGGCCTTTGATACTATATCCCACAACCTACTTCTTACTAAACTATCTAATCTAAACCTTTCTCTCACTTCACTCCACTGGTTTAACAGCTATCTCTCTAGCAGACAACAAGCAGTCAAATGGAAAAAAGCCACTTCTTCCTTTCTAAATACCCCTACAGGTGTCCCACAAGGCTCCATCCTGGGCCCCCTTCTCTTCAATATTTTCATTAATGACTTTTATCACGCCATCCCTCAAGCTAATATTATTCAGTATGCAGATGATTCCACAATCATCTGCACTGCCTCATCCATACCAACTCTACTAAAGCTTACCCAGGAAGCCTTCTCCACCACTGAAAATTGGATGAAAGACAACCATCTAGCCCTTAACGCTACTAAAACCAAACTCATGATATTTACCCCTTCAAAAAATACTAACATTGATCTTAAATCATTCTCCATCTATAGCCATAATAACATTCCCCTTGAACTTGTATCAGAAACCAAACTATTAGGAGTCCAAATCGATGACCAGTTTAAATTCCACTCCCATCTGCTGAAAAACATAAAAAAAACTCACCAAAAACTTGGAATGCTCTACCGTCATAATCGCTTTCTTAGCCCAGCTACCAAACTTACACTCTCAACTACATTTCTCTTACCCTCCCTCCTCTATGGAGCACCCCTTCTCACCAACCTCCAATCTTCCCTCAAAACCAAACTATCCTCTTGTTACAATAAAATTGCCAAATTTGCAACTTCTAACAAATCATCTATACACCACTGTGAACCACTCCACCAACTAAAATGGTTAGAACTACCCAACTACCTCTCATATACCCAACTCACATATGCTCACAAACTGATTTTCCAGCCAACCCTCTGCCCCTCACTCTCTTCTACCTTTAAAATCCACTACACACAAAGACAACTAAGATCAAACAATCAAAACCTCATAGAAATACACAGACCCCACCACCCTCCTGGACAAAACCTCCTGTCCTTCTCTCTAGCACGCTCATGGAACTCCCTTCCTCCCTCTATTCGTACTATCGCAAGCCTCCCATCCTTCAAAAAATCACTCCACTCCTATCTATCTTCCTCATGGCAATGCTCCTGCTCTCACCCTTCATAACATACTATTTTCACCTTGTAACTCTTTCAGCTCTGACTACTCGGACTTTAAGAACACCAGGCAGCATATTTTTGTTTTTTAATTTGGTGTATCTCTTATTGCCTTGTTTCAGCTGTTTTCTGCAAGATTTATTATGTACATTGTATTATGTTTTACCCCATCAAATGTATATATATTTCCCCTGTACTTGTTACTTTTCTCATGTTGAACCCCATGTAATGTCTATGTTTATCCTCATTCTCTGTTAATTATGTATGTGGAGCTTTTCTCCCCAGGACTCCATTGAAAACGGGTTCTTTAGCCCAATGGACTATCCTGGTTAAACAAATGCAAATAAATAAATAAAAATAAATAAATAAATATGGGAAACGCATGTTTAGTTCATCGACTTTCTCACTCAGATCACTGAACTACTTGACCAATTTTACCGGACTGCAGAGAGATCTTCTTAAGAAGTTGGGAGATACTCTTCAAGGTGCTGTAGCTACGAGTGTTTCCGACAAAGTTGCTACCCAGCTTGCTATCCTTAATTTGATAGTTAACTCGTCCATGCGTTTGGTATCTTATGCAGCTGATGGTTCGAGTAGAGCTGCAGGTACAGGAATTGCTCTTCATAGCCATGCCTGGATGCGACTCTGTTCTTTCTCAGAACCCTTCAAGTCTTCCTTTACGAATACCCCGTTTGACGGCTCATCCTTGTTTGGGCCAAAGGTGAAGGAGACTTTGACCAGGTGTGAACAAGAAGGAAAGACTCTGTCTGCCGTCGGAGTCCATCTTTCCACACCAACTCGACCCTTTCCTAAAGGTCAGAGGGGAGGAAAGATGTGGTTCAGGAAAGCCCGAGGAGCCTTTCAAGACACATGTGGAGAGTCCCCCTCCAGAGGCAGAGGAGGGGGTTACAATGGAAGACGCCGCCCTCACGGCAGAGGGGGTCCACAACACCAGCGTGACAGAGATCACTTCTCTGGTCTGTCCTACCAGCCCTCCTGGAGGGAGGCCCAGCTGTCCTACTCTGGAGACAGTCGGGGGTTACTTGTCATTGTACCCAGTAGCCTGGCTAAATATAACAAACGACAGTTGGGTACAAAGTATAATTTTCAGAGGGTATTTCATATCGTTCTCCACCCAGCCCCTTCCCGTCAAAAGAATCCCGGACATTCCTCCCAGTCACAGGGAACAAGCAACAATAGAGGTAAGCCGATTGCTAGAAAAAGGAGTCATCCAGCCAGTCCCGGCAGACCAAACAGGATTCGGAACTTACTCAAGATTCTTTTTGGTTCCAAAGAAAATTGGGGAATGGAGACCCATTTTGGATCTCAAGAGACTCGACCAATTTGTGAGGAAAGAGAAGTTCCGAATGGTCATGCTGCAGTCAATACTTCCCTTTTTAGGGAAAGACAATTGAATGTGCTCGATCGATCTCAAGGATGAGTACTACCACATAAAGATGGCCAGATCATCTGGGTATCACCTGCGTTTCATGGCTGGGAGCCAATCATTATCAATTCCGGGCTCTGCCCTTTGGTCTCACTACAGCCCCCAGAGTGTTCACCCAGTGCATGGCAGTAGTCACGGCTCACCTGAGGCGTCTAGGATTCCAGGTGTTTCCATACTTGGACGATTGGCTCCTTACCTCCATCACCAGGCATCAACTTCTTCAAGCGAGAGAAACTACTCTGACAATCTGCAATCGGCTAGGCATTACAGTCAACTTCGAAAAGTCTGCATTGTTGCCATCACAGCATATCGTTTTTATAGGGACAGAATTAGACACGTCAACCACCACTCTTCGTCTTCCACCAGAAAGGGTTTGTATTCTTCACCAACACATCATGTCCTTGGTATCAAAGAACAGAGCACCAGCTGCAGAGGTATTGAAAGTACTAGGATTAATGGCAGCAGCAATCTTGGCAATCCCGTTAGCAAGGATGCATATGAGGATCCTTCAATGGTTCCTATTCATGCAATGGTCATACCAAGAACTTCCAGTGAATCACACAATCCATATAATGAATTCCTGCAAGAAGGCTCTTCATTGGTGTTGGTTGACGTCTCTTCATGTCACAATAGGACGTACCTTCATGCTACCCCCTCCAGTTGCCACTGTGACCAAGGATGCTTCCCTGATAGGGTGGGGGGGGGGCATTTTCAGGGAAAGACTGCCCAAGGCACATGGACAGATCAAGAATCACATCTGCATATCAATGTCCTGGAGATGAGAGCAGTACTTCTAGCGTTGCAATACTTTCAGGACTGTCTTCCTCTAGTGACAATTGTAATACAGACAGACAACATGTCAGTGGTTTGATACCTGAACAAGCAAGACGGGACCAAGTCTTACCCCCTTTGCCGAGAAGCCCTCAGAGTATGGCAGTGGGCAGTGTCATCCCAGCGCTTTCTGTTAACAATGCACATCCCGGGCAAATCCAACGTCATAGCGGACAAACTGAGCAGGGCAATTTTATTGCCCCACGAATGGTCCCTCAAACAAGAGATTGCGGACAGGATTTTCCACAAATGCGGCCAGCCTTCCTGCGACCTGTTTGCCACTCATATCAACAACAAATGCAGAAGCTATTTTGCCCTTATTTCCCCGCCAGGTCAGTCCCCGAGGGATGCTCTTGTCCACGATTGGCCCCTGGGTCTCCTCTATGCATTTCCACAATTTTCTCTGATACCCAAATTTTAACAGAAAGCAAAGTCACTGGGACAGACAATCATCCTTATATAGCCCCTCATTGGCCTCGGCAGATTTGGTTTCCGTTTCTTTACCATCACATTCTGGAAGACCCATGGATCCTGGACCCAATTTCGGACTTATTGACACATCCGTCAGGAGATCTTCATCCATCATTGCAGACACTGAAGCTGACCGCTTGGCTGCTCCAATTCCCCTCCTAGCCAGGCTTTATAATTTTTCCCATGACACTAGTCAAATTTTGTTGGCTTCCCATAAGCCTTCCACTAGAAAATTGTATCGTAATAAGTGGAAGAAATTTTCCATTTGGGCTTCCTCCCTTAATATTGACTTTTACCATTATCTTCTATTTTACAGTTCTTAACAGAAATTTTCAACAAAGGAGCAGCGGCTGCTATGGTGCAGGTACAACTAGCTGCTATATCTAACTTCCATCTAGGGATCAATGGATTGAATATTATGGCTCTCCAATTGCCTAAAGCTTTTTTTAAAAGGTTCCTTTCACATGAGGCCTCCAGTGAAGACTCCTTATTCTCCCTGGAATTTGAATTTTAAGTTATCTCGCATCACTCTTCCTCCTTGTGAGCCTGCATCATCTTGTGAGCTAAAATTTCTGTCCTGGAAAACTATCTTCCTAGTAGCCATCACTTCAGCCCGCAGAGTGTCAGAGCTCTAAGCCCTATCCATCAAGCCTGCTTATATAGTTTTTTATGCTGACAGAGTATCTCTCAGGACAAATCCATCCTTTTTGCCTAAAGTATGTTCAGAGATTAACATCAGTTAAGTCACTGAGTTGCCTGTTTTTTTCCTAATCACACCAACAAATTGGAATATATGTTGCACAAACTCGATGTTCACAGACAGCTTAGATTTTATTTAGACAAAACAAACGACATTAGGAAATCAGATCAGCTGTTTGTGTCTTTTTCTGAGGCCAAGAAAGGTAAACCAGTCACCAAAACAACTCTGTGTAAGTGGCTGTCGGATTGTATCAGTTATACCTATTCTTGTCGTAATATGCCCTTGTCTAGTAAGGTGAACGCTCATTCAACCAGAGCAGTTTCTACCTCTTCAGCCTTTCAAGCCAAATTATCCTTGGACAACATCTGTGCGGCAGCCAGATGGTCTAAACCTCACACTTTTATAACTCACTACAGAGTGGATAAGGCCTCCAGGGGCAGGGCTTAATTTGGTTCTGTGGTTCTGAAGAGTGTACTTCCGTATGCCACCCAAGATTCGGGTGTTAGGGACGCTAACCCTCAGTGAGGAATGAACGGCGAGATTGAACAACTTCGCATAAAGAAGTTATGTACTCACCATAATGTTCCATGTGTTTGTTCCATCTCGCCTTCATTCTCACGTCCCTCCCTCTTTCCCCCTCCTGGCTGGCAGGTGACCTGGAAGCTGTCTTCATCCTGGTTTCTCAATGTGTCTTCATTCCTAGGCAGAATAATTATTGTATCTCTATATGGTACGCAGCAAACAAGATCTGAGGTTATTCCAGCAGTGCATTGTGGGATAAGGGGTTGGGTCTTGAGCTACTGGAAAACTTTGAGCTTGCTAGTCGGCCGTGTCGGAGCCGAGGATCGGCTCCAAACCCATCAGTGAAGAATGGAGGCGAGATGGAACAACTCACATGGAATGTTATGGTGAGTACATAACTTCTTTTTACCCACTTTCATATCTAACTGCTTAGTGTACACTGCAGTGTTTAGGATAAACCATTTTTTTCATCTTGCTTTTAAACATCTATTGCAAGACCACCAGTTACTGGAGAGCCCACATTCTGCCTCTCAGTAGTCATCTTGGAATTAGTGCTTTTGTTTTCTCCTGGTGAGAGAAACAGTGCAGGGACATTATTTCCTGGAGACTGCTGATCACCAGAAAGCCTAATAACTGCTTTATAGGTGACAAGCTTGGAATCTGTGCTTATATTCTGTTCCTGGTGAGAGAAGGAGCAGAGTGCATTCATTTTTGTTTCTGGTTGGAGAGTGAGTGTCTGTGCTTAACATTTCTGATTGGTCTGATTGCTTTTCAAGGCATCTACCAGGAAAAGGCTACAGGCATACAGATCCTTACATCAGCTGTGATAAGACTGTGGATCTCCAAACAGGCTGCGGCCTGCTTCTCATCTTGGGATTGGTGCTAACATTTTGCTTCTGGTGAGAGAAGAAGCAGAGGAGCATTGTATCCCAACAGAGTGAAGCTGTAGTGAGACTAGCATTAGTAGTAGCCAGGCAGTACCCACTCATGCGACTCCCCTCTTTTCATCACTCATGACAAGGTAATTCTTTGTTTTCAGTAAGTACTGCTTGATTTGTTTCTAACTTCTGAATATCTGCCTAAATACTTCATCATTCTTGAGAAGCTAATTCTTTTTCAGTAAGTACTGCTTGATTTGTTTCTAACTTCTGAATAGCTGCCTAAATACTTCATCATTCTTTACAAGTTAATTCTTTGTTTTCATTAACTACTCCTTCATTTATTTCTAACTTCAGAATATCTGCCTAAATACTTCATCCTTAAATTTTCAGGGTCTATGTATTAGATTCCCTTCAAGTGTTTGGCAGTGGTCTGCATAGACTCAGACACCTTGAATGACATTTTTCCTGTAAAAGCACAATTGAAATTTCTCCAATACCTAGTTGCACACAGGTCAACAAGTTTGCAGTGACAAGCACTGTCCCCATAGTTGCAAACCTGATACTCCTGACATTGATGTATATTCTCACTCCCAACTGTCTCATCAGTAAAAAAGGGTCTTTTGTCATGGATATGAACTTTAATACTGTTTCTGTTACTGTCTCAGTGGGTATGGGCATCCTGAGACAGTGTAGAAATTGCCTCATGTTTACTGACAACCAGTTAAGTCTCAAACAAAGTGATATAGTATGTGAGAAATGTGTTTGCACAATGTCCCTGGAGGCAAAGCTCTCACATAAAAGTACTCCTAATGTCAGTAAGGTTTTCAGTAGTACACACGCGGCACCCGTCACACACAATTCAAAGCAGACATATTGACCCACATATGCTGAGGAGCTTAAATGTAATCTTCCTAAACCACAAAGACCTCCTAGACAAAGTACACATAACAAATACCATCAGCAGCTCCAAATGCACTCTTTCAAAACAATATCCATGTCAACACATAGAACTGCATCTCATAGAGCCGGTACCTCTAAGTGCATAAGGCAAGCCAGCACACAATCCAACATTCTAGTCATTGGAGACTCCATCATGAGACACACTGATGTCCCTCTCACCAGGCTGAGTAAGAAGAAGGTCATGGTCAGTTGCTTATCAGGGTCTAGGATCTGCCATATTACGCAGGCACTGAGGTCACAGGACCCCAATTGCCAATATGACTCAGTCATCCATGTGGGAGTAAATGACCTGAGACATACCTCCCTAGACTATATGAAAAGAGACATCATGGAGCTCTCGGAATATTTGTGTCAGGCTGGTATGAGCCTAGCATTGAACAGCATTTTACCTTCTCCAAGGATGATGCCACAATACGAACAAAAGATGACTGACTTTAATAATTGGCTTAGTTTCTGGTGTCATTCTAAGGGGGTGCATTATTTGTCAACTTGGGTGGAGATGGTCAACAAGCCACGCTGCTTTGCCAGTGTAGGTCTGCACCTCTCCCCTTTAGGCTTTTGAATATCAGCTAAAATATTGTCCTCCCCCATAATGTCTTTTTTAGGCAATGCCAAACTGAAAGTACTTCCGACATAGCAAATCAAAACTCAAGAAAATTTAAACAAAAAACTCCACCGTCCCTCTATGACACATGAAACAGTGTATTTAATCTTATTAGAAACACTAGCCATCCAACCCAATACCATATTCATGGGTGACTTTTATTACCCCACTATTAACTGGCAATCCTATGCATCACCAAACGAAAGACAAACTCCATGGACCAGATAGTACACATGCAACCATACTAGATCTGGTCCTCACTAATATAGGAAAGTGCTGCACACCCCCTACTGTAATGCCTTACCTGGTAAGGTCAGACCACAAAATGGTCTCCTTTGAAGTAGAAATAAAACCTGAACCCCCAGCTAAACCTGGAATATTCAGGAACTATTCTAAAGCTAACTTCCTGCTATTGAGTGAGAACCTGACAACATTTCAAGCTCCCATAAACCCTGAGAATACTGCTGCCTATGCAGAACTGTTCACAGAAACCCTATACAAGCATTTTAATAACTGCATAGAGGCAGCTTTACCCCTCATGAAGAAATACAGAACTAACTCAAAAAACAAGCCACCTTAGTGGAATCACAAAATCATTAGGCTATAAAACAGGAGAAAGAAAATCATGGCAAAAATTAGGAGGTGCAGCACCCAGCAGGATAAAATCACTCTCATCAAACTAAACAGATAACTCAGACGACAAATAAAGTCTACCAAAGCCATATTTGAGGTAAGGTTGGCCTCCCAGGCTAAGGACAACCACAAAGCATTCTTTAGCTATGTTGCAGCCTCAAAGGCAGTATATAATTGTGTGCAGACATTGTAAATGGAGCCATCTATAATGAGCCAGAAGATATAGCAAACCTCCTGGCTGATACATTCAGCTTCAACTTTACCCCTCTTTAACCTTCTTTTCCCCTCAATCTTCCCTCAGGAAATATCATCAAATGTAACTGCCGTACTATCACTAGGGAACAGGTCCTTAATGCTCTCTCTAAGACCAAGAACACTGCATCAGTGGGCCCAGATAGTATCCCAGGATTACTTCTAAATAGCATAAAACATGACCTCTCAGGGCCTGTGGAATTACTATTTAACTGTAGCCTCCAAAAAGGTTTCATGCCTCATGGATGAAGAAAAGCAACAGTCATCCCTGTGCACAAAGGTGGGCCATCTACAGACCCTGGATACTACAGATCCATAAGTCTCACTAGTCTTATATGTAAACCCATGGAAAGAATTAGTCATGGAGATGATCATCAGAGATATAGTAAACCTCCATACACTGGCCCTAACCCAGTTTGGTTTCATCAAGGGCAGATCATGCTTACTCAACCTGGTGGACTTCTTTGAGAAGGTCACCAAAGCAATGAATGAGGGCAAAATGGTTCACACTGCCTACCTTGACCTGGCCAAGGCATTTGACACAATACCTCACTTGGGCATTGTTGGCACACTTACGAGGTTAGGTACAAACCTGTATGTCACCTAGTGGATAGCCAACTGGCTCACAGACAGGACTGAGGAAGTTAGATTTGGGGAGTTCACCTCTACAAAGAGGCTAGTCACAAGTGGAGTCATTCAGGGATCAGTCCTTGGACCACTCCTTTTTGGCATTTACTTCTCAGAAGTCAAGGCCAGTGTCAGTGGTCTCTGGTTGACTAAATTTTCAGATTATTACAAATTAGGACGTGCCATTGAATCTCACACTGACGTAGATGTTCTCCACGAGGGGCTGACACAGACAAACAACTGGTGCCAGAGCCATGGACTAAAACTAAATGTCAAGAAATGCATAATAGTATCCTTTGGGAAGGCATCCATCCTTGGTAACTATCATATTGACTATACATCCCTTAGAGTTGACCCAGTAGTCAGGGACTTAGGGACACACACATATATAGATCATAGTCTAGCCTTTGACTATCATGTGTCTACAGTAGTGAGGAAATCATTCTATGTTGCGCAACTTACAAAGGTATGGCATCTAAATCCAAGGAAGTCATTGTTCGACTGTATTCGGCATTCATCACACCTATGATTGACTACAACGCCCCTTTGGTATGTACCTATCCCGGCACATCCAACAGTTGGAACGTCCACAACGGTTTCTCACTAAAAGAATACAGGGTGTAAGTAAAATATTGTATGCAGACCACCTCAAGGCCCTATCACTGTATTCTGTCTCCTACTGGGTTTTGAGGGGAGATCTGTGCCTGGCATACAGGGCATTGTCAGACCCCAATCTGATGGACCTCCTGCATATCCACAAAGCAAACAGCACCAGAATTACCTGCTCTAAAGACTTAAACCTTGCCTGTAATATAAATAGGAACTGCTAGAGAGAGAGTTATGTATCCCAGAGACTACTGCGTCTGTGGAGCAGGCAAGAATACAGGGCGTAAGTAAAATATCGTATGCAGACCACCTCAAGGCCCTATCACTGTATTCTGTCTCCTACTAGGTTTTGAGGGGAAATCTGTGCCTGGCATACAGGGCATTGTCAGACCCCACTCTGATGGACCTCCTGCACATCCACAAAACAAAACAGCACCAGAATTACCTGCTCTAAAGACTTAAACCTTGCCTGTAATATAAATAAGAACTGCTAGAGAGATAGGTATGTATCCCAGAGACTACTGCATCTGTGGAACAGACACCCCCATCCATGTGAAGCAGAGTTCCTCCCTAACCCAATTCAAATGCATCTTGGACAATTGGATTGGAAGAGAGAAATTCATCCCTGGTTTGGCACCTATGTCTCTAATGGACACAAATAACCTGTAAATGGTTCATCTCCCTGACCCATGCTTACTCTTATCAAGGGAATCAAAACTTGTCAGAGATTTGGGATGCATAGCTAGACTTAAAAAGGCCCTTGTAGTTGTTAGGCTAGTAAATACCTATGAACCTGTTTAAGGATAGGCACTTTTTCTTAAAATTAAAAGTTAATATTTATTGAAAGCATGCAAGCTGTTTTTCATTTCATGGTTGGAGGGGACAACTACTTCAAGATAACATTAGAACATATAGCAGTGAGTGTAAGTAGGAACACAGGCTCAACCATGCTTTTTAGCATGGCTAACTGTAAATTTAAAACAGGTATGTAGGTGCTGCCGGCAATTTGGGGCAGCTTCTGCTATTTGGAGGTGTAGAGTTCACTTTAGGGAACTATACATGGTTTTCTGTGCTTCCCTGAGTTAAGAGTGGAGAGGGTTAAAAATGTATGTAATTCAATTTATATATTTATTACTCTAATGTTTTTATTGAAGTGAAAAGTCTTTGTAAATGTGACATAGGTTTCATTAGAGATGAGGAGAAGCAGCTACATACAAGATCGGTCTACCAGGCATTAGTGTGTGCATGTAAGCTGCAAGTTGGAAGTATGTATTCAGAAGAACTGTGGTATGTAATAGGTGGGAGTAGTAGCTTTTTTATCAGAACGTCTGCTCTGCCTTAATAATATGGAATGTAAGTACTCTTACAGGGCTGAGAGTATTGAATTTTATTAAGAAATATAGTGCACAAATAGCAGTGTTACAGGAGATGCATTTGAGTAGAAATTAGTTTAGGAATTTTACAAAGAAAGAATTTCAGTGTAGACATTTAGCAGAATATGGGGGACAAATAAAAAGAGAAGTAATACTAATTATGAGATAGGCTCCAATACTGATAGAAAAGGAAAACAATACAGTAATGTTAGGTTTGTGGTAATAAGGAATTAATGGCTGGGGAGGAGGACTTAGCTGGCATGTACTCTGATTGCAAATACAACTGCTGTTGTGGAGCTTAGGAGGATTTTGAGAGAAATAAACATTGAATAGGCAATACTATTTATAGGTGGGGACTGGAAGATAATTTGCAGTAGTCAAGTCTTATCTGGGGGACCTAGAAGTGAAAGTATAACAGGAGGTGCATGAGGATATATGGAATGGAATATGTGAGTTCAGAACCCAGAACTTTGACACAATTTATATGTTATTCCCCAATATACAATAATTGGACTAGACTGGATAGAAACTTACATTCCACAGGAGCTTGTGTATTTATTTGAAATTCTTGAGACTCTTACAAAAATTCTATCAGATCAAGCAGTTATTATAAACTAAGATAGACTTGCAGAGTCATGTTATAAAAATGAGACACTAGCAGTTTCTTACTTTATTGTTATAAAGAGAGGAATATAAGGAATGGGTTGTGGACAGGTTTCCAGATAGAGATTACACCAGAAGGGTTAGGCGGTGAGGTGAGTAGGACTGGATGAAAATGGTTTAAAAAAAAGTAAAAATAAGAAAGAGAAATGTGAAATAAGTAAGATAAATCATTTAGAGAGATTGACAAAGGTTAAAGTATTACAGAAGAAGGGGGATTTCACAGAACAAAAAGAGGAGCAACTGCAAAGCGCTGAAGAGAAAAAAATACTGGAGCACTCTGCAGAGGGCTAAAGAGAGAATGAGGGAATATTCTGCACAGTCCTAAAAAGAAAAAGGAAGCATTTGGGCAATAAGCATGAGTTTAGAAAGGTTGCTGTTAAGCAACTATTTCTGATAACTATAGAGTGCAGTAACTTATTCCACATTGACTTAGGAATTTATAGTAGAAAAAGTTGTAAATACATGTAGGGAGCCTATGACAAAAAAAAATAAATAACCAGAGGTCCTATACAGGTGTTTGAGATATTATGGAAAATGTATGAGATTTGTATACAGCAGAGAATGGGGAAACCATGAAAAAGCACAAATGGAAATATTTATGAACGACTTAATTATGCAAAGTTTAAGGGAAGAGGAGATTCAACAGTTAATTAAGATAGGAAGAGATGAGATAATATGATGATGCGTAAACAAAAAACTGGGGCATCTGCATGAAGAGATAGTATTCCTGTGGAAATTTGGAAGATAGGTTGGAATAAAATGATAAAGATCTGGAAGGTTTTGTTAAATGATATTTTAAATGGTGGGGTAGGGGGATACCACCATTTTGGAAGAAAGCTGTGGTGGCTGTAAAGACCCATCAATTCTGGCTTTATATGGTCCCATTTGAAATTTCAACCATGAATATAAAGTGCTCATGTCTGTACTTATGAGAATTGCAAAGGTGTTGCCAAAACTGATAAGATTTCACTGTGGTATTGTGGAGGGAGGCAAGCATTTGACAAAATTAATAGAACAATGAAGATTCGTGGAGAGGCAGACAGTAAGAAAACACCACTTTTGTTGGTCGGTCTTGGTGCAGCAAAAGCATTCAAAATAATCAAATATGATTTTATTAGAAGGAGAATGGTAGAATTTGCTTTTCCTGGATAGAATAATAGCAGTAATAAGGAGAAAATATGAAGGGTCAGAGGCAAGAATTAAGGTAGGATTACTCTTTAATTAGCTGTATTTGAATGGGGGAACAAGGCTGGTCTGCCCTCTGTCCCTGCTGTAATTTGCTTTATATGTAGAGACATTGGCAAAGAAAATCAGGGATTCATAAAGTTAGCTTTATTTGCAGATAATATTGTTTTGCATTTGATAAATCCATTTTCAGGTCTTTTCAAGATATAAAATAAATAAAGAAACAAAGTGGTTAGATGTTTCCTCAAGCATGAACTGTTTTATCAGTACCCCTACCCATATTTATGGGGGTATGGTAAGATGAAGTATTTAGGTGCATGGATTAAAAAAAAGGATTCTTGTAGTCATACTTAATATATGTGGGAAGAAAGTCATGCATATTTTAATCAGTCAAGGCAGAAGTTATGGATGATAATTAAGAAAAGGTTGAAGGAATTTATTTTGGATGGGTGGATTTAAGTGGGATAAGCAGATTATCCCAACAGAACAAGGTAATTTAGGGTTACCTGATTTTAAGAAATACTTTAGAGCTGTAGAGTTCAGGCGGATGTACATAACTCAAGCAGAACATTATAAATAAACCAAAGTGGAAAAGGATAATGAAATGGGTGTAGGGGACTGATTAAGAGAGACTGGGATTCTGGATGGAAGATAGTTGAAATATTATCTGGACAAAACTATGGAGTGCAGAAAAAACTAAGAAACTATGTTTATGTTCTAATGGTGAGAAAAAAGGGCAGTCAGTTTCTAAAGAGTCTGTGTCCATATACCTTTCCATTCAGTTCAGCTATTCTATCCATGGTAGAAATCCTTCTAAGAATGTCAAAACTCATTCTGCTAAGGGCCGTTGCCACACTTGTGGCTTTCTGGAAAGGTGTGGAAGCTAGATGTGTTTTTGAAGCTGCTACTTTGTCCTCACCTCACACATTAACCAAATATTACCAAGGGAATATTGTCTCCTGAGCCAGGGCTGGTTTCACTAGAACTGTTCTTCATGGCATTCTGGACTTTGGTTCAACTCTATCCACCCTCTCCTCTGGAAGGATTACTGCAGCAGTCATCCTTTGATGAACGTAGTACAGTTGTGTAGTTAACTTGTAACAGAAGATGTTTGAATAGATCACTGTTGTAGTACAAATACCACCCTTCCTCCATCCCGCTGAATAATGTTTTCTCTAGCTGAGGTGTTGTATCTTTCTTCCTTTTTTTTTTTTTTTTTTTTTTTTTTTTTTTTTTTTTATTTGAAAAAAGGAAGAAAGCCCTGAGATCTGATGTTGTCATTCTTCAATTGATCCTTGACCGTGGGTTTGGTTCTGTATCTTGGAACCAACTCAGTTGTTATTCCAGGCCGCGCCTTCCAAAATCTCTCAAGCTTAGCTTTACCCATAATGCTCCTCACAGTATTACCTCAGATGTTGTTTGCCACTTTTAAGTGCCATAAGCGTTCCTGTCTAGTCAGCTCTTCACCTAGCGATTTTTCATTTCTGCAAGTGTTATTTACCCTTCCTTCACTTTTTCTGTTAAATAGTATTTCTTTAGAACCTTATTCTTTCCACACTCCTCTTTTCTTAACTTTTCTGGTATATTTTTCTCTTCGGTCTACTATCGTTGGTAGCCGCCTTTCCCTTTACCTTTCTTACCGTTTTTGGTAGTTCTTTAGTACCATTGTTGGTACATTTTTCTACCTTATATATGTAAAAAAAAATTATAATTTTCTTCTGTGTGTGTGTGTGTGTGTGTGTGTGTGTGTGTGTGTGTGTGTGTGTGTGTGTGTGTGTGTGCAAGTGTGTATTGTTTGTCATGGCTGAAAAGACTAAGGGCACTTGGCTTCAAGAGATGCCAGAAGTGTGACCATAAACTACAGAATTCTGACGGACATGACTTATGTGTTTACTGCTTAGGCCCTGTTCATCTTCAGGAAGTTTGTGGCGTCTGTCATGGCTTTAGCCACTGCGCCCTCGTAGAGAAGAAAAATAAGATCTGAAGTTGTCTTAATTTGCTCTTCATCCTGTGGACACGGATCCAACTCAACCACCTTTCTCCAGCATCTGATCCGAGCTCCAAGCTCCTCCCCTACCCATAATGTTCCTGTCTCCTTCCTCCCTTCAGATCTCATTTGTTGCGCTCGTGTAAGCATTGTGATCCATTGCTCTAAGCTGTTTTTATGTAAGTGTGTCTAAATTTCCACTTTAGATCTTCTTTCTATCTAGGAATTCTCTTTTTCTATCTTTCCTATCACCTCCCCTTTCCATGTTTCTCGTCGGTTCAAAAAAAAAAAAAACTTTCTTTCTGTTCTCTCTCTAGGAGTGTGTGTGTGTGTGTGTGTGCGTGTGTGTGTGTGTGTTTTTTTCTTCTGTCTGGGCCTCTCTCTCTCTCTGACCGTGTCAGACACTTCCAAACCGGGGTTTTGTAAATGTATGGAGTGTGGCCATAAGCTTTCCCAGCTGATGGCCACACTCTGTGTGTTGAGTGTCTAGAGGTTGCCCACCTTGATTCCTTCTGCTCGATCTGCGCGGGGTTCACTTCCCGTGCATTGATCTAAGGGAGAAATAAACTTATTCTGAACGGACTTCTCCCTCACCTACCACAGGGACCCAGGCCACCACTTCTGCTGCTACCCTGGCTACTACTTCTATCTCCACCCTGGTCTTTGAGACTCAACCTCCCGCTAAGAATACCCGGGCCGGAGATAAGCACAAGCATAAGGATAGGTCGAGGAAGATGTGCCCTGACCGCTTGTCCTCAGCAGGGCCACCAGTCAAGCTCCGCTCGGCTCTGAGGACTGAGTCTCCCTGACTCCATTCTCCTCATTTCTCCCCTGAGCCAGAGGTGCTTCGGAGCCATTCCTTGGTTTAGGCATCACCTCACTGCCTTTTTAGGCCGGTGTTGATGGCGTCTTCCTCCAGATCCACCCACAGCCTTTCCGAAGCCGAGGTGGACAGGATGATGCAGAAATTCATCCTCACCGAGATACAAATGGGAGTTTTGCCTGCCCCCTCTCCCTCCATAGCAGGGGACATCCAGTCCACTTTCATCCTGATTACTCCTTCTCTGATCCTACCCCTGGTTTCGGAGTTATATCCGAGGACCCTCAGCGTTGAGGGGTCGGCACGGACAGTACCTGGTACCTCAACACAGGCCACTACCTTGAGCAAGTCATACCCGACGAGCTCGGATCCGTCCAGCTCTGGGAACTGTAGTCTCGGCACCAAATCCGAAGGGATGGTTTTGGCTTTGAGTTTTTCAGAGTAGAGCCTTCCAATCGGAGTCTCAGTACCTGGAGGTTTGGGTCTGGTTCCCCTGTTGATCCAGAGGATTACGGACCTGTCTGTAGCCCCAAGTCAGGTGGTTCATTCTCCTGCTGCCTTTGACATGGTGGAGAGGGTTCTGTCGATCCCATCGAGACCCTTGACGATCTCGTGTTCAGAATCCATCCTGGCTCCCTCTGTTTCTTGTCCAGATTCTGCCATCCTGCTACCTCACAGGCAGCCTGCTGCCTCTTCGTCCCAGGTAGCTCCCACATGGGAGCAGCTAGATGTTTTTGAGTCCTCCACAGAGACCCCCCCCGGGAGGAGGTTCCTTGAAAATGTATGTGTAAAAGAAGGCACTTAGACTCCTCTACGGAGTTGTTCATGGAAGACACCGACTTGGAGGAAGGGGAGGGTTCCACCCAATCACCCCAGAGGATGTCTCATTTGGAGACATTATGGAGATCCTGCAACAGGTCATCTGTCCAAAAGCCAACCCTGATGAGCCGGTGCAGGACCCTCTACTTCCTGGGTGTCCCCTCCCACGGATCCTCTGGTGGATCTTGTGATATCTCGGGCATGGAAGGAGCCTGACACGGTGTAGCCCACTCCCAAGAATCCCAATAAGGTCCTTAGCACCCCCACAGACAAGCCACATTGTCAAAGGGGCCTTCAGTCGATGCCATGGTGTTGGCGGCAGCCACCAAGAAGGAGCTCGCACAGGAAAGCTCCACTGTCCACCCGCCGGACCAAGAGTCTAGCACGTTGGACCATTTTGGGAAGCAGGCCTACACTTCAACCACATTTTCTATGTGTGTGCTGAACTATATGGCACACGTTATTAGGCTTCAGCGAGACCTGGTGAAAGAGGTCACCGTGTCTACCCCAGTGTCCTTGTTGGCAGAGGATAAGAAGTTTTTCTCCTCTCGAATGGCCACCTTCTTCTCCATTGCTAATACCTCTGTGTGACTTCTGTCTCATGCTACAAAGGGCGGCGCTAGAGCTGCCGGAGCAGGTGTTGCCATTAGGTGTCACGCCTGGCTCTGGCTTTGTACCTTCAAGGCGTCTTTTATAAATGCCCTGTACAATGGTTCCACACTCTTTGGAAAGACTGTACATGACACACTGGTCCAGAGCGAGAAGGACAGGAAGATTCTGTCTGCTGTCATAATCCGCTTCTCAAACCCTCAACGATCCTTCTCCAGGATTCAGCAGGGGAGGGGGAGAAGATGTGGTTCCAGAAGTCTCAGGGTTATTCCCAGGACGCTTGAGACGCCTTCCTCGAGAGGCAGAGGGGGCCCGAGGAATCAATGATCTCAGGATTCATTCTTATACAGGCCCACATAGCAGCCCTGAAGGGTTGCCTGACTGCTCATCTCTAGAAGCAGTCGGGTCGACTCTTGCTACACCCATCAGCCTGGGATTCAATTACAGACAATCAGTGGGTGTTGCGAATCATATTCAGAGGATATTCAATCCCCTTCTTTCAAAGGCCAAGTCTAGCTAGGTTCCTCCTGAATAGTCCACCTGCACAAAGCGAGGCAGCAGCACAGGAAATTTCCATTCTCCTAGAAAAATGAGTCAACCAGCCCATCCGCCCAGACCAGTCTGAATTAGGCATATATTCCAGGTTTTCTTTGTTACCAAAGAAAACAGGGGACGTGAGGCCAATTGTGGCTCTCTCTACCCTGACTCTGTCAGTTGTCAAGACGAAATTCTGGATGGTCACACTCCAAATCTATCCTGCCCTTTTTGCAGGAACACGACTGGATGTGCTATATAGACCTTCAAGATACATCAAAATGGACAGACGCTTTCGGAAGTTTCTCCACTTCAGGCTGGGGCCAATCATTACCAATTCAGAGCACTACCCTTTGGTCTCACCACAGCCCCCAGGGTGTTCACCAAAGTGATAGCGGTGGTAGCAGCTCACCTGTGGCTGCAGGGCCTCCAGGTCTTCCCTTACCTGGATGATTGGCTCCTCTCCACCCCTCCAGGCATCAACTCTGCCAAGTCCGGGACTTTCTCATCCAATCTGCCCATCAGCTGGGCATCACCTTCAATCTCAACAAATCTCTTTTACAACCGGTTCAGGTTTTGGATTTCATTGGAGCCCGGTTGGACACCATTCAGACCAAGGAAAAAACTATCTTACACTTGTTGAAGGTTTACCAGTGGAAAAGTAAAGCAAACAAAGAAAAAAACTCTGGTATTCCACCACAGCAAAAATCCACCACGATAAAGTCCTGTGTCAAACAGCAAGCAAATTTAATGGATAAAGTAAAAACAGCATTAAAATTCCATAGTGATAAAACGATAAGCGCTTTCAGCGATTTAGCCTTCTTCAGATCATTATCTTTTGGTAGCAATGCCTAGTATTTATACTAAAAACTAACCAATAAGGTTTAAAATCAATTAACTTCCAAACCAATCTTGTCAATTCATTCTTAGTCTTTATTAGAATATCCAGTAATCTTTCTTTGCACTACTAAGTAGCCAATAGCTATGATTTAAAATTGGCGCGAAAAATATGCTAATATACTATGTTGGCCCATCCTACTTCAGCTATATGCTAATATGCACTTCTCTGTCAGTTTTTTACTGGCTGTAAGTGCCGAATATATCATTCCAATGAATTTAGTTTTACATAGCTTCCCTGTTTCCACTTTGCTGCCATCCAGTGGCCAAAGTGTAATACTAACTTTTTAAAGATTTTTCAGAAGCATTTATTTCCAGTATTTTTATTCCTGCATAGCTTCCCTGTTTCCACTTTGCTGTCATTCAGTGGCCAAAGTGTAATACTAGCTTTTGAGCATTTGTTTTGTTTTTCTTTGTTTGTCATATACAAACTTACTATAATTAACTTTAACTAACAGGTCACCTTTCTGGAATTTTTATATATGATTTTCTTTGACAGTTATCTACTTTTCCAGATATACAAAACAATTCTTATCTATAACTACCAAACTATTAAATATAAAAATATTACTGACACAGCCAAAAGCATGGTCACTATGTCAACTCTGCTTCTGTCAGCACAGAAATGCATAGCTGCACATTATAATTTTATATCCTTTTACTATATAAATAGAGAGTCCATTATTCACTAAATAATCTCTAGATATATAAATATATGAAATGATGTCCCTATTCACTGCCTTGATAGAAAACAATGTCCAAATATACCTGTTACAAGACTATCACTATTATGAAGCAAGAGTATGCACACATCCTTAGTGAAAAGCAATATTCAGATCTAAAGTACTTTCCATCCATGTTTTCTATCAAGGCAGTGAATAGGGACGTCATTTCATATATTTATATTTATATATCTAGAGATTATTTAGTGAATGATGGACTCTGTATTTATATAGTAAAAGGATATAAAATTATAATGTGCAGCTATGCATTTCTGTGTTGACGGAAGCAGAGTTGACATAGTGACCATGCTTTTGGCTGTGTCAGTATTATTTTAATATTTAATAGTTTGGTAGTTATAGATAAGAATTGTTTCGTATATCTGGAAAAGTAGATAACTGTCAAAGAAGATCATATATAAAAATTCCAGAAAGGCAACCTGTTAGTTAAAGTTAATTATAGTAAGTTTGTATATGACAAACAAAGAAAAACAAAACAAATGCTCTTGAAAAATTAAAAAAAAAAAAAAAAAAAACTAGTATTACACTTTGGCCACTGGATGGCAGCAAAGTGGAAACAGGGACGCCATGAAGGAATAAAAATATTGGAAATAAATGCTTCTGAAAAATCTTTAAAAAGTTAATATTACACTTTGGCCACTGGATGGCAGCAACGTGGAAACAGGGAAGCTATGTAAAACTAAATTCATTGGAATGATACATTCGGCACTTACAGCCAGAAAAAAACTAGACAGAGAAGTGCATATTAGCATATAGCTGAAGTAGGATGGGCCAACATATATTAGCATATTTATGGCGCAAGTTTTAAATCATAGCTATTGGCTACTTAGTAGTGCAAAGAAAGATTACTGGATATTCTAATAAAGACTAAGAATGAATTGACATGATTGGCTTAGAAGTTAATTGATTTTAAACCTTATTGGTTAGTTTTTAGTATAAATATTAGGCATTGCTACCAAAAGATAACGATCTGAAGAAGGCTAAATAGCTGAAAGCATTTATTGTTTTATCACTATGGAATTTTAATGCTGTTTTTACTTTATCCATTAAATTTCCTTGCTGTTTGATACGGGACTTTATCGTGGTGGATTTTTGCTGTGGTGGAATACCAGACCATTCAGACCAAGGCCTTCCTGACACCAGACAGACAGACATCACATCCTCAAACATCATGTTTTGCACATTCTTCAAGTTCCATCTTCTCCTTTGGAGTTGGTTGTAAGGGCTTTGGGGTTCATGGCGGCCACAATCACCCTCTCCCCCACAGCTCGGTTACATGTCCAGTGGTCCTTTCTGGATCTACCACTGTCCGATCCAATTCATCTATCCTCAACAAGCAAAGATTCTCTTCTTTGGTGGATTCAGTCCACAGATCGTCTTCATTGCCTGTATATTCTCCCCACCCCTCTGACCAGGATGACCACGGACACCTCCCTGCTCGGGTGGGGAGGCATTGGTTAGGATGGACACTTCAGGGCACATGGCTTCCCTGGAGACCCAGTTGCGTATCAGCGTCCTGGAGATGAGGGTAGAGCAATTGACATTGCAGGCTCTTCATGCCCATCTTTCCCTAGGGACAATTGCCATCCAGACAGATAATATGTCAGTAGTCTCGTATATCATCAAATGGCGAAACCAGGTTTTATCCCTTTTGCTGCGAAGCCATGCGATCTCCACCAGATGTTTTCTGGTGGCAACACACATTCCGGGTCTAACATTCTTGCAGACAGGCTAAGCAGGTATATCCTGATGCCTTACAAGTGGTCTCTGAATCCTTCAGTAGCAAAGCAGATCTTTCTAAATTGGGTTCAGCCTTGCTGTGATCTTTTCGCCTCTCCTTCCAATTCAAAGTGCAGCAAGTTTTTCCCTGTGAACTCCCCTCTGGAGGAGCCCCCCCCGAGACGCTCTATTTCATGCTTGACCCTCTGATCTTTTCCTCTATGTTTATCCTCCTCTTCCCCTGATTTCAAAATTTATCTAAAAAGCACAATAGCTGGGGCGCTTAGTTCTCTTCATTGACCCCTTCAGGCCTCGCCAAGTATGGTTCCTTTCTCTGTGGTCTCATGTAGTGTCTCCTCCCTGGACGTTGGATCCGGATCTGATTTCACATCCCTCAGGGATCCCACATCCAGATCTGGCCAGTCTGAAGCTTGGATGCTCCAGTTCCCTTGATAGTTGGGACTCGGGTCATCTTCTCCGGTTAAGAAGATTTTGGTAGCGGCTCATAGATCTTCCACGAGGAAGGTTTATTCTAGTAAATGGAAGCATTTCTCAATTTGGGCATGTCAGCTGGATTTGAATCCTTTCACTGCTCTGGCTCCTGTTATCTTGTAATTTCTGGCAAGTATTTTTCAGCAGGGTGCCAGTTTCTCTACAATTAAAGTTCAGTTGGCAGCTATTTCTAATTTCCACATAGGCGATTCAGCTTCTCTAGCCTCTTCAAAGCTCTGCAAAGCTTTTGTGAAGGGTACTTTTCTTCTTAGGCCACTGATCAAGGACCGTATGCCTCCTTGGGATTTTATTTTAGTCCTTGAAGCCTTGGTTTCTTCCCCTTTTGAACCTGCTGCTTCAGTGGATCTACAATTTCTGTCTTGGAAGACAGCCTTCGTGATTGCTATTACTTCAGCTAAAAGGGTGTTGGAGCTTCAGGCCTTATTGATTAAGCCCCCTTACATGATTTTGCATAAAGATAGAGTTTCTTTGCGCACTAATCCTTCCTTTCTGCCTAAAGTGGCCTCTGAATCAAACATCAGTCAGGTTATCAATCTCCCTGTCTTCTTTCTGAACTTTCAGAGTAAGGGAGAGTATAAATTGCACCTGCTGGATGTTCATAGACAATTATATTTTTACTTACACAGAACCAAGGGAAGCCTGTATTTAAGGTCACCATTGTTTGTTGGATTTTTCAGTGTATACTCTTGGCATACTCAACAAAGGGAGAGGCTCCGCCAGGTCATGTTAAGGTGCATTCTACTAGATCTATTGCTACTTCAGCCACCTTTTGGTCCAGAGTTTCCTTGGATGACATTTGCTCTGCGGCTACCTGGGCATCTTCACATATTTTTATCTCCCATTACAAGTTTGATCTTCTCTCCAGAAGTAGGGCATCCTTTGGCTCCACCATGTTGTGGAATATCCTTCCAGGTGTTTGGTAGCTGGGGATTCTATCCCACAGGTTGAAAAACAAATGAAGACAACAACTTCAGATAAAGAAGGTATGTACTCACCATAACATTCCGTCTGAGTTTTTGCTCTTCATTTGTCTTCATCCGTCCCTCCCTCCTTCCCCCTGCCTCAAATGACTGTGTGGTGGTCTGGCTGGATAAGACATGACCCTTTCCTTGGCATAAACTGTTATTCCTGCTGATACTATCTGAGTTTTTGGTGTCAGGGGGTAAGACATTGTGCCAGGTTGAGTTGCTATTGGAGGGGGGGGGCAGCAAACTCAATCTGAAGAGAGGAAGGAGACAGTGACATTATGGATAGGGGAGGGGCTTTGAGTTTGGATCAGATGCTGGAGAAATGCGGCCAAGTTGGATCCGTGTCCCACAAGTTGCAGACAAATAAAGACAAACAACACAGATGGAACGTTATGGTGAGTACACAACTTATTTTTAATTTTAAAAGGACTAATAAAAACTAGCTTTGATGAGGCCATATCTGGAATTTCTAAGACAGATATTAGTTCCCCATCTTCCTGTTCCTCCTCCAGGCACGAGGGTTCAAAATGGAAAAGCCGCTCAGTTCCAGCACATTCATCGGAACTACCTGTTAAAAAGATCAAGTCTTCCATAGTTCCCACAGTTTTAGCAGAACTAATTGAGAAGAACTTGCCATCTTCGGTGCCGCTGGTGCCGACGTCTGCACCGACAATTCTGGCACCTACTATTTTCTCTACTCCGACCTCTTCTACCTCCTCTTTTCCACCAATCTTGGAACTGAAGGAGTTTTCCTTCAAGGATTGGCCTCGTACAGTCTCATCCTCAAGAACTGACTCTTTTGTAGATGGACCACCAAGTCCATTCTTGGATGGATGCCGGTCACTGTCGGTCTATTTGGTCTGTTCCACCAAGAGACTTATGGAGACCGATGTTTTAAGGCTAGTGAACCAGCTCCTGGCAGCGAGGGGAGTTGCTACTTTATCGGTTCCTAGCACTTCTGGCTCTGGAACCTTACATGTTCCTCACCCGATTCTTGTTCCTCCTGCGACTCCTACTGAGCATTCAGAGTTCCCATGTCCAGCAGTCCTGGTGCGGCACGACTCCTACTGAGCATTCAGAGTTCCCATGTCCAACAGTCCCGGTGCGGCACAGGTGAGAGCTTTGTGTCTGGTGCCGATGATTACCTTGAGCTGTTTGGTTCTTTCGAAACCGATTACCTCTCAAGGTCAAAGCTTCATTGTTGGTTCTGGGGAGCATGGATCGACACCAGGTCCTTCAGAGCCTTCCATGCTTCTCAGGGCTTCGGCACATGTAAGTTCAACTCCGGCTTTGGGTTTGTGAGAGGTTACCTCGATGTGGGATTAGACCATGGTTTCGAAGGAGTCTATTTTGATTCTGGGCTCCCATTCCTCTACGGGGAGGGCTGCTTTCCAGGCCATGGAGAGGGCCTTGTCATGTACAGACTCACAGTCAATTCATTTCTCATCGAAACAACAACTCAGTCCTTCCTCTTTCCCTGAGCTACCACCAGCCTGACTCAGGACAGCGGGCAGAGAAACCTGATGATGCAACCATGGCGGTTATATCCTTTTCAGACTCTTCCCTGGCCAGTCCCACTGAGGAGGTGCCCTGGAAGAGAAAGCGCAAGAGGAAGCACTTGGACTCCCCTGAAGAGTCTTGCACTGAAGATATTGACTATGATGAAGGGGAAGGTTCCCCAAAGTCACCCCCAGAAGAGGTCTCATTTGGTGACATTCTGGAGCTCCTTAAACAGAGGGATGACTGGACTTCCCAACAATCTTACTCGGAGGAGTCAGTATACCTAGAGGCTTTCTGTGCTCAACCATCTACTGCTTGGATCTCTCCACCCACTGACAGTCTAATTAAGCTGATTGAGCAGCGGACTTGGAAGATTCCTAATGCCATCGAACCAGTCCCTAAAAGACTAGATTGTATACTCTCAGCTCCAGTGGATCAGCAACATTGGGCTAAAGGGGTGCCAGTGGATGCCAGGCTGATTGCGGCAGCCACCAAAAAGGAACTTGCTGATGAAAGTCCTACTATCCATCCTTCTAATAAGGAGTGTAGGATGATGGATAGATTCAGCAAGCTTGTATACGCTTCATCGACCTTCGTGCTTAGGTTATGGAACTTTATGGCACATTTCACTAGGCTTCCAAGAGATCTGATAAAAGAGCTATCAGGCAATGTAGCAGGAACTATAGCTGAAGGGGATTAGAATAAAGTAGCTTCCTAGCTGGCATCCCCTGATTCCATCTGTACTTTGTCCATGACTAGGGCAGTGGGCTCTGGCATGGCTCTGAGGTGACATGCCTGGATGCACTTATGTGAGTTTGCAGAGCCATTCAAGTCTTCTTTCCTCAATGCTCCTTTTGACGGCACATCCCTTTTTGGTCCCAAAGTTAAAGAGACCCTTGACAGATGTGACAAAGATGGGAAGACACTTTCTGCCATGTGAGTACTCTTTTCCACTCCACAGCTGCCCTATTCAAGGAACCAGAGGAGTGGCAAGCTGTTGTTCAAAAAGTCCCAGGGGCATTTCCAGGACTCGTGTGGCAGCGATTCCCTCCAGGGCAGAGGGAGTAATTAAGCCTGCAAAATCAGGATTCCAGGCCTGGCTATACCTTTCAGTGCTCCTGACTGGAGGCCCGATTGTTGTCCTCTGCAGGCAGTCGGGGTTGGCTTTCCCTGCACCTACCTGCCTGGCTATCCATAACAGTGGACAGTTGGGTGCAGAGGATTATAACAGAGGTTACAATATTCCCTTCTCGAAACTACCCAAACAATCAAAAAGACTCCCGTATATTCCACCCAGTCACAGGGATGCATCAGTTCTAGAGATTCAAAAACTGCTCTACAAAAGAGCCATCCAAGCAGTCCCACCATACCATACAGGATCTGGGGTTTACTCAATATTACTTTTAGTGCTAAAAAAGATGGGGGACTGAAGGCCAATTTTGGATCTCAGCATTTTGAACAAGTCAGGTCAACATACCAAATTCCGGATAGTCACGTTCACTTTATTCTCCTGTTTTTAGGGAAAGACTATTGGATGTGCTCAGTAGATCTTTAGGATGTGTATTATTACGTGAAAATCGACAAGTGCTCTGGAAGGTTTTTGCGCTTCTGGCTGGGAGCAAGTCATTATCAATTCAGAGCCATGCTCTTTGGTCTCACCTCAACCTCCAGGGTGTTCACTAAATGTATGGCAGTGGTCGCAGCTCACTTCAAACTGCAAGGATTGCGGGTGTTTCCATACTTAGATGACAGGCTCATTACTGCAGCTACCAGATATCTACTACTACAAGCAAGAGTCTACATCCTTCAAACTTGTTCCTTGCTGGGCATCACTGTGAATTACGAAAAATCACATCTATTACCAGCACAACATCTAGAGTTCATAGGAGTGATGGTGGACACAAACACCTGTATCACTTCTCTACCAAAGAAAGACTTCAGGGAATAAAATCACAAGTCACTGAAATTATTCACAACAGAACAGTGACTGCAAGACCGGTATTACAGTCTCCCCTTGCGAGGTTTCACATGCGAATTCTACAGTGGCTCTTGGCATCCCAGTGGTCATTACTGAGACAACCATCAAGTTCCGATCACCAATTTATGGAAAATGGACCTGGGTTGGTGGCTCCATTCCAACGACATTCTATCAGGCTGTCCCTTTATACCTTCTCCTCCCCAAGCCATAGTGACCATGAACACATTCCAGATAGGGAGGGGGGCATTATCTGGGATAGATGGTCCAAGGCACTTGGTCCCAGTTAGAGGCCAGTTTGCACATCAGTGTTCTGGGGAGGCGCAGTGCTCCTGGCATTACTAGTATTCCAAGAAACCTCCCATCAAGAGCGATTGCTATCCAAACAGACAACATGTCAGTGGTTTGGTACATCAACAAACAAGGGGGACCAGATCTTACCCTCTTTGTCGAGAAGCTCTCAGAGTATGGCTATGGGCAGTTTTATCTGTCCGCTTTCTAATAGCAATGCAAATTCCGGGGAGCTCCAACGTGATCACAGACAAATTGAGAAGGAGCATCTTGATGCCTCACAAGTGGTCTCTCAATCCTTTGGTGGCAGAAAGGATATTCCGCCAATGGGGCCAGCCCTGCTGTGACCTCTTTGCTTCCCCTCTGAACAACAAGTGCAGCAGCTATTTTGCCCTGATCCCCCCCTCCAGGGGAGTCACCAAGAAATGCTCTCCTTCATGATTGCCCCTCCAGGTCTACTCTATCCATTTCCCCGATTCCTCTCATTTGCCAGTTTCTGAAGAAAACAACAGGTTGAAGAATACGATAATTCTCATTTCTCCATTCTGGCCTCAGCAGATATGTTTTCCCTTTCTGTGGCCTCACTTAATCCTGGTGCAAACTCGATCTGAGGTAATCCTGAGAGGAGCATTATGGGTAAAGCTAAGCTTGAGAGTTTTTGGAAAGCATGAGCAGGAATAACAGCCGAGTCATTTCTGAGATATGGAAATGAACCTACAGTCAAGAATAAGTGAAGATCGATAACACAGATGGAATGATATGTTAAGAAGTAACTTCTTTTTTTTGTTGTGTCCGTATGTCCCTCTTAACATTGGCACATATGCTAGTGCTAAGGACAGATATACTACTTGTGAAGAAGGTGCCCGAGCTTTGTAGGTTGTCTGGACACTTACAATCCCAGGCAGGATATGTCCCATCTGTAAAGATTACTGCAGCAGTGATCTATTTGAACATCTGCTGTTATGGTAAATTAGCTACACAACTGTACCTTTTGGCATCCCTCCTTTTTCCTTTTAACATGGTCCATAATGTGGTACTTTTTTCTGTCTCCTTTTAGGTCACTGTTACTTTTGGTCTGTGGTGCTCCTCTTTTTAGAACATTTTATCTTAAACCTCAAGTATATGATTCCTGCCTCTTTTGACTTGACATTTAATTGGGCTGTAATCTTCTAAGTTTTGTTTTGATATGGTCCTGCTGCTCCATCTACTGTGGTTGCCTACTGCTTGCGATTATACACATCCATAGGACCCATGGGGGTGGGGGTCCTCACTACTTACAGCAGACATATTTTAGCCAAGTCTCCAGAGTTTTTTTCTGAATTGGTCCTCCTGTTCTTTCTTCTTCAGTGGCTTACTGCTTGGGATTCTTTCCAGTCATTGAACCTATCAGGAATGATCTTCAGTATTATGTATAACAGATAAATTTTTATCATATCATTTGATCTTTGAGAAAAATCCTCCCTGTAGGATCTAGAATACTTTTCTACTGTCTCCCTGTGGTGAAGAGTTCTTCCAGTCAACTTTGATGGTTGGAGTTCCCTGTTATCCGGGAAAGTATATACTAATGTGTCACTTGTTAGCACTGCGAATGACAGAATTTCTTTGATATTTATCATTCTAACTGCTGCAGTAACCTTTGACTGTATGGGCTGTATCTTGCCTGGGAAAAAAAATAAGTCAAGCTTTAAAAAGTTCTGGCTCCCTCCTGCACATAACCTCTTGGAGGGGAATCAGTCAGAGAGCAGGCAGTTTCAGAACTGTCTTGTTGTCTCAAGGGGATGCAGCTCTGAAGCTTTACAGTAGTAGTAGTCAGCTTCTAGCCTCATTTCTGACAGGTAGGTCTCCATAGGGGATCCTTTTTCACAGAAATTATTGCCCTTTTAAGAAAATATTTATATATTTTATTTGATGACAGGTACTGCTATTTTTTTAACAGGCCTTATTTTTAAATATTGGAACTATTTTGAGATAAAAGTGTACTGCTTTTCAGAACTCGTAAATTTTGGGATCTGGATGTGTTTGACAGAGCAGGAAACATGTTTTAAGCCGAAAAATTGCATACACTTTATGACAACTTACCTTCAGTTCTTTTTGACAAGGCACTTCAGAAAAGGGGCTTTGAGTTCTAACAGTGGGGTTTTGTGTACTATTTGTGCTTTCTTTTGAAGGGACTGTGTGGGAAAGTGTAAGTATATACGCTGCTTGTGAACTCTTGTCTGACAGCTTACCCTCTGACCGAATCATTCCAGCAGTGTTTGCAGCAATCAAGCTTCATCATCAGCTGTCATCATCTATAGCATGGATACTTTGTTGGCTGTTCTCCCGCTGTATCTAAAAAGAAAAAGCAAGTCATTAAGGAGCTGTTCCTGCCACCCCAGGTTCATTCATTAATGGGTCACTGTGTAGTGTCAGACCATTGCTCATCAGGACACTCCGTTATTCCAATGTGCAATCCAGGCATGGGAGAATCATCTTCTTTGAGTTTGGGAGAAACTCTGAGAGGTCCCTTTTTTGGGTGGCCAGGGAAAGGGACCTCTTGCCAGGGTTGAAGTGCCAACTCTTAGTAGGTCTTCTTCCAGGGAGGTCCCTCAAATTAAAAACAAAAAGACATTGCTGATCTAAGGATATGATGTCAGTTCATAAAGATGATTTTCTTTCCTTACCTAGGAAGTTATGGAATCCAGATGTCCTTGCCAGAGTGTAGTCTCAATGAAGAAATTCCTGAGGAAATTTGTTAGAGAATTCTGATACTGACAGAGACGAGGCTTTTTCTCCTTGAGATTCACAAGTCCAAAACTCTGATTGTAATTTAAAAACTGGTCCTGTCTAGCTCTGTTGGAGGAGTTTTCCTTTTCAGAATCTGTTTCCAGGATAAATTGTGTACTTTGTGAGAAAAAGTGAATGTTACCCCCAAACTGAGGAGATACTATGATATGTTGCAAGTGGATGTGCCCTATACTATACCCATCTCTTTTACCAGCCTTGGAAGGTATGTTAAATACTGCCTGGGATAACCCTAGCTCTCAACCTTCAGTCACAAAAAGGCAAGTAGCCTTTATAAGGTACCTCAAGCTAACAAATTCCAGTTTTCTCATTTTAGGTCTGATCCAACAGCTGTTTTGACCTCTTTGCCAACTCATAGCAGGCTTTTAGTCTATACTAACCTTCCTTTTGTGGATAAAGATGGCAAGGTATTGGACAGATCTGGTAAAAGAATTTCTCATCTTCCACATTAGTATACATAATTCTTAACTACCAAACACATATGTGGAAGTTTATTCTTAGTTGTGTAGACAGTTTGAGTGAATACTCTGTCACACCTCCTTTAGAAAGTAGATCCTATCCAAATCCCATTGTTTCTAATCTGTCTCAAGTATTTATAAACATGCTTTGAAGAGAATGTGTAATTGAGCAGATACTGTGACTAGGGCCACTGCTACTGCTAAAGTTTTAAGGAAGTATGCCTGGGTATATACCTAAAGCATTGCTCTTGAAGTAAAATTTAAGATTGTAAATGCTACTTTAGGTAAGGAGGTTTTACCCGCGGTGGTGGTGCTGCGGTAGCATTGTCGCCTCACAGCAAGACGCTGTCCGGTTCGATTCTCAGCAAGACCGTCTTCTGCGTGGATGGGCGTACTTTCGTTGAAGGTTGTGCGTCAGGCCTGGCAAGCCGGTACGTAAAAATCAACTGCCAATCATTAGCGGACCGGAGTTCCGCTGTGGCGACCCCTAACCGGGAAAAGCCGAAGGACACAAACAAACAAACAAAACTTTAGGTAAGGAGGTTTTGTTGGCCCTTCTGCTACTCCAGTCCTCAAACAATTTAACCGAAGAGGGAGATTAATTCAGGGAGTTTCTAAGAAGTTTCAAGCCCCCCCCCCCCCATTACAAACCTCTTAAATCCTCTACCCTATTTACAAAGTCAAAAAAGCAATCCCTGCCACCTCTAGGCAAACAGGAAATAAAAAAAACTTGTCAGGAGGTGAGCAACAGGAAATAACAATATTTTCCAAAAAGAGAGAGTCTCAGCCTTCAGAATGACACTGACAGTATTTTGCCCCCCCCCCCCGTCTCTCTAAGTCTGTCCCAGAAACTGGATCTTAATACCCCCTTTAACAACAGATTGTCTCAGACTTTTGGATGATAAAAGTGCTTCATGGGAATTATAGTTGGTATTATATACATATATACCTCCTTTCTGGGGAATTTTCCCCACCCTCCAAACCTAAAAGACATTTTGCCCTCAAGTTCTGTAACACTAAGATTCATAGTGCCTTTGGGTCAAAGGAGGAAAGGTTGCTACTGTAGAAAGTTTCTGATTCCAAAGAAAGAGCTGTCATGAAGTCCTTTTCTAAATCATTCCTTTAACCTGTTTGTGAGAGCATCCAAATTCAAAATACTGTCCCTTCAGAATCTGTTACTTGTCATCCCTCATATGAGTTGTATGGCAGTATACGATCTAAAAGATGCTTATCATCACATCCCCATAGCCAGAGGCTTCAAAATATTTCTCAGATTCTGTGTCTGGTTCACATTTTCAGTTCTCTGCACTACCCCTTGGGTAATCCACACCTCCTAGGATGTTGACAAAGTGTTTGACTTCAGTGATAAGTCATTGCAGACTGCAAGGCATTCACATATTTCATTATTAAAATCACTTCCTTATCTTTTCCAAGTCTTTTACCAGATGTCAAGAGTCCTTAACATCAGTTCCTTCTCTCATTACCATCTGGGATTCCAGATGAATGTTCAAAATACCTCATTGACTCCATCACACAGGACTGTATTCTGGGGTGCATTCTAGATATTTCTCAGCAAACGGCTTTTCCTACCCTGGAAAATGTGGATTTTTAACTGGAAACTTTCCTGAGCTTCTCCAGTCAGTCTCAGACTTCGGCAGGAGAATCTCAGGATCTCAGAGTTATGGCATCCATGGGTCTCATGATTCCATTTGCTAGGTTACACATGAAAAAGATTCGGTGGGTTTTTAAAAAAATACATAGATCCAACATTTTTGTCTGGAATTTCAAATTCCAGTTTTGGGCTTTGTGAAAAAGGAACTGCATTGGTGGAGATGGCAATGACTCAAAATCCAGGTGTGCCTCATTTTTTTCTTCCTGTCACAAGTCCGTCTGTAACTACAGATATATCAGATTTTGATTGGAGAGCAGTTTCTATGACAGTAAAGGTTTATGGTCTGTAGAACTCTTCAGACAGACCAAAGCACATAAATGTCAAAGAACTGTTAGTTGTCATCCATGCCATGAACTCTCTTCATCATCTGTGGTCCCTAAGACCTCAACAGTTGATTACTGACAGCAGCACAGTGATGTGGAAGATTAGGAAACAGGGACACCAGCCCTTATACCTTCTATGCAAGGTAGCTGTGATGACTTGGGAGGTAGCTATTACACATGTTAACCATCCAAGCATTATGCATTCCATCAGAGCACATAAAAATTGAAAGAAAAAAAAAGGTCTTCCAGGAATTTATCCAGTTGTGGAGAACACGTCAAATAGATCTGTGCACCTGCTTTTATAACATACAACTAAACAAATTCTGCACCAGAACTCCTTGTAGGCTGTCGTGGAAAACAGATGTATTCTCATTCCCATGGCTGGGGGTGTTCCTTTATGCATTTCTAGCCCTTTCACTGATTTTCCGGAGAATTCTGAAGATTTAGAAAGAGACTCCAGAAATCATACCTCTCAACAGTCCCCGATTTTCAAGGATGTCCCTGATTTTGATGTTCTGTCCCTCTTAATCCCTCCTAAAACCAGTGACTTTTGCAGAAAAAGTGGTGAGTTACACTTAATAAATAATGACAATAATTATAGACTTGATTTACATAAAATAAGTCTAATGTAAAGTTGTTCAATCTCACTGTTCATTCTTTACTAATAGGTTCGGAGCCGATCCCTCGGCTCTGATACGGCCAATTGCAAAGCTCGAGGTTTTCATATAGCTTGAGACCAAGTCCCTATCCCATGATGCACCTAAAATTACCTCAGATCTAGTTTGATTTAGCTCGGTCCAGTTAAGCTGTTTTTTTCATTACTTTCTTATTGAAATTGTTTGCTAGTTAGAATAGTTCAATAGTTTAGGATTGTTGATAAAGCTCTTATAGCTTTTCAGTGTGTTTCCCCTTCCCATTTAGTGTGCTTTAATAAATTTCTAGTTGGCCTCTTTTAGGCCTAGTTTAATAGTTGTTTCTCTACTCGGTGTGGTCTGTCCAGCCTTCTGCATTTTTGTAGATAGGCTTACTACAGTAAACCTTAGATAATTTAGATAAGGTTATTGTTTGTTTCTCAACTTGGTGTGTTATTCAGTGACCTTTTGTCACAATTTCTTAGTTATAGCCATTTGCTATGTGGTCTGTCTAGCCTTCTGCATTTTTATAGATAAGGCTTAGTACTTTATTTCTGTTGAAGTTTTCAGTAAACCAAAGATAATTTAGGTGGTTGTTTCTTAGCAGCTATCCCCTTTTTTTTGCATAGTCTGCTTGGAATTTCCTTGTTATTGTGTGACATCGCATTTATACTTGTATTTCTGTGTGTGTGTGTAATTTAGCCTGCTTTTATTTAAGGCTTCTGTGACTAATTACTGTTGTAGTTTTTGTGGTAACAGTAATTTTCCTGACATTACTATGGCTGACCAAGATAAGCACCCTAAGTCAGGCTTCAAAAAGTGCCCAAAAGATGTGTGTTACTCTCTAGGGTCTCTGCCTTTGCAAGACAATTGTTCCATTTGTCATTCCTTCTCCTCAAGGGTCCTGCAGGAAAGGAAGAGGAAACTCATCGATAGAGGGTTGTTGAAGCCATCGTTTCAGGAAGTTTGGAGTGACTAGGATGGATCCAGCAAGTCCGCAAAGTCTTCCAAGACATCGGCCTGCAAGGCAAGACAATGTACCCAGCACTTTAGTCATAGGTGACTATAGTCAGGCACACTGATGTCCCACTCACCAGGCTGAACAAGGAGAAAATTACAGTCATCTGCCTGTCGGGTGCCAGGATCCGCCACATAACGCATGCACTCAAGTCACTCCACAACAAGTACAAATACGACTCTGTCATTGTCCATGCTAGAGTGAATGACTTGAGACGTACCTCCCTGGACTACATGAAAAGAGACATGGAAGAGCTCTTGGATCATGTGGCCCAGGCAGATATGACCCTAGCCCTGAGTAGCATCCTGCCTTCACCTAGAATGATACCACAGTATAAGAACAAAATGATTGACTTCAACAATTGGCTAAGCTTCTGGTTTCATTCAAAGGGGATCCAGTATTTGTCTGCCTGGGAAGACATGATCGACAAACCACGATGCTTTGCCAGAGATGGTCTGCACCTGTCACCCCTGGGATTCAGGTTACTGGCTAAAGCTCTTGCCACCCCTATATTGCCTTTTTTAGGCAAGGTTCAAAGGATAAAACAACCACTGTAACAGATACAAGCATGCAAAATCTGAAGGCAATGCTACTCAATGCTAGAAGTGTAAACCTCAAAATACACACTCTTGAGGCACTCCTAAAAATGGAGAACATCGATATCTGTGCAGTAACTGAGACCTGGTTCAAGGCTCCAGAGAGCACCCCTGCAATACCAGGCTACAATTCTTACCACACTTTTTGGCCACAAAACCAAGACCGAAACACTAAAGGTGGAGGAGTGTCCATATTCACCAAGGATATTCACACCTCCAGGCTAGTTGCCCAACACAATGCATCTGAAATTCTCCAGGTGCAACTAACACTAGGTAAGACTGCAATCCAAATTGTACCTTGCTACAGATCCCCCACCATGCCCCAAAATTCTCACTGCACCTTTCCAAACATACTGGAAAATATTAAGATACAACCAAACACCCTAATACTGGGTGATTTCAACTACCCTGCCATTAATTGGGAAAACTACTCGGGTACCAACTCCTTTTCCCAACGGTTCATAAATTCCAACGCCCTGGATCAACTAATCCATTGTCCCACCAGGGGCTCCAATATCCTAGACCTGGTCATTACCAACATGGGAGATAGATGCTCCACACCAGTGGTCACCCCCTCATTGGTCAGGTCTGACCATAAGCAAATCACCCTTGACATCCACATCCCACCCCCACCCCCCAGTAAGGAAACCTCCTTAAAAAACTTCTCCAAAGCCAACTTCATGGTACTGAAGTCAGACGTGACAAACTTCACAGCACCCACGCAGACGGGATCTGGAAGTTCGACTGCAGAATCCTACAGTAAGGCACTGTACGAGCACATCCACTCATGCATGAATCGTGCCATCCCAAATAGAAACAAGATGCTCTTCTCCAAAAAAAAGGAAGCCAATCTGGAGGTCTCCTGCCATAAACAAATCATACAACAGAAGGAAGAAACTGTTGCAGAAAAGAGGAAAATCCCAGGATGCAAAAAACTCCCTCGCCAGCCTCAGTAAGAAGCTGAGATCCCTCATAAAATCCTCAAAAGCTAGTTACGAAAATAAAATTGCCAAAGATTCCAAAGACAACCACAAGGCATTCTATAGTTATGGCAAGAATCTCAATGGCAATGCTCAGATCTGCTCTGAGCTACAACAGAATGGCATTAAATATGCTGACCCCAAGGATATTGCCAATATCCTGGCAGATTGATTTAGTGCCAACTTCACCCCCCTCTCACCCCCTAAAGGGCCCATCTCAATACCAAATGATTGCCAAATTCTGATAATCACGGCCACACAGGTGGAAACCGCACTCTCCAAAGCTAAGAATACAGCATTCATGGGACCAGATGACATCCCAGGCTGTGTACTACATGAACTACGAAATGAACTGGCACCTCACCTAAGTGTCATGTTTAATCATAGCCTCACCTCAGGCTTTGTGCCCACTGAGTGGCGCACAGCTACAGTTATCCCGCTCCACAAGGGAGGATCCGCCTTGGATCCCAGGAACTACCATCCCATCAGTCTGACAAGCCTGATCTGCAAGGGCATGGAATGCATTATCATGGAACTTATAAACAAAGACATTGGCAACCTTCAAACACTGGACCCCACCCAGTTCGGGTTTGTGAAGGGCCAATCTTGTCTCCTGAATCTGATTGATTTCTTCGAATCAGTCTCCAGAGCTGTGGACGAGGGTAAGGCGGTCCACACAGCCTAACTGTACCTCGCCAAGGCCTTCAACACCATCTCCCACTCTGGAATCATAGATAAACTTACTAAGCTGGGCATAAATCCCTACATTACTCGATGGGTTGCCAACTGGCTTACTGACAGAACCCAGACTGTAAAAGTAGCAGGCTCCAAATTCAGCTCCAGACAAGTGACAAGTGGAGTACCTCAGGGTTCAGTCCTGGGACCACTCTTGTTTGGCATCTACTTCTCTGAAGTACAGGCCAACCCTAAGGGACTCTGGCTAACAAAGTTTACAGATGACTGCAAACTGGGGAGCCATTATTGAATCCCCAAATGATGTGGATATTCTACAAAAGGGCCTTACAGAAACAGATGCCTGGTGCCAGAGCCATGGGCTCAAGCTTAATGCCAAGAAATGTATAGATGTTATGTGATCCTATCTCGCCTACATTCTGAACTGATGGGTTCGGAGCCGATCCCTCGGATCCGACGCGGCACGCTTATGCTATAGAGCGAGGCCTCTAATTGGCTGAGCTATCTTTATCCCAGGATGCACCACCACTAATCCCCCAGATCTCGTTTGCCGCTAACAAGCTTGGACGTGGTCTCAACATTGGCTGGGCTAAGTACTATTTATTAGGCTTTTCCTGTCACATATTTCCTTTCTTTGAACCCAAAAGCTGTTTTAACAGCTATTGTTGTGATGTTAGTGTGTTTGGTGAATTTTCGTTAGTAAATTCGTGATTTTTTTAGTCAGGGAAGGTTTCCCGTTTTAGTTAGAGGGGCCTTCCCCTGTTACTTTGCTGCTTGTGTCATTTTCTTGGGTCAAGTACCCATTTAAGTTAGAGGGTCTTGACTCTCTCTCTATCTTTCACTCTTTTTTGTCTGTCTACTGCTGGTGTTTAAAAAAAAAAATATATATATAATTGTTGTTAAAGTTGTTGCATTGTACTGTCTTTAACCAAAGTTTAGTGTTGTTTTTGTTACATATTGGTTCTTTGGCAAAGCAGTTATGTCGAAAGAACACAAACCCTCCGGGTTTAAGAAATGCACGAGGTGTGGTTTTAAAATGTCCATAACGGACGACCACGCCTCGTGCGTCTATTGCTTAGGTGCTAAGCATTTACAAGAGTCGTGTAGTGTGTGCCACGCGTTCTCTTCTAGAGTCCTCCAGGAGAGGAAAAACAAATTAATCCTCAAGGGATTAATCAAGCCTTCCTTCGAGGAGGCTTTATCTTCCTCTCCGTCTCCTTCTAAAAAGAAGAAAGCATCGGCTCCGACCAGTCACTCGGAACCGACTGCTAAAAAATCTAAGCAGACTTCTCCATCGGCTCCACAGACTTTGGAGCCGAGGTCGGAACGGTCTGCCTCGATGCCTCCAGTCTCGACCCCTCTGGTTTCGGAGCCGAGGTCTGGGGCATCGATAGGCGGGTCACCTTCATCGGCTCCACTGATATTGGAGCCGATCAGGGTTACTGGCTCAGACTCTTCCCCCTCGGAGCCGAAGTCCTTATCGGCACCGAGGGAAATTTCCTTGAAACTTTCCTCGGAGCCGATAGTTGTTGAGTCCTTTCGGAGCCGGTCCCCGAGCCCTTCGGAGCCGATGGAGAAATCGGTTCGGGCCCGATCGGTATCCTCTAGGTCATCCAAGATGTCTCATTCGGACATCGACAGGGTGCTCCTTCGACTCTTCCAGTCTCCGGTGTTCCAAAAGCTAGTTTCGGCTCCAGCCCATTTGGCTTCAGAGCCGATGGTCCACTCCCCTACTGTGGTTCCTCCTCCAACAGCTTCGGCACCGTTGGAGCCGGTGTTGGTGGAACCTGTGGAGGTGTTAGGGTCGGGCCCGACCCTTCCTCCAACTCCGGCTCTTGGGTCGGAGTTCAGTACACGGACTTATTCCTTCTGCCCTGGGGGAGAGGCTTCGGGATTGATGCTCTCAGTCCCAAGTCTCCCTCTTGGTGCGTCGGCGGCGGGAGTACCGTCCACTGTTGTGGCCACGGAGGTGGGACCCTCCCAGGATTCTGGTGGTCCCGCCTTCAGGGCTATGAGGAGTGCTTTAGCCAAATCTTCCTTGGCTACCTCCGCGGTTTCCCCAGCTACCTCCCTGCATACGGAGACTGGGTCGTTGGCAGTCCCCCTGTCTTTAGACATTGGAGCCTCCGGGTCTCAGGTTACCCCCGCTGGGGTTTCTCCCCCTCCTGGAGGTCCTTCTGAAGCCTCTTCGGAAGAACCCCCCAGGAAAAGGTCGTGCAAGAGGAAGCATGTTGACTCCCCTGATGAGTCTTTGACATCCGACACTGATCTCGATGATGCAGAGGGGTCCCCTAAGTCGTCCTCGGATGATGTCTCATTTGCAGACATCCTGGAAGCCCTAAAACAGCGAGGCGGCTGGCAGTCCAAACCTCCCTCTGTTGATGAGTCGGTGTTCCTGAAGGCCTTCGGGGCTCAGCCCTCCGCCTCCTGGGTGTCTCCGCCCTTCGACGAGCTCTTGGATTTGATCTGTCGAAGGGCGTGGGAACACCCAGACTCTGTGGAACCGGTGCCTGCTCGTCCGAACAAATTTCTCTCGGCGCCCCCTGATAGAGAGTTCCTTACTAAAGGTGTGGCTGTAGATGCTTTGGTGGTGGCATCTGCTACCCAGCAAGATGTAGCAGAGGCTTCTACATCCGTCCATCCTCCTAATAAGGAGTCTAGGAGCATGGATCAGTACGGAAAGCGCACCCTTAGTTCAGAGGCCTTTACACTGAGGTCCTTGAACTACCTGACGCACTTTACCAGATTTCAGAGGGATCTGATTAAGGAACTATCCGATACCCTCTTGGGTAACCTGCCTGAGGAGCTGGCCCAGATGGTTGGCTCTCAGCTGGCTACAATGTCGTCCATTTCGAACTCGTCCATGAGGCTCATTTCATATGCGGCCAAAGGGGCGAGTAGAGCGGCAGGTACAGGCATTGCTCTACGGAGACAAGCCTGGCTCCGCCTGTGTCATTTCGCGGAGGTCTTTAAGTCTTCATTTGCCGACGTCCCCTTTGATGGGTCCTCCCTGTTTGGACCCAAGGTAAAAGACACACTAACCCGCTGTGAACAGGAGGGTAAGACTCTGACTGCCGTAGGGGCACGATTTTCCACTCCCTTTCGGCCTTATCCCAAGGCTAAAAGAGGAGGGAAAATGTGGTTCCGTAGATCTCAGAAGCCTTACCCCTCTCAGCAGGAAGGTTCCCCTTCCAGAGGCAGAGGAGGGGGAAATTCATCCGGAAGACGCCGTCCCAGAGGCGGCAGTGGCCCTCGCAACACTGGAGACCGCGAGTCCTTTCGTGGCTCTTCAGCCTTTCATAGGCCCTGAGGGATTGCCCGGCTGTGCTGCTCCGGAGCCAGTCGGGGGTCGTTTCTCGAAGCACCTGAAGGCCTGGGAAGGAATCACTCCGGACCGATGGGTGCTTCGGATTATTGCCGGAGGTTACTCCATCCCATTCTCTCACCTCCTCCCTCAGTCCAAAAAAATCCCGGACCCGCCACCCAGTCAACGGGATACCGCAGCCTCAGAAGTTTCAAAGCTGCTGCAAAAAGGAGTCATCCAACCGGTCCCCGTAGACCAGATCGGATTAGGGACTTACTCAAGATTCTTTTTGGTGCCAAAAAAGACCGGGGACTTGAGGCCCATTTTGGACCTCGGCATCCTAAACCGTTCAGTCAGAAAGTCCAAGTTCCGAATGGTCACTCTACAAACCATTCTCCCATTGCTGGAGAAAGGTGTTTGGATGTGCTCCATAGATCTCAAGGACGCTTATTATCATATCATGGTACATCAAGCGTCCAGGAGACATCTGCGCTTCAGCCTAGGAGGCAGTCATTTTCAGTTCTGCGCGCTGCCCTTTGGTCTCACCACAGCCCCCAGGGTGTTCACCAAGTGCTTGGCAGTAGTGACTGCTCACCTGAGAAGTCTAGGATTCCAGGTGTTTCCATATCTAGACGACTGGCTCCTAACTGCCACCTCCAAGCATCTACTTCTGCGGAGCCTACAAGCCACTATATCACTGGGCAATTCCCTTGGAATCACCTTCAATTGGCCAAAGTCTGTGTTGCGGCCATCTCAACGAATAAGATTCATAGGGGTAGAGTTAGACTCAAACCAAATGCGGGTCTATCTACCTACAGACAGAATTCAAACCATACAAAATCAAGTTCGAGCCTTACTTCCCAGGTCCAAAGCCCCAGCCAGAATGGTTCTGCAGCTATTGGGATCCATGTCTGCCACGGTTCTTCTAGTCCCCTTGGCGAGGTTGCACATGAGAATCCTCCAGTGGCTTCTTTCAGCTCAGTGGTCCTTTCAGGAACTCCCTCTCAGTCACCTCATATGGATCACGGAATCTTGCAAACGGGACCTTCGCTGGTGGCTAGTGCCCTCCAATTTGGATCAGGGACGACCCTTTGTTCTTCCTCCTCCGGCGGCCACTTTGACCATGGACGCCTCCCAGATGGGGTGGGGGGGGGGCATTCCCTGGGCAGGTCAGTCCAAGGCAAATGGCACCTGGAAGAGACTCTCCTTCATATCAACATCCTAGAAATGAGGGCAGTACTCTTGTCCCTTCAAGCCCTTCACAATTATCTCCCTCAGGGCGTAATTGCTGTTCACTCAGACAACATGTCAGTTGTCTGGTACCTGAACAAACAGGGAGGGACCAGATCCTATCCTCTTTGCAGAGAAGCCATGAGAGTTTGGGAATGGGCAGTCTCGACCAAACGCTTCCTAGTGGCTACTCACATACCGGGCAAGTCCAATATCATAGCCGACAGATTGAGCAGGACCATCCTCTCTCCTCACGAATGGTCTCTGAATATGACAGTTGCAAGTCAGATTTTCAGCGAATGGGGAGTTCCGTGTTGCGACCTCTTTGCGACTCCTCTGAATGCAGTGCAAAGAATTCTTCTCCTAACCCGGCTCGGGGAAGAGCCCCATGGACGCATTAGTCCATCCTTGGCCCACCGGCTTGCTTTATGCCTTCCCTCCAGTTCCTCTCCTTCCCAGGGTGATTCAAAAGGCATCTCTCTTGGGGAGCAAAATGATCTTGATTGCTCCTTACTGGCCTCGTCAAGTGTGGTTCCCCTATCTTCGGAAACATGCTCTGGAAGGTCCATGGTTTCTGGACCAGGTCCCAGACCTACTGGTTCATCAGTCGGGACTATTCCACCAGTCCCTACACACCTTAAAATTGACGGCTTGGCTCCTCCTCTTCCGACGATAGTCAGGAGTCATGCATTGGATCCAGATGTTGTGCACATATTATCTTCGGCCCATAGGTCTGCTACAAAGAAACTGTATTCTAGCAAATGGAAAAGGTTTGCTATTTGGGCTTAACTCCGGGGCCTGGACCCCATTTCTATTCCCGTGGCAGAAGTACTAAAATTTCTGACCTCTCTCTTCAATCAAGGCTCTTCAGTTTCTACCATCAAAGTACAATTGGCAGCAATTTCTAATTTTCACGAATCCATAGACCCACCTTTAATGAGCAACAGATTGTGTAAGACCTTCTTGAAAGGTGCTGCTCTATTAAGACCTCCGATTTCTCATCCTGCACCTCCATGGGATCTCGATATAGTGTTACGCGCCTTGACTTCTTTCCCCTTTGAACCGGCAGCTACATGTGATCTAAAGTTTATATCATGGAAGACAGCCTTTCTGGTGGCGATTACTTCTGCCAGAAGAGTTTCAGAGCTTCAAGCTTTGTCAGTGAAACCCCCGTACTTGGTTTTTCATAAAGACAGAGTATCCCTCAGACCAAACCCTTCCTTTGTTCCTAAAGTTTGTTCTACTTTCTGCTTACAACAATCGTTAGAATTTCCATTTTTTTTCCCAAAATACTCTAACAAAGCGGAGTTCATATTCCACACACTAGATGTCCACAGACAGTTACGTTTTTATTTAGACAGGACCAAACAAACAAGGAAAACAGATCAGTTGTTTGTATCCTTTGCAGATAACAAGTTGGGCAACGCTGTCACAAAGGTCACTATTGCCAAATGGATCAGGGACTGTATTACTCAAGCTTATATTTATTCTAACAAAGAGCTTACCACCTCTGTCAAGGCTCATTCTACAAGGGCTATGTCTACTTTGGTAGCATTTCATTCTAAGCTTGCTATTAGTGACATTTGTGCTGCGGCTACATGGTCTTCCCCGCACACCTTCATTTCCCACTACAAATTAGATGTGGCATCTAGAGGACGAGCTTCATTTGGTTCCACAGTGCTCAGGAGTGTTTTCCAATGAGCCACCCGGGATTTAGGTGCTAGGGATACTGTCCCATCAGTTCAGAATGTAGGCGAGATAGGATCACATAACATCTTTTAGTTATGTACTCACCATAACTTCAGATGTTTGGGATCCATCTCGCCTACATTCCTAATAACCCACCTTCCTTCCCCCTTCCTTGGAGATCAGAGGATATCAGAAGGTCCAAATCCTGTTGTTTCATCTTGAAACATCTAACAATGTTATATAACCAAGTTGTGCATGTGTGCATGAATGCGGACAAACAAGATCTGGGGGATTAGTGGTGGTGCATCCTGGGATAAAGATAGCTCAGCCAATTAGAGGCCTCGCTCTATAGCATAAGCGTGCCGAGTCGGAGCCGAGGGATCGGCTCCGAACCCATCAGTTCAGAATGTAGGCGAGATGGATCCCAAACATCTGAAGTTATGGTGAGTACATAACTAAAGTTATCCCCTCTGGAAAAAAACATGTACCCATGAATGACCACATAGGTGGCAGGACACTAAACATTAAAAGTGTGATGAGAGACTTAGGGACACAGGTGGGCAGTGGTCTCACTTTCGATAACCACATCGCTACAACAGTCAGGAAATCCTTCTATGTGGCACACCTCATCATTAAGGGCTTTTCATCCAGAAATAAGGAGGTCATTGTCCCACTGTACTCATCCCTCATTAGACCCATTATAGAGTATAATGTCCCGTTTGGTATGTACCTCACAAGACATCTGCAACAGCTGGAAAAACCACAGAAATACCTCACTAAAAGAATCACAGTCCTAAAGCAGATGCCATATGCTGACCGTCTAAAAAAAACTCCAGCTATACTCTGTGCCATATCGTCTACTCAGAGGCGATCTCTGCTCAACATACAAGGCCATGTCAAACCTTGAGCTGTTGGACATGCTCCACTTAAAGAAATCCCAATCCCTCAGAGCCACACGCTCCAGGGATCTAAACCTTATCACAATGAACAAAACATGCTGGAGGGATAGGTTCCTGACCCAGAGACTCCCCATACTCTGGAATAGACTGCCCATACATGTCAAGCAGACCGCCTCATTGGCCGTCTTCAGAAGGAACCTTGATGATTGGATGGGAGATAGGAAATTCAGCCCGGGGATCATGTCAGTCACCCTGCTAGACAGGGGTCCAGAAAAGTAAATATTGTGGGAAGAAATATCCAGGGAATTGTTATGGCTAGGCTTGCATAGGCCTTAGAGCCGATAGGCTAGTACCAACCTATGAACCTATAAATCAAAAAAGTCTTCAACTTCGGCTCCACTGCCATCAGAGCCAACAGTCTTTACCTTTTGTAGCTGTCCCCAGTCTTGGAACTGATGCCGGAATAGCCGAAGAGTCCACTTCTCCAGTCGGGACCACCTTCCGTACGCTCCTCTCAATGATCTATCAGCCTGTTGGATCTGGATGTAGATTGTGTGGAACAGAAGCTTTTATTGGCACCGGCATTAGCAAAAATGTTATTGGCTTCGACCCAAATGGCTACGGAGCCGAAGACCTTTGCTTTAACTATTCCTCCTCCAAGCCATGCTGGTCCGTCAGAGCAGGAGGAGGCAGACCTGATGTTAGTGGAACCCTTGTAGCCAATGCCTGCTCCAGTGTCTTCGGCTCCATGTACTCTGACATCCTCGGTGCTGATCGAGGACTCTAGGAGCCGACACTCTCTGGTCGGGTCCGGGGAAGACAGTCGGACTGACTTGTCACTTCCGACTTTGCCTCTCGGGGCCTCGGGTCATATGAGCTCGGCTCTTACCTTGGGCTCTGAGCCCACTGTCCATCGGCTCCCTCGCATTGGGGCAGAGGTGCTTTCGATGCCATGAGGAGAGTCATGTCTCCTAGGACATCCTCGACCTCAGGTCTGCCTTCCTCCTCCCCTAAAGTGCCTGTGTCTGCTTCTGCCTCGCACGTTCTCACCAAGCATAGAGACCCAGAGCCTCAGGAAGCCCCATTGGGTGGCCCCTGCTCTTCCGAGACCTCACCAAAAGCTCCCACTGATGAGGTTCCCAGGAAGAGATTGTGTAAGAGGAAACACCTAGAACTCCCCACAGGAGTCTCTTAAAATTGGATACTGACTTAGATGAGTCAGACGGGTCCCCTTGGTCCCCCTCTGAGGATATTTCCTTCCCTGAGATACTTGAGATCCTTAGGCAGAGGGGTGATTGGCAGTCCAAAAGCCCTACTGAGGATGATTCAGTTCACCTGAAGGCTTTTGGGTCTCATTCAACCACCTCTTGGGTGTCCCCGCCCTTCGATGAGCTGATGCAGTTGGTCTCATGAAGGGAGTGGGAGTCTCCGGATACTATGGAGCCTGTCCCTAGAAGGCCTAATAAATTAATTTCTGCCCCCTTGGCAAAACATTTTTAACAAAAGGTGTTCCGGTTGATGCCATGGTGGTGGTGGTAGCCACCAAAAAGGAAACGTCTGAGACTTTCTCATCTATCCATCCTCCTAACAGAGACTCCAGGATTATGGATAGATATGGGAAGCGCATGTTTAGTTCAGCGACCTTTGCTCTCCGTTCGTTCAACTATTTAACCCATTTTACTAGGTTGCAAAGAGATCTCCTTAAGGAGTTAGGAGATAGTCTTCAGGGTACAGTAGTACAGGGTGTAGGAGCTTCCGACAAAGTTGCTGCCCAGCTTGTTACCCGAAATTGTATTGTTATCTCACCCATGTGCCTCATCTCTTATGCAGCTGATGGAATGAGTAGGGCAGCGGGTACAGGAGTTGCTCTTAGGAGACATTCCTGGATGCACTTGTGTTCCTTTGTGGAGCCCTTCAAGTCATCCTTCGTGAACACTCCCTTTGATGGCTCGACCCTTTTCGGGCCTAAAGTGAAGGAAACCTTAACCAGGTGTGAACAGGATGGAAAGACTCTGCCGTTGGGGTCTGTTTTTCCACCCCTACCCGACCCTACCCTAAAGGTCAAAGGGGTGGAAAAATGTGGTTCCAAAAAGCCCAAGGAGCCTTTCAGGACACACATTGTGAACCCCCCTCCAGGGGCAGAGGAGCCCTCGCGGCAGAGGGGGTCTGCAACACCAGGGCGACAGTGATCACGTCTCTGGGAAGCCTTACCAGCACTCCTGAAAGGAGGCCCGACTGTCCTGCTCTGGAGGCAATCAGGGGTTGCTTATCTTTATACCCAGATGCCTGGCTCAACATAACAAAAGACATCTGGGTACAAAGTATCATTTCCAGAGGATGCTTCATTCCATTCACCCCCCCCCCCCAATCATAAGTAAAATCCCAGACATTCCACCTAGTTACAGGGAACAGGCAACAATAGAGGTCCAAACGTTGCTAAGAAAGAGTCATCCAACCAGTCCCAGCATACCAGACAGGATCCAGAACTTACTCAAGATTCTTTTTGGTTCCAAAGAAGATGGGGGATTGGAGACCCGTATTGGACCTCAGCAGACTGAACCAATACATAAAGAAAGAGAAGTTTCAGATGGTCACGCTTCAGTCTATATTTCCCTTTTTAGGGAAAGACAATTGGATGTGCTCGATAGATCTCAAGGATGCATACTACCACATAAAAATGGCCAGACCATCCAGGGATCACCTGCGCTTCCGGCTGGGAGCCAATCATTACCAGTTTCGAGCCCTGCCCTTTGTTCTCACTACAGCCCCCAGAGTGTTCACCAAATGCATGACAGTGGTCACGGCTCACCCGAGGCATCTAGGATTCCAGGTGTTTCCGTACCTGGACGATTGGCGCCTTACCGCCAATCGTCCAGGTGTTTCCGTACCTGGACGATTGGCGCCTTACCGCCACCACCAGGCATCAACTCATTCAGGCCACTGAGTCCACTCTGTCAGTCTGAAATCATCTGGGCATTACAATCAACTCAGAAAAATCTGCCTTGTCGCCATCGCAGCATATCGTTTTTATCGGGGCAGAGTTGGACACCACCACCACACTAAGCCTTTCAATAAAAATAGTCTCTCTTCTTCATCAACATGACAGCATTCTGCAATAAAAAGACAGAGCACCAGCATCAGAAGTTCTGAAATTATTAGGCATGATAGCAGCAGCAATTCTAATCATACCACTAGCTTGTATGCACATGGGGATAGTACAGTGGCAGCTGTTCACTCAATGGTCTTACCAAGAGCTCCCCATGACTCACACTATAATGATCACATATTCTTGCAAAAAGGACCTTCAGTGGTGTTTGACCTCACTTCATGTCACGATAGGACGCCCATTTGTGCTACCCTCTCCAGCGGCCACAGTGACCTGGACGTTTCCCTGATAGGGTGGGGTATTTTCAGGGAAGGACCGCCCAAGAAACACATCTGCATATCAATGTCCTGTAGATGAGAGCAGTACTTCTGGCATTGCAGTACTTTCAGGACTCTCTTCCTCATGGTACGATTGTGATTCAGACAGACATGTCGGTGGGCTGGTATTTGAACAAACAAGGAGGAACCAGGTCTTACCCTCTTTGTCACGAGGCTCTCAGTGTTTGGCAGTGGGCTGTTTCCACCCAGCAATTTCTTTTGGCAACGCACATCCCGGGGAGATCCAACATGATAGCAGACAAACTGAGCAGGGCAATCTTATTGCCCCATGAGTGGTCCCTCAAGAAAGAAAAAGCAGACAGGATATTCCGCAGGTGGGGCAGCCTTGCTGCGGCCTTTTTGCCAGTCACATAAACACGAAATGCAGAAGCTACTTTGCCCTGATTCCCTCTCTGGGAGAAGCCCCAAGGGACGCACTTGTTCATGATTGGCCTCTGGGTCTCCTCTATGCATTTCCACCCATCCCGTTGATACCCAAGGTTCTACAGAAACCAAAAATAATGGGAAAGACCTTCATTCTAATAGCCCCTAATTGGCCTTGTCAGATTTGGTTCCCCTTCCTTCGACTTCATCTTTTGGAGGATCCTTGGAGTCTGGACCCAGTTCCAGACCTTCTGACACACCCGTCGGGGGATCTTCATCCCTCTCTGCAGTCCCTGAAGCTGACAGCTTGGCTGCTTCAGTTCCCATCATAGCCAGGTTCCATAACCTTTCCAATGAGACAAAACAGATCCTTTTGTTTTCTCATAAAACGTCTACTAGGAAGCTATATCTTAGCAAGTGGAAAACATTTTCTAGATGGACCTCTAAAAATAATATTGATCCTTTACAAGCCCCTATGGCCTCCATCTTAGAGTTCTTGACTATGATTTTTAACAAAGGAGCTGCAGCAGCAACAGTTTGGGTTCAATTAGCTGCTATTTCTAATTTTCATATTGGATTTGAAGGATTGAATATCATGTCTCACAAGTTATCCAAAGCCTTTCTCAAAGGAACTTTTCATACTAGACCACCTGCGAAATCTCCCTATTCTCCATGGAATCTAAATTTTATGCTTTCCTGCATAATTCTTCCACCGTTTGAAACAGCTTCATCTTGTGATCTCAAATTTTTGTCTTAGAAGACCATCTTTCTGGTAGTTATTACTTCTGCCCGCAGAATGTCAGAGCTTCAGGCTTTATCCATCAAGCCTCCCTATTTGATATTCCATGCTGACAGAGTCTCCCTTAGTACAAATCCCTCATTCTTACCCAAAGTTTGCACTGAAACTAATCTCAACCAAGTTATTGATTTGCCAGTTGTCTTCCCCAACCATTCCAACAATTTAGAGTATATGCTGCACAAACTTGATGTTCACAGACAGCTCAGATTTTATTTGGATAGAACAAAATATTTCAGAAAATCAGACTAGCTTTTTGTTTCATTTTCAGACTCCAGGAAGGGGAGACCAGTGGCTAAAACATCTCTGTCTAAATGGTTATCTGATTGTATCACCTTTGCCTATTCAGCTACCAATATGCCTTTGCAACATAGGGTTAAAGCTCACTCAACCAGAGCCGTTTCTACATCATCTGCCTTTTCTACCAGACTTCCCATTGATAACACTTGTGCAGCAGCCACTTGGTCAAAACCTCATACCTTTATCACTCATTACAAAGTTGACAGGGCCTTCTTTGGATCCACGGTCCTAAGAAATTTACTCCTGTGAGCCACCCAAGACTGATAGTGCTTGGGATGCTACCCATCAGTAAAGAATGAACGGCGAGATTGAACAATTTCACATAAAGAAGTTATGTACTTACTATAACGTTCCATGTGAGTTGTTCATCTCGCCTTCATTCTTACGTCCCTCCCTCCTACCCCCCCCTGGGGTGATAAATAACTGAGATGCTGGATCCATCCTGGTTACGCAGTCCTTCTATTCCTTTCTTTTGGGAGTGAAAGAATGACATATGGTTTTGTTATATGCAGCAAACAAGATCTGAGGTAATTCTAGGTGCATCATGGGATAGGGACTTGGCCTCGAGCTATTTGAAGACCTCGAGCTTTGCAATTGGCCGTATCAGAGCCGAGGGATCGGCTCCGAACCCATCAGTAAAGAATGAAAGTGAGATGAACAACTCACATGGAACGTTATGGTAAGTACATAATTTCTTTTTAGTTCACATTGTTATTCTGTCAATGTCTCAAGGTAATAGTACTGATTTATCCCTGATTTGTTGAGAGCTTTGCCAGAAATCATTGTGGTGACTCCCTTTTGGTCCAAGTAACATTGTTTCTTCCCTTTGTTGAATCAGCGAATGACAATTATCACAAGCTGTCTCACAGATTGGATATACTCACAAAAGACAAAGGGAGTTCTATACAACCCAGTCTCAAACAACATTAACTAATTGCCAGTATAATTAAATGCTGATAGCTTTTAGGCACCTTTTTCATGAGGACATGCAGCAGGTAAAGGAGACAAGAAAGCCTGCTACTATGAAATCTTGATGTAGGCAAGTGTAAAAGATTTTCTAGTTGTTGCCTAGCCAATACCCAGGACCCTGTCACAAGGATTATCTACCATTGGCTCTTAAATATTTGTTTGTTACTTCACTCTGCCCTTTCTTATTCCTCAGCCAGGGCTAGTCTAGCAGCCATTTTAGTAGGTATGCCATGGATCCTCCAGTTTTATCTCTGTTTTTGGTAAAACAGTTTCTGAAGAAAGTTTTGCATCTTTGGCCACCAAGAAAGCAGCTATAGCTCCTTCTTGGTATCTTAACTTTATACAATAAAATTAACTATGTTTCCCTTGAATCACTTCATCAGGCTGATATAAGGTTCATCACATAGAAGACTGCGCTCTTTATTGCGCTGACATCTGCAAGAAGAGTATCTTCAGTTACAAGCTCTCGTGGTAGGTGAACCCTATCTGGTCTTCCATATAGATAGGGTCACATTAACAACAAATTCCTCATTATTCCTCATTTATTCCCAAAGTAGTTTCACCTTTTTTACCTTGAATCAAGCTATCAATTTCTAGTATTTTATCCAGATCCCCAGAAAGGATTCTACATACTGTGAATATGCATACGTAGCTCAGGTACTATCTTGACAGAACTAATTATTTTAGAAATGCAGATCAGAACTATTTCTTTTAGAAATGCAGATCAGTTCTTTATATCTTATGATGGAACAAAGAAAGGAAGTGTCAAAAACAGGCTATTTAGAAATGGTTGTTCTCAGCTATTGCCTTTTGTTAATCCCACTACGTAAATCTGTCCCAGGCACTGTCCAGGCACATTCTACTTGAGCCTTGTTTTCATCAGTGGCATAGTGGAAAGGGGTGAACTTTAGAAGCAGCTACATGGTCTTCCATTCATACTTTTACAAAGCATTACAAGCTTTGCTGTGAGCATGATTTAGGGGCTCCTGGTTCCATATCTTTCCTCCTCCTATATTAGATAGACTTTGTTAATTAACTCATATAGCCTAAAGGCTACTGCAACAGTGGGAATGGTGAATATTGTATAGTTGTGTAAATTGCATTTACTCATAACAGTAGATGTTTGAATTCCTCACTCATAACAGTAGATGATCAAATTCCTTACTGCTACAGTAGGTGCACCCACCCCATCCCCCTAGTCTTGTATATAGTTGTAATTTGCATATAAAATATAGTTCTTTGTATCTGTACGTCTGTATATTTACTTCATTATTGATGTTATTGTTCATTGTTTCAGGATTGTTAGCTTCTTCTCTCTGTATGGGCAATAAAGTAAGACAGTCTTGAAGAAATATTTACTCTGACTGGTGATTACCCTCCTTGGGGCTAGCCAGTCAGCAGTCAGAAGTGGAGGTGAGGTGGTGGATGGGGGAGGCAGACCTTTGAGAAGCTGGCCAGTTGTTTCCAGGGCATGGAAGCAACCAATGTAGCATAAAGGCTACTGCAACCATTTGGAATTTGAGTATCTATCGTTACAGATAAGTGCAACTTACAGAACTATACTTTATATCCAAACTTAAGGCTTATAGGTTCATAGGTTCATACTAGGCTATCTGCCCAAGGGCATTTATAAGCCTAGCCCATAGTTATGTGGCTTTCGCCACCCCTTTAGTTTGAATAAAAACTATGCCTATCATTTTTCTGTGCCTCTGTCAAGCAGTGACACTGAAGTAATCCCTGGGGTATATCTGCGATCTCCCATCCATTGGTCAAGATTCCTCTTGAACAAGGCCAGCGAGGTGCTCTGCCTCACATGTACCGGGATTTTGTTCCACAGCATAGGGAGTCTCTGGGTGATGAATCTGTCCCTCCAGCACGTTCTATTTATAACCGTGTCAAGGTTTAAGTCTCCGCCCTTGTGGTTCTGAGGGATCTAGATTTTTGAGGTGAAGCATATTCATCAAATCTGGGTTTGACATGGCCTTATATGTCAGGCACAGGTCACCTCTGAGCAAGCGGTATGAGACTGAATAGAGCTGGAGTTCTTTCAGTCGGGCAGCATAAGACATATTTTGAGACCCTTTATCCTTTTGGTGAGGAACTTTTGGGGCCTTTCAAGCTGCAGCAGGTGTCTGGTCAGATACATTCGAGCGGGGCATTGTACTCAATCATAGGTCTAATGAGTGATGAGTACAGGGGACGATGACCTCCCTTGATCTAGATGTGAATCCCTTCATGATCAGGTGGGCGATATAGAAGGTTTTCCTAACTACTTTAGCAACATGAGTGTCAAGCGAAGGCTACTGTCAACTTGGGTCCCCAGATCCCTGATGACTTTTTCTGTGCTCAGTGGATTGCCACCTATATGGTAGCTAGGGGTAACCTTGTTTTTCCCGAAGGGTATGACTATGCATTTTTGGCGTTTAACTTCAGGCCATGGCTCTGGCACCAGTTATCCGTTTCTGTGAGGCCCTTCTGGAGGATATCTGTGTCAGATGTGTTTTCGACTATGGCCCAGTTTGCAGTCATCTGCAAACTTTGTCAGCCATAACCCTCCTGTGTTTGCTTGTACTTCAGAAAAGTAGATGCCGAACAAGTGTGGACCCAGGACTGAGCCCTGTGGGACACCACTTGTGACAGGCTTTGAGTCTGACATGGCTCCAGCAACTCTGACCCTGTGGGTTCTGTCACTTAGCCAGTTTGCAACCCATCTTGTGATGTATGGGTTTACATTCAAGCTGATGAGTTTTTCGATGATACCTGAGTGGGGTATTGTGTGAAGGCCTTTGCCAGGTCGAGGTAGGCTGTATGGACTGCCTTTCCCTCATCAATGGCCTTGGTGACTGTCTCGAAAAAGTCAACCAAGTTTAAGAGGCAGGATCTGCCTTTGACAAAGCCAAACTGGGTTGGATCCAAAGTCTGCAAGTTCCCTATGTCTTTATTTATGAGTTCCATTATGATCCTCTCCATGGCTTTGCAGATAAGGCTTGTCAAGCTAATGGGGCGGTAATTTCCAGGGTCTGTGGAGGCACTGCCCTTATGAAGTGGGACCACAGTGCCGTGCGCCACTCCTTGGAGTGCGTATCCTGAGGTGAGGCTAAGATTAAACAGCTGTCCTAACTGTGGGTTTAATTCCTCGTTGAGTTCATGAAGCACACAGCCGGGGACACCATCCGGTCCCATGGATGCTGTGTTTTTGCCTTAGTGAGGGCAGTTCTCACCTGGGCGTTGGAGATGTTTGGGGGCTACAATCCTCTGGAATAGATATCTCTCCTTTTGGGGAGAAGTTTGCACTGAACCTGTCAGCCAGTATGTTAGCAATGTGTGTAGGTTCAGTAATTTTCACATCATTTTGAACTAATTCTGAGCATATCTGGGAGTTTCCTCCTAGGTTTCTAACATAGCTAAAGAAGGCCTTATGATTGTCTTTAGAGTCCTTGGCGATTTTTCTCTCAAAATTTGCCTTGGATGATTTTATGAGAGCTCTTAGTTTTTACTTATAATGATCAAAGGTGTCTTACCTTTCAAGGATTTTGCTCTATCTTGTAGTAGCTTCCTCCTTTTGTTGTAGAGCTTGTTTATGGCTGGGGTCCACCAGACTGGACGCTTGCCTTTGGTACAGAGAGTCTTAGTTTTGTTTGGGATTGCCTGATCCATGCAGTCCTGTAGGTGCTGGTAGAAGGCATTTGTAAGTGATTCAGCGGTTTGAGTAATGTTTACCACTGGCTCAGGGGCCTTAAAGGAGACCACACTAGTTTTTAGAAGTGTGAAATCAGCTTTTGAGAAGTTTTTCACTGTGGTCTTTTTTGTTTCAGGTGAGGGCGGGATGAGGACCTCCAGCGAGATTAGTTTATGATCTGATCTCACCAGTGAGGGGTATACTTCCGGTGTTGTTGTCATACAAAATTTCCAACTTAATCTTCTTAGAAGCCAGATGGGCTACTGCTATATGTCCTTTTCCAAAGATTAGAAAATGGTCTGCCAATTATCATTGTCTTTTCTTCCCATAATATTACCTAACTTCAAATAGCTGAAAACAAAACACTCAGATATATTAAACTGGCCAGCAGCACCAAACCGCTATAATGAAAAACAGTTGGTTTCCCAGTTCTGCTAGGGCATGTTTCTTCTTAATACAGTTATATCAGATGCTGAAGTTAAATCTGTATAAATTATATCACAGCACAATTTTTCATTTATAGCTGTTATCACATTGTTACAGAACATCATGTTAAAGATGATTATACATTTATTTTCAACATATGCATGCTAATGTACGACTTCAAGGCCCGGTCTTTACAATTCTGGCAATAATTTATCTAGTATGACCTTCTCCATTATTTTTCCACAATGAAAGTAAACGTATTGATCTGTACAATTCTGGGTTTGTCCTACTCCCCTTTGCCTTAAAGACAGATTTAACAAGTGCATGTCTCCTTTCTTGAGGAATCTCCCCATATTTAAATGACCTATTGAATAAGAGATGTAATGGTGCTGTAAATTCATGCCAAAGTGTTCTCAGGTAATTATTACTAATTCCGTCTCTTCCCAGAGCATTGTTGGGTCCAGTTTGCTCAGTTTTTTTTTTCATTATAATTTAATTTGATTTCAGTATCTTGAGGTTCCCTGGATATTACTAGGACAATTTATCACGCCCATTGTAGAACCAAACTGCTTAGGATAAGATTCTGATGTGTTGTGTCGCAGAGTAAATTTTAGAATTGACACTTAGTTTATCACCATATCTTGTTTATTTATAAAATGTTTTCCTATTATGCTCAGTATCTTTGTATAAATTTTCTTCAAAATTTTCTTGATCTTGCCTCACACTGTTTGATTTGTCTGTACAGATTGTTAATTGCAGATTTCGAAATCATAGTTCAACCTTTCTGTATATTTCGTATATTTTTTGTCTTTGACCCTAATCGAGTATCTTGTTTTTATGAAAGGATATCTTCCTGACTTTGTGTGCCTAGATCCTGAAGTTAAACATCTTTTTTATTTTTTTTTTTTTGCATTCAAACAATTTCTCTTTCAAAACTTGCCATAGTCTTCATGCAGTTTTTTCCACTGAATGCATCACTCCATTTAGTTTTACATAGTGACTGTTTTGCTTCCTTATAATCTGTTACTGATTTTCTGTGCATTGGTTTAGATTTTAGTTTGGCAGATTTATTTAGCAAAAATGTAACTGTTATAGCCACGCGATCAGTGCACATCAACAGTAGTAAAACTTTACATGAAGTAACATTAATTTCTTTAGGAACACAAATGGTATCTAGTATATTCTGTTCCCTGTTAGGCATTTTTTCTAGTGATCTGAAGGCAGTTGTTGTTCCTGAACATATGTTGTAAATAATTTCCTTAGTATTATTCTTAAATCAGCATTATTCCATTCTGTTTCTGGTAAGTCCCCAAACATTGTCATTCTTCCCGGCTCATAACGTGTTGGATGTAGCACAAGTTTCTGTATGCCTAGATCCCTACGAATGTAGGATGTGTATACCTATATTTGAAGATCCTCACTGGCAAAGCGTTATAGGTGCATTATTAGCGGTTGAAAGAGACCTTGTAATGTTGTGATTAACTGTAGAACGGATAGATGTTAGTGCTAATTGTTGAATCAGTCGCCTTAAATGCACAATATAACTTCTGCAGGAAAAGTTATATTTAATTCAGTGGTTTAGTATAACTGGTGACCTCACGAGTTCACATTTGCATCTTAGACTATCTGTAATACATGAGAGCTCACCTAAATACTGTTTAACTTCAGATTTCTTAAGGCATTGGCACAGAACAGCTGTTGGTTCAAAATTGACATACTGGGAAACATAAAAATTGGAAAATCTAAACATGGTTCCTGGTCTTATTTTAAGTGTAGTGCATCTTTTGGGTGCTTCCCCTGTCCAACTTGTCTGAAGACAAACATTATGGAATTTATTATAATGTTAAACAAAACAAAAAAAAAAAAAACAGAATGTTAAATGCATACAAATTGTGGATTCACCTGTGAGTGTGTGCAAGTGTGTGTATATATCTATATATGGGAGCCCTTCATTTGTTCGAACTTTCAAATGTTTGAAACTCATATGGCCGACGCCATATGTGCGAATGTTTGAAAGGCCACAAATGATAGCGGAGATCCTGCTACATTGTGGGACTGGGAGATTCCCCTTTCCTGCACTGTAGTGCAATCTTGGAGTGAGAATATTTAAGTAGCTGGTGTGGGGGTGCAGGGGGCTTGCCCCCCTGCAAAACACAGTTTTACTGTGTTTACAGGTAGGTAAATGGTGCTATTTCAGGATGTCACTGTTTAGGAATGTCGATCATATGGTGTCGGCCATATGAAAGTCGGCATTCTGAACGGTCGACATTCTGAAGTATACCCCTCTATAAATATATATATATATATATATATATATATATATATATATATATATATATATATATATACACACATACACACACATATATATATATATATATATTTATATATATATATATATATATATATATATATATACATACATATACATATACAGATACAGACACACACACACCTGTATATGTGTGTGTGTGTGTGTGTGTGTGTGTGTGTGTGTGTGTGTGTGTGTGTGTGTGTATATATATATATATATATATATGTATGTGTGTGTGTGTGTGTGTGTGTGTGTGTTTATATATATATATATATATATATATATATATATATATATATATATATATATATATATATATAATTTGTGTTTACATATGTGTTTGTGTATATATGTATGTAGGTGTATGTCTATATAGCTGTAGTTATCTGTATATATGAGTCTACTTCAGAATGTCGACCGTTCAGAATGCCGACTTGCATATGGCCGACACCATATGTTCAACATTCCGAAAGACTGACATCCTGAAATAGCACCATTTACCTACCTGTAAACACAGTAAAACTGTGTCATGCAGGGGGGCAAGCCCCCCACACCCCCTGCTACTTAAATATTCTCACTCTGAGATCGCACTACAGTGCAGGAAAGGGGAATCTCCCAGTCCCTTACTGTAGCAGGATCTCCCCTATCATTTGTCGGCTTTTCAAACGTTCGCTCATATGGTGTCAGCCATATGAGTTTCGAGCATTTGAAAGTTCGAACAAATGAAGGGCTCCCATATGTATGTATATATATATATATATATATATATATATATATATATATATATATATATATATAGAGCTGCGGTGGTGGAGCTGCGGTAGCGTTGTTGCCTCACAGTTAGACGTTGCCCGTTCCATTCTCAGAGCATCTTCTGTGTGGCGACATGCGTGAATGGGCTTTCCTTCGGTGAAGGTTGTGCATTGGGCATGGCAAGGCAGCACGTAAAAATCTACTGCCAATCATTAGCGGACCGGAGTTCCGCTGTGGCAACCCCTAACCGGGAAAAGCCGAAAGATACAAACAAATATATATAAAAAACAGGGAAGGCATTTGTTGTACCATTCTAAACGCTTTGTGGGTTTACTTTGAGTGTCTATGTTTGTGATTGACTTCACTAAGTCAACTTTTGTATTGAGCCTTATTATTTCTTTCCAGGAGGCCATTGTTTCTTTGGAGCAGTGTAAACAGTTAATGAAAAATGTACTTGAGGATGACCGGTTAGTGAGACTTCAGTTGCAAGGAGGAGCTATGCTAGCCAGACTTAAAAAAGAGGATTTTTGTATCATCAGAACTGATACTTACAGGTGAGCATGTGTCTTGTTGGCTGGTGCATGAATTTAATAAGCTGTGAAGGTGTTTGTATGAGAAGAATTTACTATAACTTTAGAAATAGCTGTAATCCACATTGGTATTTATTGTGATTTGATAAATGGTTTTAAATCACTTTTTGTATGACATTTTCCGTAAACTTGTGGCATGTTTGCACTTGTTTGTTGCTATTACAACACAGCAAGGTACTTTTAGGAACAAACTTTCTTATCACAGTTACCTTTATTTGTTATTTTATGCTGTCTTATCTTATTTTTGTAATTTATTTATATATCCCTTAGATTGAGTTTATTGTATAATGTTAACCAGTGTAGAAAGCTCAGTTGCATGATGGGTAAGAACCTTTCACTTCCAGTTTATCAACATTGTTGGGTCTGCTGTATGAAACCCAGTCTATGAGAGCTGGCAAGAAGCTAGGAATTAAATTCAACATCTTTGAGATTTGTTGTGTTTTTTAAAGTCTTGTGATTTTCAAAATTGCTTAAAGCATTCTAAGGACTTGATTATTTTTGACTGATTTTCATAGCCACAGAATAGGACAGCTGCAGAGGCATATTTATATTATGCAAATTTTATAGAACTGATCTTCCTTCACAAGTTTTATTTTACATGCCAATGAAGAGTTTTGATGTACTTTTATACAGGCTGGGTTCACATTGTTTGTGGCTAAGATTCATTAATCAGTGGCTGAGTTTTACTTGACAAAGAGTCCTACTGAAAGGCATTTGTAAGACAGCAAGTGCCATGTCAAGTCTTTCTGATGTGGGAGCTGACCATAATGCTTACCTAGTAACTCCTGGTTGTCTTTTTGTATGTCACCTAAATTGGTCAGGTTATATGATATCTAGACATTTGTCAAAATGCTGTGTAAACATCAGATGCACTTCAGATGTTTTACTAGCTTCCATGAGATGTCTACTCTGTTTACTTTCTGAAGAAGATGCATACCCTTGCCTTTCTTTACTTATAAAACATGCTGTGAGGCAACATATGATAATCATATCAAACATTTAAATAGCTTCATACATTCTTACTTAGTTAATTAGTTGTTTATTAAGCTGTAAGTTGTAATTATATAATTACCAACATAATAAACAGTTAAATTATAATTGAAGTGAGATGAGACTTGAAAAATGTAGCTAATGTAGTTACAAAAGATAGTTAATATTATTTCCTTGCATCAAACAAAAATACAAGCACTGTCCAGTACTGAAATGGGCAAATGAGAAATTTTGTTCACCATTTTCCTTGAAACACTTAGGCTCTGCTGGGCCTCCCCCCACCCAACTTTATTCCTGAGCTTTTGTAAAGAATGCTGCAGCAGTGATATAGAAGGACATAGTGCAGTTGTATAAAATGTTACATTAATAGTAGATGTCCTTCTTTCACTGTTGCAGTATTCGTTCCCTCCCTCCTGCTCCTGTTCCTTTTTTCCTTCTGGATCTACATGTTCCCTCTTGTCTCCTTCAATTGTCGTTCCTCTTGGGGCTTTTCATTTCTGAGATGGTATGTCCATACTTCACCTTTATACCCTACTCTGTGCACGGGGAGCATACGTGTGACATACAGCATTCCTATTACAGCCTAAATGCTTTGGTATACTGACTGGATGTCAGGCTACCCTTGGCAGGGGATCCCCATTGTAAAGAATGCTACAACTGTGAAGAGAAGGACAACTACTGTTATAGTAAGATTTTACACAACTGTATTTTCCCTGTGGAAAAAAAAACTTCTACCTTACTTTTTTTGTCAGAAATTGTACTTGTCCTATAAAACATTAATTTTAAAGTTGGGAAAGAGTTTTTGTCATGTGGCTTTTAAATACTTTTAAACAGTAGTGTTACTTTTTTACATTTATTTGAAACTAGTTTTTCTTCATGGAAAGTTTTTTTAATTTACTTTTGGGGTGGGGTAAGTATTTAAAGTGTTTTGTACTGTGTTTTTATGGGGAAAAAGTTACTTTTTTAGTACTTATCTTGTTTACTGACAAATGTCGCCAGACTTACCCGAGAATCATGTTTCAGATTAAACGTGGGACAACCTACAAGTTCCTCAGTTCTCCCTTCTTCCAGCCACAAGAAGACAATTAACCAAACATGCTTTGATACCTCAACAGGCTTTTAAAGTGCTACAGAGGCAGATAGCTGGCTCTGCCATGACCAAAACTGGTTCCTTGGATCACTCATCTGTTTTTTTTTCTGGCACCCACTAGTGGTATCCTTACATCCACTATGGACCCGGAGTTTGACATATCCTCTGTGGTTGTTGCAGTGCTGTTGTCAAGCAAGGGCAGAGAATGCCATTCTGTCTTGCCAGAAAGCCATGCCCTTCCCTAGGATTTTTTTTCCCTGGCAAAAGTGGATCTATTTCTTCAGAAATTCCTGCCAAAAGGAAACAAAAACTTAAGATATGTCTTCTTCTATCTCAGTTTCTGTATAGATGGGTGATTTATTGGGCTTAGCTCTGGGTTAAGTTCAGGCTCTTGTCCCTTCCTATATTGCTTTATCAGTTTAAAGAAAAAAAAAGGATTCTTTATTTTTGAAGAGTCTCAAGAAATTGAACCTTGTCTTTACAGATTTCTGAATCAGATTCTGAGGAGATCACTTTTGAAAGATTCCCTTTCGCAGGTACGTTTTCTAAAATAAATGTGTTGTTCCAGTGGGAAAACATGGAGGTTTCTCATTCCCTTAGGAAGTTTTATATGATTTGTTGCCACTGGAATATCCAAAACAAACTCCTTTTCATTCTATTCTTTCTATTTTGGAGGATGTTTTTGTCATAACCTGTGATTTCCCTGATAGCCAGCCTACTGCCTCCTAAAAATAACGGTAAACTATGTAGAACATCTTAGTCTTACAAGTTTATCCCAGATCTGATCCAGCAGCTATTGCTCTAGCAAATTCAGCTGTTGCTAAGTATATGATTAATATTAATCCCTCTCCTTTTGACAAGGATGGGAAGGCTTTTGATACATTTTGGGAGAAAGTATATTCTTCTGGAAAACATTTTTAAAGTTCTCAGTTTTAAAGCTCATATGTTAAAGATTATGCGTGTTAATCTTGAGTATATGAGGAATATTTTTGCATTTGTTTCCTGTTGTGAAGAAAAATCTGATTTGTGTAACTTGGTATCTTCTATGTCTCAGTTGACTCCCCATTATTTGAAATGTGCTTATAAGTCTGCAGATGCCACCTTTAAGGGTACTGTCACTGGTGCTGCTTTGAAGAGGTTTGCCTGACCACATTATCAAAATCTCCAAGAGGATGTCAAAATGAGGTAGAGAACTCTGTTTTTTTTTTTTTTTTTTTTTTTTTTTTTGGACATTCTGCTGCAGAGATCATTAAAAGTGTGATGGAGTAGGAAAGGTTATACAAGAGAGAGCTCCCAGATTTTTCAGCCCCCATACTGCAGTAGCTGCTTCCTCTCTCTATTAACTCTTTTTATTTCTATTCCACCTGCTAATAAAAGGTTGGTGAATACTAATCCATCTCCTTTGGACAAGGATGGAAAAGCTTTTGAGAAGTTTGGAGGAGAATTTAATCCTCCACTACTTTAGCCTTCAGAATTCTGGATTATCAGGATCATTAGTTGAAATACATGCTGGCTTATTTTGATGACCTAAGAAACATTTCTATTTTATCTTAAGAAGGTAGGTCTTCTCTGAATCCTGTTTTTGGTTCTCTTTTGCAGGTAGTTAGCCATTCCTTTAATGGTGTATGTGAGTGTGCTGACTTTGTCCAGGTCGGCAACTACTGCTACTGTGATGACATGTTTTGCTTAAGTACATAATCAGAATCTGAGATATTAAGATATAATCATTTTGATCACTGCTGCAGTAGTCTAAGCTATATAAGATATCTGAAGTAGTTTACTTCATTTAGTCTTCAACCTTTGGGTCCCCGTATCCATATTGGATCCGACACGGATGCATTTTCCAGTTATGGCTCCAAGCTCCATGCTCCTTCCCTATCCATAATGCCCCTGTCTCCCTTCTCCCTTCAGAACTTGTTTGCCACCTGAGGAGAAGCAGCGTGGTCCGAGCTCCCATTGCATTTTGGTAGCGTTATTTTTGAATATTTTGACTTTCTGACTATCCTTTTCACTCTTAACCTTTTCTATACCTTCACGGGGTTCTTCATAGTTTTTTTCTTGTAGGCTTTTCTGTCTTCCTCCCCTCTTCTCTTTACTAGTTGTGTGTGTGTGTGTGTGTGTGTGTGTGTGTGTGTGTGTGTGTGTGTGTGTGTGTGTGTGTGTGTGTGTGTGTGTGTGTGTGTGTGTGTGTGTGTGTGTGTGCGTGTGTGTGTGTGTCTATCTTTTGAACCAGCTTAGGCATGGTGGATGCCCCAAAGCCTGGCTTCAAAAGATGCACAGAATGTGGTCATAAGCTTTCCTTGGCGGGTGGCCACACTCTGGGCGTGGTTTGTTTGGGGGTGGCTCACCTCCAGTCCCCCTGTCCTATTTGCGCTGGGTTTAACCCCAGAGCACTTAAGGACAGGCAGGACAAACTAATTGTCAAGGGCCTGTTGCCCTCCACTGCTGGGACAGATGTCCCACCTTCACCGTCTAAGAAAGCAGCTGCTGCTGCTGCTTCTTTCCCTTCCTCGACCTCTGGGACTCACCCTCCCGCCAAGTGGTCCGGGGAAAGGGATAAGGTCAAGAAAGACCGGCCTCGCAAGTGCTCCCCTGATGGCTTGTCAGAGGCTGGCCCCCCGCCGAAGATTAAGCCTGATGTTCTTCGTTCCCCATTGCTGCAGTCCTTACTATTGGGTATAGTCCGCCGTCCAGTCGGCCCGAATACCAGAGTATAAGGCTGACGTCGGTCAGGGCGCATTAGACTGACGTCAGTACGTCAGGGTACTAATGCGCATGACCGACGTCATATCCTCAGTCTTTTTTGCCGCATGGTCCGATGCAGAAGCAGTTTTGCGAGTGCAGGTTGGCGTTCTGAAATATTTCCGAAACCGGAGTTTCAGACCGAAACAGAGTTGGCTAAGTACCCGTTGGGAACATTTTGGTTTTTTCTTGCCTCAGTATTTAACCGGATGTCAGAAAAAGTGAATAACTGTATTTCTTGTGGGAAACAGATACCTCATAGGGATTACCATACCTTGTGTATACCTTGTTTAGGGCCTGAGCACGGCGTTGTTGGTTGCCGCTCTTGTGCTAGGTTTAACAAACGCACTATTAAGAGGAGGTTAGACTGTGCCAGGTTAGTGTTTGGGAAGCGTTGTAATTATAAAATGCCGCCGGATGCTCCGACGCCGCTTCCAAGAAGCGCAAGGACAAAACAGCGAAGCCTAGGGTTGATGAACCGGCAGTCCCGGACGCCGGTTCTTTAGAAGGGTCAGTGGAGCCAGAGGTTTTGCCAGAAGTTTCCATGGAGTCTCAGGGCGAAACTTTACTGTTACAGGATGTGCCTTCTCAGGAGGTAGGCCAGGCTGAGGGGCTTCTCAGGTAACTGTTCTTCCCTCTCTTCCCAAGGTAGTTAGAGCCTCTCCTTCTGTTGCCAAAACTTCTTTGAGAGGTAGGCCAAGTTCAGCTTCAGTGGGGCTTCTCCTAGCATTTCGGGTTCTGTACCTAAGAAACATATGCTTAAAATGGCAGAAGATTTGATTACTATGATTAGAGGTTCTATGCCCCTCCTGATAAGAGGCCTAGGGTGGAACCGAGTTTGATAGTTTTGAACAGTGTTCAGAGGCTTCAGAGTCTTCTGCGGAAGACTTGCAGGAGTATCCTACTTATTCTGATTCTGATGTGGATGATTCCACTCCTACAGCTTCTCCTCCTGAGGATTTCTCATTTTCAGAGACTCTGCATTCCATGAGGGAGCACTTTAAATGGGAAGGCCAGGATTACTCTGATTCCAGGAAAAGGCTTAGGGAATTCTTGTTTTACCCCAGCATACGCCCTTAGCCATTCCTCCCGTGTTGAATGTGGTGGAAGATGTTTTTGCAGAGGCTACCTAGAACCCTGACTCTTTGCCTCCTGCTCCTGTTAAGCCTGATAGGTATTATAGGGTGCCCGAAGCTCATAAGTATTTGTTTAAGAGTCCTAGGGCGGACCCAGAAACTATTTCTCAAGGGCCTAAAGGTGTTAAGGCTTCTGTGGTTAAAAATCCTGTTCCCACTGATAAAGAGGCAAGGGCTTTGGATAGGTGGGGAAAGAAAGTGTATACTTCTTCCACTCTAGCCATGAGCGTTGAATTGTCAGTTTCACATGCTAAAATATCAGAATTATCTCCTTTCACAATTAAAATCTAAGGTGGATGCTTTGGCGGAAGGTATTGAGTGTAAAGAGTTGCTGGATTTGGTTCATGTGTCTGAACAAGTGGGTAAGCATTCTTTGCAATGTGGTTTTGATGCTGTACAGGCCTCCTCGAGGGTGGCTGCTACTAGTTCTGTTCTTCGCAGGCATGCATGGTTGAGGGATCAGAATTTAGCTGAGCATGTTAAGACAAGGATTTTGGATGCTCCTTTACAGTCTGATGTATTGTTTGGATCGCCTGTGGAAGCAGTTTTAAAGAAAATGGAGGACAAAGCTAAGTCTATGCAAACTGTTAAAGATTTTTTGCAGGTGCAGCCACCGAAGTTTAGTAGAAATTGGCCTACTAAGGGGTGGACATATCCTGCTTATGATTCCCAGTCTAGGGGTAGGTCTAGACGTGGTAGGGGCAGGGCTCAAGGTTCTTTTAGGCCTAGAACAGGGAGTTCACCTGCTCAGACTTCTGGTGAGGGCAGGGGTCAGTCCTTTCGTAAACAGACCCAATGACCTGTCTTTTCAGCTGCCAGTAGATTCTCGTCTGGCAGCTCCTTTGGGAGGAAGACTGTCTCTTTTCAAAGAAAATTGGGATTTAATTACTCAAGACAAATGGGTGTTGGATATCATTCACCACGGTTACAGATTTTATTTCCATACAATGCCCCTTTCAAAGGCATGCCAGACGTTCCTCCTCCACAAAGAAAAGAGGCTCACAAGCAAGTTTCTCAGTTACTCCAGATGGGGCCATTCAGCCAGTCCCTGTATCAGAAAGGGGCCTAGGATTTTATTCTCGCCTGTTCCTAGTACCAAAGAAGGGGAACACGTGGAGACCAATTTTGGATTTATCTCTCCTCAACACTTTTCTGGACATTCCCAAGTTCAAGATGTTGACGTTACAACAGCTTTTACCTCTGCTGGGCAAAGATCACTGGATGGTAACTTTAGATCTCAAAGAGGCTTACCTTCATGTGCCTATAAGGCTAAGTTGCAGGAAGTATCTGCGGTTTCGAGCTGGAAATTCTCATTATCAGTTCTCTGCATTGCCCTTTGGCTTATCTACTGCGCCCAGAGTATTCACAAAGGTTCTGGCTCCAGTGATAGCTTACTTCAGGCTTCAAGGAATTCAAATCTATCCTTACTTGGACGACTGCCTGATTCTGGCTCAAGAAAAGGAAGACCTTCTACAGCATCTGGAATATGTTATAGCAGTGCTAAGATGCCTAGGGTATTCTGTGAACGAAATAAAGTCCAGTCTAGTACCCTCTCAAGACATGTGCTTTCTGGGTGTGAGACTGAATACAGCAGCCCAGATGGCCTTTTTAACCCCGGACAAACAAAAGAGTCTATCACTTTACTTCCATCAACTATCTCATCAGTCCGTGCTGACTGCAAGGACAGTCCTTCAAGCATTAGGGTTCATGGCATCTTGTATTCTGGTGCTTCCCAATGCCAAACTGCATATGAGGAAGCTACAATGGTATCTCAAAATGTATGGACACAGCACTGCCAGGATTTGGACACTGTCATTCAAATAATACCTTGCCTTCAAAAAGAATTTTTGTGGTGGGCTCAGGAATGTCACCTAAACAAGGGACTCTCTGTGACCCGGCCAGAGGCGAGTCAGATTTTAACGACAGATGCCTCGGACATTGCTTGGGAGCTCATCTAAATGGAAAGTGGATACAAGACAAGTGGCCTGCCAGACTACAGCATCTACATATCAACATGAAGGAGATGTTAGCAGTCCAGTTTGCATTAATGGCTTTCAAGGAGTTACTTCTTCCAGGGCAGGTGTTGATTCTAACAGACAACACAACTGTCATGTGGTACATCAACAAACAAGGGGAACACATTCTTATCCTCTATGCAGGCAAGCAATGATTTTATGGGAGACTGCGCTAAGCTTGCAACTTACTCTTCAGGCAAGGTTTCTGCCAGGAGCACAGAACTCCTTAGCAGATGTGTTAAGCAGACAAATCATGGATCCCCACGAGTGGAAACTGGATCTTCATGTATTTCAGAGATTGACAGTGTCATGGGGAACTCCAGACATAGATCTGTTCGCTTCTCCACTAAACCACCAGCTGCCAAAGTATTGCACAAAGGGGTTTCATCACACAGCTTGGAAAGTGGATGCTCTGTCTTTCAGTTGGAAAAACCTTCATGTGTATGCCTTTCCACCTCTACCTCTTCTTCCAAAGGTACTATTAAAGGTCAGACAGGACAGGCCAAGGATGATTTTGATAGCTCCAGATTGGCCTCGGCAACACTGGTACCCACTACTACGGAGTCTGGTAGAGAAGCCTCCATGGCCTTTACCTCTGATTCCTCATCTGTTGTCTCAGAAGGACGGTTATCTGCTCAATGTCAAGCTTCACTCTCTTCATCTAACAGCCTGGCATATTCTGTGTTGAGACACAGCAGGTCTCAACTTCCTCAACAAGTTTTAAATGTGATTATGGAAGCTAGAAGACCTAGTACAAGGAAAGTGTACGCAGAAAAATGGAAGAGATTTTTATTTTGGAGTACAGCTAAGAATTTGGAGATTTCTGAGCCTAATTTGAGTGTGGCTCTTCAATATCTTACTGAGTTATTGGACAAAGGTTTGTCCTTCTCTTCCATTAAGATTCATGCTGCAGCAATTTCAGCTCACTATGATTGTGATCCACCATTGTTTTCGCATCCTTTGTTCAAGCAGTTTCTTAGAGGGGCAAAGAATATAAGACCCCCACGTAGAGCTCCTACTCCTGCTTGGGATCTCAATTTTGTGTTGGAAAAACTTACTCTACAACCTTTTGAGCCTGCGGCTACTGCTG